>NC_087183.1:1580000-1892500 GCF_035594125.1 Scylla paramamosain
ATATATATATAGAGAGAGAGAGAGAGAGAGAGAGAGAGAGAGAGAGAGAGAGAGAGAGAGAGAGAGAGAGAGAGAGAGATAGAGAGATAGATAGATAGATAGATAGATAGATAGATTGATAGATAGATAGATAGATACAGTATAATGCCTTGATGCTAGCGATAACGTTTAGTACACAAATAAGTCTGTTGGAGTGTCTGGCAGACCTTGATTTTATATAATAGCTTGAGTCAGGAAGATGCCAGCACACGCACTCGACATATTATCGTGGTTCCGAAGCACAAGAGGGAAAACGTGAGTATGAAATTATATTTGGTTGACTTGGTACAATACAAATGTGTGTGTGTGTGAAATTGATCATTTTATTGCATTCAGTAATTGTGCGTATATATATATATATATATATATATATATATATATATATATATATATATATATATATATATATATATATATATATATATATATATATATATATATCGTGCTTCTACGTTGCACGATCTTGCTGCGTCCCTAATCTATAAAACTTGCCTCCGTGTGTTCAAGTACGCTTGGAGTTTTTATTACTTTTACTCAATTTGTATTATTTACATATAATTTACACTCAGACGATTATATACGACTTCCGACAACGAAAAACTAAGAAAAATCTTTTACCACTCTATAAATAAATTCCATTAAATATCCCGACCACTTCACTTCCGATTACAATCACTACACATATTTAATACTCAATGACAAATCACATCCTACACAAACCTTTTACGCCTCATAATATACACGCGATGTTAAAGTGACCTTTTGCCACAACAAGGCTTCCGTTTATAAAATTCATTTTCCAATACTTCGATCATAACTTTGAATAAGGTTCATTTTTTGAGTAACTACATTTATTTTCTCATACACTGATCGTACGGTTCATTTTCCTATACTTTCTATAAGGTCCACTTTCAAGTAATTATATTTATCTTCCCATGCTTCGATCATACACTTTATTTTCCCTTAACTTTCAATAAGGTTCATTCTCGAGTAACTTTGGTAATCGCATCTTCTAATCAGGAACAAGATAGCGACGTTTCCTATGCTGTGCCGGCTGTCCGTGCTGCCCACGTCATCTCGTGACCTCTGCCTCCCTCGTATTTAATATTCAGTGATAAATCACATCTTATTTCAGTGATAGCCACCTGGGTATCTCTTCCTATAATCTGGTGCTAATCTCCGACTCTGTTTGTCTTGTGATGACTCACCGCATCTTGTTCTCCTCGGATGTCACGTCTCTTTTCTATCTATCAGGGTGATGATAGCTTCTTGGTATCTGCTTTCTTGGTAATCATCTTCTTTCCTCATTTATTCTTCCTACTTCTTATTTCCTTCTTCATTTCTTTCTTTCTTCATTTCTTCATTTTTCTTTAATTCTTTCTTCTTACGTGTTTCATTTCTTCTTGTCTCTTGGGTTACAACATGCCCTCTTCCTTATGATAGCGCGTCCTTGTGCCGCTGATTACTTGGCTGGGTGTTCGTTCCCTCATCTGTGGATGTGATGCAGGGTGTGTGCTTGGAAGGCCCGCTCCATGCTGCCGAACCAGGGAAGCCATAGGTGCGGCCCTCACCCATACCCTCAAACACCAGAGTGACCCCAACCCACTGTCCATAGCCAGTCGTACCAGTCCGGTTCCCTTGAGGCTGATGCTTTTATCAGGAACTGCAGGTTATCTTTACATTGTGTAGAGACAAAGGTATCCTTCCATAACTGCTGGGAAGGCATATATTAGCAGAATTCATTACGTCCGAGTTTAAAAATAGAGCCTTAGTGGAAAAAACAAAATATATTTCGATATCTTGACCAGTACGAAGAGATATAAAAAATCAATCATATTTTCCACAACAGTTATATCATAAGACAGGAAAATCAGTTCTCAGTATTCTCAGTATGACTAGAAGTGCGATGCAGTCATAAAACACTTATATTTATAAAGAAATAATGGAAGGGAGGTCATCCTGTGGAATTCCTGTGGAAATAGGAGGAGGGAGAAGTAGACACCTGCCGAAAGGGTAATTACTCCCAGTGAGGTCTAATGCACTGTTCAGAGGGTGCTGTTAACTTATCATTAAACCCAGCTGTGACCTCACTGAACGTTTCCCTTTGTGTCTCACAACACAAGGAGGCAGTAACAGCCTGCCCTCTAAAGACAACTCTCTTCCTCCACACAAAACTACAAGCACCTGATAACACACACACCATTCACTCAAAAATTTTTTAAATCATCATGGCGACTCCTATACCAGCCTCGAAGACCCCATCTGGGGAGGAGACCATAAATGTCTCCAGGTCGGACTGCCTTTCGTCGACGACCCTAAGTGTCTTGACACCTTGACACACAACTTTTTCTTCATTAACTTCTGCAACATTCGCGGTCTAAGATCTAATTTTCAATCTGTAGAACACCACCTCTCCTCTTCTAAACCTCATCTTCTTTTCCTCACTGAAACTCAGGTGTCTGAAGCAACTAACAGTAGCCCCTTTTCTGTTCCCTCCTACTTTCTCTTTCCTCATTTTCGATCTAAAGCTGAATACTGCGTTTATGTGTGCAATGACTTAACCTGATCTCGTGCCCACGCTCTTGAATCTTTTTCCACCATCTGGCTACGACTACAGAGTCACTCTCAAACTAAATTTATCTGTGCTGTATACCTCTCACTTAACTCCTCTGATTATAAGAAATCCTTTGACTACTTAACTTCCAAAGTGGAGCACATTCTGACCCTCTTCCCTTTTGCAGAGATCTTCATTCTTGGAGACTTCAATGTTCACCACCAGCTTTGGCTTTCCTTTCCCTTCACTGACCATCCTGGTGAACTAGCTTACAACTTTGTTATCCTCCACGACCTAGAGCAATTGGTGCACCACCCTACTCGTATTCCTGACCGTCTTGGAGATACACCCAACATTCTTGATCTTTTCCTGATATCTAATCCCTCTGCTTAAACTGTCACCCTTTCTTCTCCGTTGAGCTCCTCCGATCACAATCTCATATCTGTATCTTGTCCTATCGCTCCAATCCCTCCTCAGGATCCCCCTAAGCGAAGGTGCCTATGGCGTTTTGCCTCTGTTAGGTGGGGGGACCTGAGGAGATATTTTACTGATTTTCCTTGGAATGACTACTGCTTCCGTGTCAGAGACCCGTCTTTGTGTGCTGAGCGCATAACAGAGGTGATAGTGTCTGGCATGGAGGCGTACATTCCTCACTCTTTTTCTCGTCCTAAACCTTCTAAACCTTGGTTTAACACAGCTTGTTCTCGTGCTATACATGATAGAGAGGTGGCCCACAAAAGGTACTTAAGCCTTTCATCACCAGAATCTCATGCACTTTATATTTCTGCCCGGAACCATGCCAAGTCTGTTCCCCAACTAGCCAAAAACTCCTTCATTAACAGAAAGTGTCAAAACCTTTCAAGATCTAACTCCCCTCGTGACTTCTGGCATCTAGCCAAAAATATCTCCAACAACTTTCCTTCTTCTTCTTTCCCTCCTTTATCTCAACCAGATGGCACCACTGCTATCACATCTATTTCTAAAGCTGAACTCTTCGCTCAAACCTTTGCTAAAAACTCACTACCATGGATGATTCTGGGCTTGTTCCTCCCTCTCCTCCACCCTCTATTTCATGCCACCTATTAAAATTCTTCGCAATGATGTTTTCCATGCCTGCAATAATGTTTTCCATGGACCTGATGGGGTCCCTCCTATTGCTCTCCGAAACTGTGCCTCCGTGCTTGCACCTTGCTGAGTCAAACTCTTTCAGCTCTGTCTGTCAACATCTACCTTTCCTTCTTGCTGGAAGTTTGCATACATTCAACCTGTTCCTAAAAAGGGTGACCGTTCTAATCCCTCAAAGTACCGTCCTATTGCTTTAATTTCCTGCCTTTCTAAAGTTTTTGAATCTATCCTCAACAGGAAGATTCTTAAACATCTATCACTTCACAACCTTCTATCTGATCTTCTTTCTCTCACCCCTATTCTGTCCACCTCTCTAACGCAAGAGTTAACCAGTATTCTCAATCATCCATCCCTTTCTCTGGTAAAATCTGGAGCTCCCTGCCTGCTTCTGTATTTCCACCTTCCTATGACTTGAATTCCTTCAAGAGGGAGGTTTCAAGACACTTATTCATCAATTTTTGACTACTGCTTTGACTGGCATTTCAGTGGGCATTTTTTTTAATGGATTTTTGTTGCCTTTTGCCAGTGTCCTTCCTACATAAAAAAAAAAAAAAAAATCAGGTGTAGGCGGGAATCTCTTTTAAAAGTTGTAAGTAGCAGCCCAAGTTTGTATTGCAATCACTCATATCGGCTGTGGATAAACTCATCTATTTTTATTTTCTTAGATGAATAAACATTTCATTCTGCTTTCATATAATTTGTAGAGGGAACAATACTTATTTCAAAACATGTACTTTCATCATGATTTTTAATGACATCATAAGATCAATATGAAATGCTGCAGTGGATTTAATAGCAAACTGGACAACATCAGAATCTCCCATATAAGTAATAACTTCCCATTATTCATAGAGACAAATATTTTCATCCCATTTATATTCTCTCAATCACTTTAAGTATCAAGTTTTGACATTTAGTACAAGATAAACGATTATTAATATTTAAGCATAGAATTTATTAATTGCAAATTTAACGTTAACTTTTCCTTCCTTACTTTATGAAAATAAAACACTAAAGCAATTAGGCATGAATTGATCCGAGTCTGCATCGCGTGCAATGTTTTTTTTTTTCTTTCTTTCATTCTTTTTTATTTTCTTCAATTGAGTTATTTGCATCTCTATCTCTGATAATTTAGAACATATTTTATATTTCCAAAACTGTTATGCTACAATGTGATTCTTAGCTTTTTGTTAAAAAGAAATTACGTAATTACTCTATTTAACTTGACATGAAATTAGTCTATACTTGACAAAGACTATCTATGCCGTGACATTTCTGGCTTTTTATCATGGGTTCATATCATCGTCATATACAAGGCACAAAATTTTCCACTCATCTTATTTTTGGATTCAGGTGTCACGCTCAATCCTTGTATATCACAGAAGTAATTACCCTAAGGCAAAGCTAACAATCTAATAAAGGAACACCATAAGCTGCGTACTTTCATTTAGACCTGAAGTCTTCCTCATGATAAATCATCACATCTTGCTCACAACTAGGTGAATATAACGCTTTGAAATATGTTCATTTTGTCGTCTGAGTAATCCTTCTTCTCATCATGATCATCTTCATTGAATTATCTTCTGTATCGCTATCCATAATATTCTTCAGCAATTTAGTTTCCCTTGTTTCACCTTAAAGCTCTTCTGTAACTCTTTTTTTTTTTTTCTGTGTAGTAGTGTTAGTTCTTTATATTTCTGTATTTAATCTGTAAGCAGTGTTTCATACCTCTTTTTTTTATGTAGGAGGGACACTGGCCAAGGGCTACAAAATTCCAATAAAAAAAAATGCCCACTGAAATGCCAGTCCCATAAAAGGGTCCAAAGCGGTAGTCAAAACTTGACGGATAAGTGTCTTGAAACCTCCCTCTTGAAGGAATTCAAGCCGTAGGAAGGTGGAAATACAGAAACAGGCAGGGAGTTACAGAGTTTACCAGAGAAAGGGATGAATGATTGAAAATACTGCTTAACTCTTGTGTTAGAGAGGTGGACTAGGGGTGAGAGAAAGAGGAAAGTCTTGTGCAGCGAGGCCGCGGGAGGAGGAGAGGCATGCAGTTAGCAAGATCAGAAGAGCAGTTAGCATGAAAATAGCGGTAGAAGACAGTTAGAGATGCAACATTGCGACGATGAGAGAGAGACTGAAGACAGTCAGTTAGAGGAGAGGAGTTGATGAGACGAAAAGCTTTTCATTCCACCCTGTCTAGAAGAGCAGTAAGAGTGGAACCCTCCCAGACATGTGAAGCATACTCCATACATGGACGGATAAGGCCCTTGTACAGAGTTAGCAGATGGGGAGGTGAGAATTAGTGACAAAGACGCCTCAGAACACCTAACTTCATAGAAGCTGTTTTAGCTAGAGATGAGATCTGAAGTTTCCAGTTCAGATTATAAGTAAAGGACAGATCGAGGATGTTCAGTATAGAAGAGGGGGACAGTTGAGTGTCACTGAAGAAGAGGGGATAGTTGTCTGGAAGGTTGTGTCGAATTGATAGATGGAGGAATTGAGTTTTTAAGGCATTGAACAATACCAAGTTTGCTCTGCCCCAATCAGAAATTTTAGAAAGATCAGAAGTCAAGCGTTCTGTGGCTTCCCTGCGTGAAATGTTTACTTCCTGAAGGGTTGCACGTCTATGAAAAGACGTGGAAAAGTGCAGGGTGGTATCATCAGCGTAGGAGTGGATAGGACAAGAAGTTTGGTTTAGAAGATCATTAATGAATAATAAGAAGAGAGTGGATGACAGGACAGAACCCTGAGGAACACCACTGTTAATAGATTTAGGAGAAGAACAGTGACAGTGACAGTCTACCACAGAAGCAATAGAACGGTCAGAAAGAAAACTTGAGATGAAGTTACAGAGAGAAGGATAAAAGCCATAAGCGGGTAGTTTGGAAATCAAAGCTTTGTGCCAGACACTATCAAAAGCTTTTGATATGTCCAAGGCAACAGCAAAAGTTTCACCAAAATCTCTAAAATGGATGACCAAGACTCAGTAAGAAAAGCCAGAAGATCACCAGTAGAGCAGCCTTGATGGAACCCATACTGGCGATCAGATAGAAGGTTATGAAGTGATAGATGTTTAAGAATCTTCCTGTTGAGGATAGATTCAAAAACTTTAGATAGGCAGGAAATTAAAGCAATAGGACGGTACTTTGAGGGATTAGAACGGTCACCCTTTTTAGGAACAGGTTCAATGTCACTGCAAACTTCCAGCAAGAAGGAAAGATAGATGTTGACAGACAGAGCTGAAAGAGTTTGACTAGGCAAGGTATAAGCACGGAGGCATAGTTTCGGACAACAATAGGAGGGACCCCATCAGGTCCATAAGCCTTCCGAGGGTTTAGTCCAGCAAGGGGATGGAAAACATCATTGCGAAGAATTTTTATAGGTGGCATGAAGTAGTCAGAGGGTGGAGGAGAGGGAGAAACAAGCCCAGAATCGTCCAAGGTAGAGTTTTTAGCAAAGGTTAGAGCGAAAAGTTCAGCTTTAGAAATAGATGTGATAGCAGTGGTGCCATCTGGTTGAAATAAAAGAAGGAAAGAAGAAGAAGCAAAGTTATTGGAGATAGTTTGGGCTAGATGCCAGAAGTCACGAGGGGAGTTAGATCTTGAAAGGTTTTGACATTTTCTGTTAATGAAGGAGCTTTTGGCTAGTTGGAGAACAGACTTGGCATGGTTCCGGGCAGAAATATAAAGTGCATGACATTCTGGTGATGAAAGGCTTAGATACCTTTTGTGGGCCACCTCTCTATCAGGTATAGCACGAGAACAAGCTGTGTTAAACCAGGGTTTGGAAGGTTTAGGTCGAGAAAAAAGAGTGAGGAATGTACGCCTCCATGCCAGACACTATCACCTCTGTTATGCGCTCAGCACACAAAGATGGGTCTCTGAATGGGAAGCAGTAGTCATTCCATGGAAAATCAGGAAAATACCTCTTCAGGTCCCCCAATTAGCAGAGGTAAAACGCCAGAGGCACCTTCGCTTAGGGGGATCCCAAGGAGGGATTGGAGCGATAGGACAAGATTGTGACTGGAGGAACCCAACAGAGAAGAAAGGGTGACAGCATAAGCAGAAGGATTAGAGGTCAGGAGAAGGTGAAGAATGTTGGGCGTATCTTCAAGACGGTCAGGAATACGAGTAGGGTGTTGCACCAATTCCTCTAGGTCATGGAGGATAGCAAAGTTGAAGGCTAGTTCACCAGGATGGTCAGTGAAGGGAGAGGAAAGCCAAAGCTAGTGGTAGACATTGAAGTCTCCAAGAATGGAGATCTCTGCAAAAGGGAAGAGGGTCAGAATGTGCTCCACTTTGGATGTTAAGTAGTCAAAGAATTTCTTATAATCAGAGGAGTTAAGTGAGAGGTAAACAGCACAGATAAATTTAGTTTGAGAGTTACTCTGTAGTCGTAGCCAGATGGTGGAAAACTCGGAAGATTCAAGAGCTTCGGCACGAGAGTAGGTTAAGTCATTGCGCACATAAACGCAACATCCAGCTTTGGATAAAAAATGAGGATAGAGAAAGTAGGAGGGAACAGAAAAGGGGCTACTGTCAGTTGCCTCAGACACCTGAGTTTCAGTGAGGAAAAGAAGTTGAGGTTTAGAAGAGGAGAGGTGGTGTTCTAGAGATTGAAAATTAGATCTTAGCCCGAGAATGTTGCAGAAGTTAATGAAGAAAAAGTTCACGGGGGTGTCAAGACACTTAGGGTCGTCGACAGAAAGGCAGTCTGACCTTGGGACATTTATGGTGCCCTCACCTGATGGGGAATCCGAGGCTGGTGTAGGAGTCGCCATGATAATTCTGAAATTTTTAAGTGATGGGTTTGTGTGTTATTAGGTGCTTGTAGTTTTGTGTGGAGGAAGAGAGTTGTCTTTAGAGGGCAAGCTGTGACTGCCTTCTAAAGATATGCTAACATATCTTATCTTCACACTACCCCACTTATCGTTATTTGTTCATCCTTAGCTACCAAGCAATATAACATATATCATACACTCTTTCACTAGTTTAGCTGTCATCTCCTGACGAAATCATTGTATTAAACTTCCTTTTCTCATGCAATGTCATAAAGAACTGTCGATGATACACTTAATTATTTTCACGTGAATCATTATACTTCTTTCACATTATTCACAATATTCGCGTACTGCGTTTATCTGCAACATCTCAGTTCCCCCTACTTCTTGGAATTGGAACCTTAATATTCTTTGACGACACAACTAAACTAATATACGTATTCTAACATTTTCAGCTTTCTGTGTCACATATTATTTGCGACATCCATACTCTGGTACGTCTCTAATATCTTTGCATTTTTCCATTACATAATCACTATATTCTGACTTATTTACTTCCTTACAACTCAAAATCTTACATTTCATATTCACATTGATACTCATTACTTAATATTTTCTCACAAATTTTCCGGAAACACGTTTTTCAGCTTAATAATCATATAATTGTCAACAGTTATATATATTTTTTTTGTGGCTTGCAATCAACTTGTCTTTTGCATTTTCAATAGATTGTTTGTGGCTTTGATGTTTTATCTTTTTTTGTGTGTGTGTGTGGCCTTAATGTTTTCTTTCCTTTTCGGCTTTAATATTTTATTTTCTTTGTGGCTTTGAATTTTCTTTTCTTCGTGGTTATAATATTTTTGTCTCTGCTCTTTCTGGTTACAATACATTTTTTCTTTGGTCTTTGTGGTTACAATACATTTTTTTTCTTTGGTCTTTGTGGTTACAGTACATTTTTTTCTTTGGTCTTTGTGGTTACAGTACATTTTTCTTTGTTCATTATGGTTATATTATATTCTTTCTTTGTTCTTTCTGGTTACAATACATGTAACAATATAATGTAACAATAAAGAACAAAAAAGTGTATTGTAACCACAAGGAACAAAGAAAGAAATTAATGTAACCATAAAAACAAAGAAAGAATGTATTGTAATCAGAAAGAACAAAGAAAAATGTATTGTAACCACAAAAAAACAAAGAAAAAATGTATTGTAACCACAAAGACCAAAGAAAAAATGTATCGTAACCAGAAAGAGCAGAAATAAAAATATTATAACCACGAAGAAAATAAAATATCAAAACCATAAAGGAAATTCAAAGCCACAAAGAAAATAAAATATTAAAGCTGAAAAGGAAAGAAAACATTAGGGCCACAAAAAAAAGATAAAACATCAAAACCACAAACAATCTATTGAAAATGCAAAAGAAAAGTTGATTCCAAGCCACAAAAAAAGATTAAATATATAACTGTGGCTTTGAATTTTCTTGATGGTTTTAATATTTTCTTTTCTTCGTGGTTATAATATTTTATATTATTATAACCACAAGCCACAAAAAATGGTTACATTATTTTTCTTTGTTCTTTGTGGTTACAATACATTTTCTTTGTTCTTTATGGTTATGTTAATTTTTTTCTTTGTTCTTTATGGTTACGTTAATTTTTTTCTTTGTTCTTTGTGGACCCACTTCTAAATAAATACAAATCCTTGCGTATATATACGCTCATGCTTTTCTACATCTGGGTACTTGTCGAAATTAAGAATCTGGGGCGTCCCCCATCCTTCTGAATCGACTAATCCCCAGACAGAATAAAAAAAAAAAAATTCCTTCCCCCTTTGTCCTTTCCTCTCTGAACAAGAATTGACACCTAAATGGAATAACTTGTACACTGCCATGCCCTAGGCCAGCAGGAAGTGTGCAAGTTCGCTAGGTACAAGGTTCATTTATCATAATCTTACACGTCAGTTTCTGGGAACTAAATAATGCAGTTATATTTCACAAGATTCAGCTTTATCTAGTTCAACTTGTGCATACTCACCATTAAGTTTATCACTTCAGTAAGTCACATATGCATTTATAACGTACCTCATATTTCATTAGCATAATTATCCTCTTCAGTATTTTACATTCTCTATCTTCACCTCATAACCTTTCCAATTTTACTTCTATATATCGATTATATATCGATTATTCTTAATAGTAATTTTAATATATCTTCATCGAACTGTCTTACATAATTCTCTACGCATAATAATTTAATTTGTTTCACAATATGATTTGGTCAACTACATATATACATTTTGTTTTTCAACTTTTTTTTTCCTCTCTCCAGTATACATCTCACATCTCCATCATATACTTTTTTTCTTCAACAAATCATTTATATATTTCTTTTTTTATACTCTCACTTCAACATTTCCCAGTCTACTGATTTCACCATATCTTCATGCATTGATCGATATTTCACTATACACATAATAAGCAATATATTCCCTTCATCACCTCATGAATGTATCAATTTATATTTCAGCGTACTCGTAATTACCAGTATATTCATTTTACCCTTTCATCACTATTTCAGTATACCCGCAGTTACCAATATATTACTCTTTTTCCACTATTTTAATATGCTCAGAGCTATTGATATACTCATTTTACTCTGTATTTCAATATACTCACAATTACCAATATACTCATTCCAGTATTTCTTCATGCATCACTCTATATTTCAACATGAAATACTCGCAATTGTCAGTATTTCTTCATGCATCAATATATATATTTCAATATATTCACAATCATCAATATTCTCATTTCACCATTTTTTCGTGCACCAAACCATATTGAATTATAATCATAGTTATCAAGACACTCATATCATCATTGTTTCATGCATCAATCCATATTTTCAATATACTCATTTCACTACATCTTTATACATCAATCTATATTCTCAATATACTCATTTCACTATATCTTTATACATCAATCTATATTCTCAATTTATCTTTTTTTCACTATATACTCATTTCACTGTATTTTCATGCACCAATTTACATTCTCAATATATATATATATATATATATATATATATATATATATATATATATATATATATATATATATATATATATATATATATATATATATATATATATATATATATATATATATATATATATATATATATATATATATATATATATATATATATATATATATATATATATATATATATATATATATATATATATATATATATATATATATATATATATATATATATATATATATATATATATATATATATATATATATATATATATATATATATATATATATATATATATATATATATATATATATATATATATATATATATATATATATATATATATATATATATATATATATATATATATATATATATATATATATATATATATCATCATTGTTTCGTGCATCAATCCATATTTTCAATATACTCATTTCACTACATCTTTATACATCAATCTATATTCTATTATATATATATATATATATATATATATATATATATATATATATATATATATATATATATATATATATATATATATATATATATATATATATATATATATATATATATATATATATATATATATATAATATTCATACATCAATGTATATTTCCATATGCTCACAGTTTCCAATATATTCGTCTCGCTATTTCTTTAAGCATCAATTCATATTTCTCAGTAACCCTTTTTCATCTATACCATGCATCAGTCTATATTTTCAATAGCCTTTTTTCCATATATATCATGCATCAATCTATATTTTCAATAATCCTTTTTTCATATATATCATGTATCACTTGATATTTTCTTTGAATTTCATCTTATTCTATTATTTATGTTCATCCACATATGATAACCTCACTACAATATCATGTATTTTTTTTTTTTGCCCGGGAATGTACTTCACCTTGATGTCAGCTTCAGTCATCAATGCTAATACTACATTTTCCATTTAAATGTAGACAGTACCCACTAGAGAAGTCTCTAGTTTCGTGAAAACAGAGCATTCTATTTATTGAAATTGTTATTAATAGCAAGGAAGGAGAGGGTTTTTTCAGTGGTGCACTAGTTTATTTCAGCATTATGCACTTGCATTATCTCTTATGTAAAACCCTTCTGATTTAAATTTATCAAACAACACGAATTTTGTAGAGCATCTGTAGTGCCGGGACGTAATATTAAGCTAATTTAAGTAATATTAGGTTAATATAAGTAGAATTAAGTTAGTATAAGAATTATTGGTAAAATTTAATCGTTATTACATCATGCATACATCCCCGAGACATACATACAGACAGACAGCTTGTTGGCGCCCGCGGGAAATGGGTGACCGATTTTCTTTCTGAATAAAGGCATTATTTTCATACAAGGTATTAGCTTGTGGCTACAATTTTTCACCTTGTTACTCAGAAGAACAAATACACCAGGTCATGATATGACTAAAGTAATGTAAACGTTTATTATACGGTTGAAACAAATCATTTCAAGAATCTGAAAACTATGGAGGTTAGTAGCGTGGGGACGCCAGCCCGATTTCCCGCTTAGAGAGATCTTGGCTTTCGAGAGGCACAGGGGGGAGGCATTACACTGGTGGCAAGAGCGGTGGGATGTACAGTTGTTGTAATTCACCGAGAGTGTGTGTTATTCACGAATAATGTGAAAATTTTCTTTTGTAGGACAGTCAAATTCCTAAAAATTTTGAGTTCCCAAACACTGAAATTAGAATTTTCCGTGCACCTGGAGCTCAAGCCACTGGCCTTGTATAGTGGTCGTTGACTGGCAGAAGCTGGTCTGACACATCCACAAATGCCCCGGCGATGCCGGGGCATTTGTGGATGCCAGCGGCTTCAGGCGGCTGGAGGGTGGCCCACTCACCACACTAGCTGTTTCTGGCTCCCGGAAGATGGCTCTTCTGTTCTCCGAGAACAGACGGCGGGTGAGGTTGTTTGAGATGGAGGCGGATGAGGATGATGAAGATAATGAGGAAGAGGACACTGCAGCCCAACATGAGTCCATAATGAATGCCTCTGGTGCCTCAGATGACCAGGCTCATGCCCTATAATGTAAAGGAAACAACTGATGGCAGTATACAATATACATTGGTAGTCCCTTATAGTCTAAAACAGAAATCTTTATCACAAGCACATGAAAGGTCTGATCATCTCGGACAAAAGAAAACCATAAAGAAGACTGAAGAATTGTTCAACTGGTGCAATCTAAAGGTTGATGTTTCTAACTATGTAAAACAATGTGTAATTTGTCAGAGATTCAAAGGACAAACAGGATTACAACAACCTTTCCAAGAATTACCTTCAGTAGGAAAACCCCTAGAGAGAGTAGGAATTGACCTGACTGACATGATCGCAGGAAGTCAAGGTTACAGATATATTCTTAGTGTTGTAGATCATTTCAGTAGGTATGTGAAATTTTATCCATTAAAATCCAAACACACACAAGGGGTCATTGAGGCACTAGCACAGTACGTAACAGACTTTGGAGTCCCACACAGCATCGTCCTTGACAACGAAGGCGAGTTCACATCCCAGGCCTTCCAGCAATTTTGTCAGCAACACCTAATCACGCTCTACTGCACACCTTATCATCCCCAAGCGAACGCGATCACTGAAAGACTCCATCGCAACCTCAAGACCATCTTGGTGACACTATGGCAAGGTCATCCTCTTCGGTGGCCCAGGTTAGTGCAAACGTGCCAAGCCTCGATGAACGCTGCTGTTCATACTAGTACCGCTCAGCAACCCTACTTTGCTTCCTTTTCGAGACCAGCCCCAAGAGTGGTGGCTACTAGATTACCCACTGTAACCGGTGAAGAGGTCGATATTGACATCGCTCGCCATGTTATTAAGGAAACACAGGAGAAAATGACCAGAAAATATCGAAGAGTTGCTAATCGGAAACGCAAAGAACAAAAGGTAAACCCGGGTGTATTGTTATGGATAAAACGAGAAGTAAATGAGTCGGGAGTGTGTAAGGAACTGTGTGAAGTGGAACGGTCCATACCAAGTAGTGGAAGTATTGAGAGAAGATGGAAGTTACGTAGTGAAAGACCCATTTACGGGACAAATGTTACAAGAGCGGCTGAGAAAGTGAAACCGTTCGGTGGAAGTGAAGAATATGTGGTGGAACCCCAAGACACAGTGTTTCAAGCCGACTTAGAGAGGGAAGCACTACCTCCATGGGGTTCGTAACCGTCCAAGACGCTATATAGAGGAGTGTTAGAGAGTAGTGAAGGTTGTGGAATGAATAGAAGTTTGTAAAGTGTATAATATCTACCTTAACATTATCACGCCCTGACCTAGATAATAGTAATAAAACAAGGCTCAGAGATAAGGTAAATGAAGGAGGAGAGAGGTTGTTACCATTTTACTTCGCAGACTTTTACTGTAACTAACAGTCAACACGGGACACACTGTAATAGTCTACTTCAGGACGTGGTAAGCTCTCGTAAATTACTTTAGTAATCCCTGACCACAATGAATGGTTGTGTGAATGGGAGTGTGGATGATGTGTGAAAGGAGTTGGGTTACTGGAAGTGCCGAATCTTGCCATAGAGAACAGCGGAAGTCTTAAGACTGAGGCTTCATACTGACGGTGCACCAAGAGGTTGGCTGAGCTGGTTAACTTCCTCAGAGTTAAGGGAATTTGGGGTCATGTCTCCAAGGGACATTGTGGAGTTATGGATATATGAGGCCATTGTCAACTATATTATTGTAACATGAGAAAAGAATGCTGAATGTAATGTTTCCCAGAGCCATTGGTGAAATTCGAAATCTGGCCAGCGGTTTGTTGATAAAGGGTAGGGGATGAATATTACTTGGAAAAGGAAAATGTCCTTAAATGGAGGAAGAGTTGGATTCAGGAGTGGGTGAAAAATTCTATTTGGGAAGGAAAATCTCGTGTAGTCCCGGGACGTAATATTAAGCTAATATAAGCAATATTAGGTTAATATAAGAAGAATTAAGTTATTATAAGAATTATTGGTAAAGTTTAATCGTTATTACATCATGCATACATCCCCGAGACATACAGACAGACAGACATGTTGGCGCGCTAGCGGGAAATGGATGACCGATTTTCTTCATGAATAAAGACATTATTTTCATACAAGGTATTAGCTTGTTGCTACAGTTTTTCACCTTGTTACTCAGAAGAACAAATACACCAGGTCATGATATGACTAAAGTAATGTAAACGTTTATTATACGGATGAAACAAATAATTTGCGAATTACCTTGAAGAAGAATCTGAAAACTACGGATGTTCATAGCGTGGGGACGCCCGCCCGATTTCCCGCTTAGAGAGATCTTAGCTTGCTTACATTACAGGTACGTTGCTCAAAGTTTGAAGTAATTAATATTTATATTTTTAAATATATTTTCTTATCAGTACATCACTCAGAGAGATCTTGGCTTGCCTACACTACAGAGAGATCTTGGCTTGCTTACACTACAGGGAAACCAGTGGAGATAAAAGGAAAAATCTGTCTGTGCGTCCCACGTGTGTGCGTTTGGTTAAGTATACTTAATAGTGTGAGAACGGAGTGTTTAGTTCACGGATTATTAAGGTTGTGCAGTACTTCTCGTTATCATACGGGAACGTAATCACCTGTTCGGTCCTCGGAAAGCTGATTAGGCTGTGTTATACCAGAGGTATAAAAAATGTAGTAAGGAGATTGCTTATTCTTATGTAAGCACCAGTGAATTATATTTCAAGTCACGTGCGTGAATAATACCACCCTCACCAGATGAATAAGACTGTACACTCATGTAATATTCAAAACACTAATGCCCATTATTGTTATTGGTGAATGTGTGAAGTATGTCAAGTGATTAGTTCGACCAGTATTTACACTATTGTAATGAAATCTTCAGCGCTACTAAAAGGATACTTTATGCTACCTGATATGATATGAATGACGTGTGAATTAGTATTAACGCTACCAAGTAAAGGAAAAATAAAGACCATAAATCAGCGAGTATAGATATTTCCGCACCAACTATTTGAGAAATAAATAAAAAAAAATAAAATAAAAAGATAAATAATAAATAACCCCCTGGCTTTCGAGTGGTACACACCGGGGGGAGGGGGGGTATTACACATCATTATAATTCTGCGTTATCTAGGACTCTGACCAATGTCTTAACTTATCAAGATTCCTTTCCATAATCTTCATAATCCTCGCCTAATTTACTGTGATTAATTTAAAGTGTGAGCTACAGAAGCTGCAAAAAGTTGTTTCAATGCCCGACTCAACTATTCTAACATAAAAAAAGTTTCGCTGTTTATTTATTTATTTATTTATTTATTTGTTTGTTTATTTATTTGATTATTCTATCGTGTTTCAATACAGTTTCCTGTTGTTTACTATTTTTTTTTGTGAATATACAGTCATGATTCCATAAGATTAACATCTATTTATCTTTCCATACTTTTTTTTTTTACATATGCTTAAATTTTTTTAACTTAGTTTATCTACAGTTTTGTAATTGATCTAACAACATAAGTAGAAGCTGTAGTAGCTTGAACTATCTCCTCATCAGACTTATATTTCGTAACTCAGAGAGTCCCGTGAGTCAGGGTGTAACCAACAATACTTCTGTTGCATGAGCTAGCACCGTTCCAAAAGTGTTAACTGTCTCGATGACCTCTCACATTACTTTACAGAGATCTCAATATCCTAATTCTTCCCTTTATGTTTCTTACTACATGGCTGAGCGTTTTCTTAATGCTTGAAAAATTTCTTCTGCCTTCACTCCTAACATTTGCTTTTATTTCTAGTCGCCTTATCAACTCAGTCCATTTATGGCTTATTTAGGCCTGGACATCACACATACGTTTCCACGTTTATCCCGGGTTTCAGCATGACTCGTTAAACAATACAATTCACATATTTCTTGCATTGCACTTATCACTAAACATTGTCAATATCGATTTCTAAATATCAAGCAACGGTAATTATCATATAGCATCAATTTCTCCAAATCATGTACTCACATCAGCTGTGAGGACAACTCTTTTCTACCGTTTTTTTTTTTTTTTTCTTTTTCCATGATGATAAAAGCTTGCATCACTTCAGAATTTTTCAACATTATTTCAGTCGCTCACTTCTGTATCAAAGCCCTATATATTGTTATTTTTTTGGTTCGTATGTTTCCTCCATTAAATTTATCGTCTTCCCGCACTTACTTCTCTCTGTAAATTTCTGCTTAATAAATCCTCTACTTTACGTCTCTGAACAACTAAATTTTTTGGTATCAAACAGAATCTGCCATTTGTAGGATTAGATGTTTTATAATGAAATCTTCCCCTTACCATCTTCTATACAACTCTCAAACACTTGTGTTCCCTGCCGTGGCTCAATCTATGAGTAACTATTAATATATCACTACCGTCTAGAAATCAACAATATTCCCATTTTTATACCAATTATGATGACAACACCTATGACATGCTGCACATTTTTATTGTCTTGATGTGTCTGTTTACCTATGTGTTTCTTTTTCCCTCATTTGTTTGTATGCTGCTGGTGAAACAAGTAACTGATGACCATTACAATATGCCATAATTCCCATATCACATAAGCAATATAACTCTCCGAACATATTTGAAGACGCTTTTTAATCAGAGCAAGACGGTTTAAGCAGTCAAGTAAGGTAACCATGAAATGTATGGGAGTGAGAACTTGTATGATGACAACTTTCAAGCAACACAGACACAGAATGAATAACTTTACTGATTTTATTTATTTTTTTTTTCTGTTGTGACCAAAATGTCTCATTAATTCAGTATAGCACCAAATTTAGCAGGCGACTCAACAACAAGTAATTATAACATCCATTGTAACAAATCATTACAACTCTCATGTCACATTTGCCACATTCTATTCTTGCAATATCCTAATTGCGCAATATCAGTCACATAATATCTATCTTTGCAATATCAATATATGTATTATCTTTGCAACGTTATCCTTTGCAACATATATCTCACTGCTGCCACCAGTATCGTGCTTCTACGTTGCACGATCTTGCTGCGTCCCTAATCTATAAAACTGGCCTTTGTGGGTTCAAGGTAACGCTTTAAGTTTTTATAATTTTTACTTAATTTGTATTATTTACACATATTTACACTCAGGCGATCATATACGACTTCCTACAACAAAGAAAACTACGAAAATTGTTTTATCTCTCTTCGAATAAATTTCATAAAATATCTTGTACACTTCACTTCATGATATGCTACACAAACCTTCCCGCTACTATTCAATGAGTGTATCAGTCTTAGCAATATATATATATATATATATATATATATATATATATATATATATATATATATATATATATATATATATATATATATATATATATATATATATATATATATATATATATATATATATATATATATATATATATATATATATATATATATATATATATATATTCATCCCACGTGTACCATGGGAATTTCACACCCACTTCCAACCCTTAGGGATAACGTCTCCATACATGTGTTTGTCTACCTTCCTGGTCATTTCTCCTCCTTCTCTATCTCATGGGAACTTCACACCCACTTCCGGTCCTTAGGGATAACACCTGCGTTCGTCCTCCTCCTCCCTCTCAAAGGAATTTCACACCTACTTCCAGTCCTTAGGGATAACATCTGCGATCCACTTAGCTCAGATAAATACGACCCATATGGTAGCAAGCTCTCAGTTCAGTCCGAGTCAGAATTCTGTCACAGTTCAGTGACAGGCAGTCAGTCATCCAGTCATGAGCAGTCACTCTTGGTCTCTCACTCAGTTCTGCTCAGTCACAGTCAGTCTTGAGAGACGCTGCTCAGTCATCAATCATATGACTTCAAAGAGAGAAAAAAATCAATCGTCACGTTATAATTCCGTTTCGAACCCAATGTATACAACCTACTATTAAATCAAGAAGAACTCTCATTATTGTGTCTTTTACTCACACACATCAACTATATCATCCAACTGCCCTCGACCTCCAAGCTACCAGAATCACTGTCTCACTACCAGCCCTCCGCGCTAGCACACCTGGGCAAGTAACCTCATCAATATCAGAGCAGCAGCGTCAATCAAATCAACCCAATACAGCGGTGGATCAATCCTGTCCCTTCATCAAACAATCTGAAACAGTGGTGGCAAGCGGTGTTGTGCAATTGAAGACACCTGCCGAAACGATAGTTACTCCCAGTGAGGTCTAAAGCACTGTTCAGGGGGTGCTGTAAACTTATCATTAAACCCAGTTGTGACCTCACTGAACGTTTCTCTTTGTGTCTCACAACACAAGGGGGCAGTCATAGCCTGCCTTATAAAGACAACTCTCTTCCTCCACACAAAACTACAAGCACCTAATAACACACATACCCTTCACTCATAAATTTTAAAATCATCATGGCGACTCCTTCATCAGCCTCGGAGTCCCCCATCTGGTGAGGAGACCATAAATGTCCCCAGGTCAGACTGCCTTTCTGTCGACGACCCTAAGTGTCTTGACACTCCCCTCAACTTTTTCTTCATTAATTCTGCAACATTCGCGGTCTAAGATCTAATTTTCAATCTGTAGAACATCGCCTCTCCTATTCTAAACCTCAACTTCTTTTCCTCACTGAAATTCAGGTGTCTGAGGCAACTGACAGTAGCCCCTTTTCTGTTTCCTCCTACTTACTCTATCCTCATTTTTTATCCAAAGCTGGATGCTGCGTTTATGTGCGCAGTGACTTAACCTGCTCTCGTGCCCAAGCTCTTGAATCTTCCGAGCTTTCCACCATCTGGCTTCGACTACAGAGTCACTCTCAAACTAAATTGATCTGTGCTGTATACCTCTCACTTAACTCCTCTGACTGTAAGAAATTCTTTAACTACTTAACTTCCAAAATGGAACACATTCTGACCCTCTTACCTTTTGCAGAGATCTCCATTCTTGGAGACTTCAATGTTCACCACCAGCTTTGGCTTTCCTCTCCCTTCACTGACCATCCTGGTGAACTAGCCTACAACTTTGCTCTCCTCCATGACCTAGAGCAATTGGTGCATATTCCTGACCGTCTTGGAGATACGCCCAACATTTTTCACCTTTTCCTGACCTCTAATCCTTCTGCTTATGCTGTCACCCTTTCTTCTCCGTTGGGCTCCTACGATCACAATCTCATATCTGTATCTTATCCTATCGCTCCAGTCCCTCCTCAGGATCCCCATAAACGAAGGGTACCTCTGGCATTTTGCCTCTGCTAGTTGGGGGGACCTGAGGAGGTATTTTGCTGATTTTCCTTGGAATGATTACTGCTTCCGTGTCAGAGACCCATCTTTGTGTGCTGAGCGCATAACAGAGATGATAGTGTCTGGCATGGAGGCGTACATTCCTCACTCTTTTTCTCGTCCTAAACCTTCTAAACACAGCTTGTTCTCGTGCTATACCTGATAGACAGGTGGCCCACAAAAGGTACTTAAGCCTTCCATCACCAGAATCTCATGCACTTCATATTTCTGCCCAGAACCATGTCAAGTCTGTTCTCCAACTAGACAAAAACTCCTTCATTAACAGAAAGTGTCAAAAGCTTTCAAGATCTAACTCCCCTCGTGACTTCTGGCATCTAGCCAAAAATATCTTCAATAACTTTGCTTCTTCTTCTTTCGCTCCTTTATTTCAACCAGATGGCACCACTGCTTTCACATCTATTTTTAAAGCTGAACTCTTTGCTCAAATCTTTGCTAAAAACTCTACATTGGACGATTCTGGGTTTGTTCCTTCCTCTCCTCCACCCTCTGACTACTTCATACCACCTATTAAAATTCTTCGCAATGATGTTTTCCATGCCCTTGCTGGACTCAACCCTCGGAAGGTTTATGGACCTGATGGGGTCCCTCCTATTGTTCTCCGAAACTGTGCCTCCGTGCTTGCACCTTGCCTAGTCAAACTCTTTCAGCTCTGTCTGTCAACATCTACCTTTCCTTCTTGCTGGAAGCTTGCCTACATTCAACCTGTTCCTAAAAAGGAACAGGTTGAATTGGACGATTCTGGGCTTGTTCCTTCCTCTCCTCCACCCTCTGACTACTTCATACTACCTATTAAAATTCTTCGCAATGATGTTTTCCATGCCCTTGCTGGACTCAACCCTCGGAAGGTTTATGGACCTGATGGGGTCCCTCCTATTGTTCTCCGAAACTGTGCCTCCGTGCTTGCACCTTGCCTAGTCAAACTCTTTCAGCTCTGTCTGTCAACATCTACCTTTCCTTCTTGCTGGAAGCTTGCCTACATTCAACCTGTTCCTAAAAAGGAACAGGTTGAATTGGACGATTCTGGGCTTGTTCCTTCCTCTCCTCCACCCTCTGACTACTTCATACCACCTATTAAAATTCTTCGCAATGATGTTTTCCATGCCCTTGCTGGACTCAACCCTCGGAAGGTTTATGGACCTGATGGGGTCCCTCCTATTGTTCTCCGAAACTGTGCCTCCGTGCTTGCACCTTGCCTAGTCAAACTCTTTCAGCTCTGTCTGTCAACATCTACCTTTCCTTCTTGCTGGAAGCTTGCCTACATTCAATCTGTTCCTAAAAAGGGTGACCGTTCTAATCCCTCAAACTATCGTCCTATTGCTTTAATTTCCCGCTATCTAAAGATTTTGAATCTATCCTCAACAGGAAGGTTCTTAAACATTTATCACTTCACAACCTTCTATCTGATCGCCAGTACGGGTTCCGTCTACTGGTGATCTTCTGGCTTTCCTTACTGAGTCTTGGTCATCCTCTTTTAGAGATTTTGGTGAAACTTTTGCTGTTGCCTTGGACATATCAAAAGCTTTTGATAGAGTCTGGCACAAACCTTTGATTTCCAAACTACCCTCCTACGGCTTCTATCCTTCTCTCTGTAACTTCATCTCAAGTTTCCTTTCTCACCGTTCTATTGTTGTTGTGGTAGACGGTCACTGTTCTTTTCCTAAATCTATTAACAGTGGCGTACCTCAGGGTTCCGTCCTGTCACCCACTCTCTTCTTATTATTCATTAATAATCTTCTAAACCAAACTTCTTGTCCTATCCACTGCTATGCTGATGATACCACCCTGCACTTTTCCACGTCTTTTCATAGACTTCCAACCCTTCAGGAAGTAAACATTTCATGCAGGGAATCCACAGAACGCTTGACTTCTGATCTTTCTAAAATTTCTGATTGGAGCAGAGCAAACTTGGTATTGTTCAATGCCTCAAAAACTCAATTCCTCCATCTATCAACTCGACACAACCTTCCAGACAACTATCCCCTCTTCTTCATTGATACTCAACTGTCCCCCTCTTCTACACTGAACATCCTCGGTCTGTCCTTTACTTATAATCTGAACTGGAAACTTCACATCTCATCTCTAGCTAAAACAGCTTCTATGAAGCTAGGCGTTCTGAGGCGTCTCCGCCAGTTTTTCTCACCCCCCCAGCTGCTAACTCTGTACAAGGGCCTTATCCGTCCCTGTATGGAGTATGCTTCACATGTCTGGGGGGGTTCCACTCATACTGCTCTTCTAGACAGGGTGGAATCAAAAGCTTTTCGTCTCATCATCTCCTCTCCTCTAACTGACTGTCTTCAGCCTCTCTCTCACCGCCGCAATGTTGCATCTCTAGCTGTTTTCTACCGCTATTTTCATGCTAACTGCTCTTCTGATCTTGCTAACTGCATGCCTCCTCTCCTCCCGCGGCCTCGCTGCACAAGATTTTCTTCTTTCTCTCATCCCTATTCTGTCCACCTCTCTAACGCAAGAGTTAACCAGTATTCTCAATCATTCATCTCTTTTTCTGGTAAACTCTGGAACTCCCTGCCTGCTTCCATATTTCTACATCTTATGACTTGAATTCCTTCAAGAGGGAGGTTTCAAGACAGTTATTCATCACTTTTTGACTACTGCTTTGATCCTTTTATGGGACTGGCATTTCAGTGGGCATTTTTTTTTATTGGTTTTTTGTTGCCCTTGGCCAGTGTCCTTCCTACATAAAAAAAGAAAAAAAAAAAACGAACTCAGCCGTCATCACCACCTTCTCCCTGCCCGGACCCGTCCAAGGTCATCTCAGGTTTCGCGCAAGCTGTGCTCCTCCAGTCATCCGCTGTCACTTCCTCGCCAGCATTTAAGTATCAAATCCGATCCAAATTATTCTTTTTCTTTTCATTCTTCCTTCTTCTGTTCTATTTATCTATTCTGTCTATTTTTTTTTTCTGTGTCTGTCTGTCTGTCTGCCTATCCGTCTCCTGTCATCTGTCTGTCTGTCTGTCTGCCTGTCTGTGTTTATATCATTACTTCTGTCTTTCATTATTATTGTTGTTGTCTGTGTTATTATTTTGTGTATTATTCTGTGTTATATTGTGAGCTGTGTTATCATATTATGTGCTTTTATATTTCTGTGCCTATTGTTCCTTAATTATCTGTATACTTCACGTCGCTCATGCAAACACGCACACAGTCTGCACTCTCTCCTTCATTACCTGTCACAATGTCTACTGAAACCACCGCTACTCCTCATATCACCTTCATACATGAATCTCATCCCCTTCCTAATTTTTCTGGTACTGGCACAGAGACTGTTCATCAGTTTATTCAAAGAATTGAGGGGGAATGCACTCGACGTGCAGCCACATCTGATAACGAAAAAATCTCCATTTTAAAATCACGCATCTGTCATGAGCCTTCGAGTCTCGCTGGCCTGTTGGTGAAGTTAGACAGATTGGCTTCTTTCACCTCCTATGATAACTTCAACACTCACATCAGAAATAATTTCCAGAGTCATTCCAAGCTTGGAGACACTCATTCTCTTCTCAAATTCTCCAAATGTATCTCACAGCACGTCCGCTCACACATTAATCCTTACCAGGCAGAAAACATTGCTTCCTCTCTGAGCTGAGAATTGATCACTCAGCTCCAAGACTTAAATTGTTTTACAAATGACTCACTCTCATCAGATGGATTGAAAAGGCTTATAGGTTATATCTTGTTCATCTTCTTTCTCGATGCTCCCAATTTCCGGGTCGCAAGTGACATCGAATTTCACAAATCAGACTATATATATATATATATATATATATATATATATATATATATATATATATATATATATATATATATATATATATATATATATATATATATATATGACGTCTGTAGAATTATTTCTGATAAGCGTCCCCTTCCCACCTCTGAAACTATTTGAGCTCTTGTTGCTTCCTCACCTGACTCGCTCACCTCTCCTCATCACCCACAATTCTGTTCTTCTTCTTCTTCTCGTGGACGTTACATTAGACGTACGTCCCCTTCATCTCGCTATGAGTACACTCGATCGAAATCAAGATCAAGAAATGTCACCTGCAACCGTTACAAGCCGCCTGGTCATGTTCTTGCACGGTGCAGAGTTGTTCCCGATAGTTCAGGAAAACACTCCTTCAGTCCTGAAGCATTCTGTTCCTTCCACAAAAGGGTAGGTCACTTCTTACAAGACTGCAGACATTATCACTCATAGTCATAGGCTCCACAACAGATCATCGGAAAACTCTTCTTGCCCTTCTCTTACCAATACACCATAATACCGCCTGTCCTTAAGTCTTCTCCTTACTATGTACCTAAACATCGTACAAAACACAAGGTATGCTTCACACATCCTCCTAACTCAGCGCTTCCTTCAGTTAACATTCGATATGCTAGATTATTCAAAGGTATTATCACAGATGTTACGTGTATCACACAAAGCCTTCTTTGACATGGGTGCTGCAGCTAACCTTAAAAAAATGGATCTGTTTCGAAAAATCTCTTCCTCTTCACAGGATCTCATCACTACATTACCTCCTGATGTCAATCTCAATGGTATATCTGGGAAAACTATCTTACCTCACGGGAAAGTACTTTTATCACTACCTTTATCACCCCAGTAACCAGACATATGTGATTATTTTTATGTTGTATCTGATGTATTTTTCAGTGCTGATCTTCTCATAGGCTTCAACACCATGTGCAAATATGACATCAGTCTTTTCTCAGCCATCAATGAAATCGCTCAAAGAGATACTTATATTCCTACTGTTCTTTCCTCTGATACTTCCTGTCTTGCTGGTGTAGTGACATCTGTTGCAACTCTTCCTTCTACTAGCGATCAGATGTTATCTACAAGGGATTCATGTGTTATACCAGTCTCACAGCCTCACTCTAAATCAACTTCCCAGTCAAACGACGGCGTAACTCTTCCTGAACACATTTTGCTAGCAGATCCGGTAACGCTATCTGAATGTGATTTATATGTTGTAAACGCTAAGGTTAAGTCTGCTGTATCAGTCACTGATATCCTTTGTTATGCACAACAATCTCCATGCAAAGGTGTTGAATTAGAATCCGTCCTTACCACAATCGATGAAAATGGATTCTGCAAAACTGGGTTGAAAAATGTCATATCTACGCCTGTCAAGCTCAAACCAGGTGTGCTACTCGGAGAAGCCTTGCCTTAGTCTGAAAAAGTTGTAATCTTGGATGATTTACCTTTTCCTATCAATAATGTATCTGTATCTGACAGCCATGACATGTCTTCTCTCCTGCCTATTACGGATGATCACATATCTGTACTCGATTTCCCAGAATCTCAACATGAATTACTCGCTCTCATAATTCTTTCAGAAACGTTGTCTCGCTCCCTGGTGAACCTCTGGGCTACATAGACATCATCACTCATGCTATTCATCTGACGACTGGCTCCAGACCATCTTACTTCCCCAGGTATAGGGTGCCACACAGTCGTCGTGTTCTGCTTGAAGAAGCTGTGCGAGGTACCCATCTTTAAGAAAGGGGATAAAACTTTAGCGTCTAATTATAGACCTGTCAGCTTAACTTCAGTTGTAGGTAAAATGTTAGAGTCAATAATAGCCAGGAACATTAGGGAACATTTAGACAAACATAACTTGATAAATCAGTCACAGCATGGCTTCACGAAGGGGAAGTCTTGCCTGACAAACTTGTTAAGTTTTTACAGTAAGGTGTACGAGGCAGTAGATAATGGTGATAGTTATGATATCTTATATCTGGACTTTAGTAAAGCATTCGACAAGGTGCCCCATCAAAGGCTCCTGAGAAAGGTTAGGGCGCACGGGATAGATGGGAAGGTGTTAGGTTGGATAGGGTCATGGCTTGGTAACAGGCGACAGAGAGTGCTAATAAACGGCTCGAAATCCGAGTGGGGTCATGTCATTAGTGGGGTGCCACAGGGATCAGTATTAGGGCCATTATTATTTCTAATATATATCAATGACTTGGATAGTGGAATTAGTAGCGATGTTAGTAAATTTGCGGATGACACAAAGATAGGTAGATTAATTAGGTCAGAAGCGGATGCCATCGCCTTGCAGACAGACTTAGATAGAATGAATGAATGGACGGATAGATGGCAAATGCAATTTAATATCAATAAATGCAAAGTGCTTAGCGTAGGTAGAGGAAACCCACACAATAGGTACACATTAAACACCCAAACTCTGGTAGGTACAGGGTACGAGAAAGATTTAGGAGTTATAGTTAGCTCTGAACTCCGTCTAGGGAAACAATGCATAGAAGCCAGAAACAAGGCAAATAAGGTACTAGGATTCATTTTTAGGAGTGTTAAAAGTAGAAGGCCGGAAGTAATATTAAAGTTATACTTGGCGCTGGTCAGACCTCATCTAGACTACGCTGTGCAGTTCTGGTCCCCACATTACAGGAAAGATATAGGTCTATTAGAATCAGTACAGAGGAGAATGACTAAAAGGATACAGGGGATGAGGAGTATTCCTTACGAAGCGAGGTTGAAGCGGTTAAATTTACATTCTCTAGAGAGACGTAGGTTAAGAGGGGACCTGATAGAAGTCTTTAAGTGGTATAAGGGTTATAACAAGGGAGATGTAAGCAAAATTCTTAGGATCAGCAACCAGGGTAGAACAAGAAATAACGGGTTCAAGCTTGAAAAATTTAGGTTTAGGAAGGAGATAGGAAAAAATTGGTTCTCAAATAGAGTGGTAGATGAGTGGAACGGACTCAGTAATCATGTAGTTAGTGCTAGGACACTAGAGAGCTTTAAGAGAAGATTAGACAAGTTTATGGATGGGGATAGCAGATGGAAATAGGTAGGTGTGTTTCATACAGGGACTGCCACGTGTAAGCCTGGTCGCTTCTTGCAGCTTCCCTTATTTCTTATGTTCTTATGTTCTTATGAGGTATGTTACTTCAGGATGTAGTGGAACCTGCCTGTTCACCTCATGGTGCTCCCTTGTTATTCGTTCCAAAGAAACAAGGCGATTGGCGTGTCATTGTCGACTTCAAAAAACTCAACACATCTACCATTCCTGACCGTTATCCAATGCCGAGATTAGGTGATCTTCAGTCTCTCGGAGATTCAAATGCGGTATTTTTTACCCTAGACTTACACGCAGGATTCTTCCAAGTTAATAATGAATTAGAGGAAACTTCACGGCCATATACTGCTTTCACTATTTCCTGTGGCCAATTTACGTTCAAATGCATGGCCCAAGGTCTACGTAACTCGCCTTTAACGTTTCAGAGATTGATGAATTCTGTTCTCTCAGATCTTATCGGTAAAAGTGTGTTCTGCTTCCTTGATGACGTTATCATTGCATCGGAGTCTTTACAGGATCATTTTCACATGCTGTCTCTCGTTCCGTCACGCTTTCAAGCTGCTGGCTTAAAGATCAAATTTCGTTTCTCAAACAGCAAGTCAAATTCCTTGGTCACAAATTCGATAGAGATGGTATTCACACTTTAGATGACAAGGTAAATGCTGTGGAAAATTTTCCTGTTCCTACCAATATCGATCAGATCAAGCAGTTCATCGGTCTTGCTGGATTTTATCGTCAGTTCATCAAAAATTTCAGCCTTATCGCTCAACCACTCATTTGCTCAAGAAAAATGTTGCATTCATCTGGTTTGAAACAAGATGCCTTTGATCTTTTCAAAACTGCCTTGTGTTAAGCACCAGTTCTTGCTTTTCCAAATTTCGAGAAAGATTTCATCTTATACACTGACGCTTCTGGCTTTGCAATCGGTGCTGTTCTCATGCAGAAAGATTCACTCGGTAAACATCGTGTATTACCGTATGCTAGCAGACTTCTCAACAAGGCAGAGCAAAATTATGACGTCACAAAGCTTGAAAGTCTCGCCGTGATACGAGCGTTATGTCATTTCCGTGAACTCATCTTAGGCTATAAGATTCATGTCCACACTGATCATTATGCTGTCAGAGAGACCTTCAAAGGCAACAACTTCACAGATCAATTTGCTCGCTGGCATCTCACGATTCAAGAATTTAATCCTACAGTTTCATATATTCCTGGTAAGGCAAACTCAGTGGCAGATGCACTATCACGCAATGTTGCTACTATCTCCGTCATGACAGAAAATACTACCATGCCAACAACGGATGAAATAAGGAGGCATCAACGTTCAGACGCCTTCTGTTCTAGTGTTGCTTATTACCTCGAATCTGGTGATGACACTAATCTTCCTAAGTTGCAAGTGAGTGCTGATACGTTTTTCATGCAAGACGATCTCTTACATAAGTCCAGTGATATCTCTACTGACGATTCTAGTAAGCGTTTATCTCAGCTCGTTATACCTCAGTCGCTAGTGAGTATCATATTTCACCACGTTCACGACTCATACCACGCAGGACATCAAGGTCGGGACAGATGACTCGCGCAGGCAAAACGATCATATTTCTGGCCGACTATAAGGAAAGATATCTTTCAGTACTGTGCGCTCTGTCCTTAGTGTGCTTCACATCGTATTTCACTGGCTCACGAGAGTCCATCGCTTCCATACCCAATTGCTTCCGCTCCTTGCGATTCAGTCTCTGTTGATCTGTTCAAACTTCCATTTACAGAGACTGGTTATCAGTATTTTCTAGTTTGTGTGGATAGTTTCACAGTCAGTCTTGGTCTCCCACTCAGTTCCGCTCAGTCACAGTCAGTCTTGAGAGAGGCTGCTCAGTCATCAATCATATCACTTTAGACTGACAGAGAAGAATCAATCACTACTTTATAATTCCATCTCGAATCCAGTGTGTACAACCTACTACTATATAAAGAAAAATTATCATCATTGCGTCTTTTACTTGCACACATCAACTATATCAACCAACTACCTACGATCTCCAAACTACCAGACTCACCATCTCACTACCGGTCCTCCACGCTACCAACACACCAAGCATCATCGTCAACTAGGCAAGTAACATCATCAAAATCTAGAATATGAGGAACACATTCTAAACCTTTCTAAGCCCTCTGTCAATATATAACACCAACATTTTACTCTGACTGCATCACAACTGTCTGGCTCTACTTACTGGTACTGTGGCAGGCGGCTTGCCCATCTTGACCCTCTCTGGTCAGACGGCTCTGTCTAACTTGTCTCTCTGTCTACTTCTGTCTATTCCCGTCTCCTACACCTTATAACATACACGCAATGTTAGAGCGACCTTTTGCCCCAAGATGCCTTCCGTTGCTATTTTCCAGTGCTTCGATCATACAGTTCATTTTCCTGTAACTTTCAGTAAGGTTAATTTTTGAGTAATTATATTTATTTTCTCATACTTTGATCATACATTTCATTTTCCTATACTTTCCGTAAGGTCCACTTTCAAGTAACTATATTTATCTTCTCATACTTTGATCATACAGTTTATTTTCCCTTAACTTTCAATAAGGTTCATTCTCGAGTAGCTCTGGTAATCGCATCTTCTAATCAGGAATAAGGAGGCGGCGCTTTCTATGGTTTGCTGGCTGTGCGTGTTCTCAACATCATCTGCTTTGGGTGGTGATACCACCGAGTTGATAGATCGAGTTGAGTCGAGTTGATAGATGGAGGAACTGAGTTTTTGAGGCATTGAACAATAATAAATTTGCTCTGCCCCAATTAGAAATTTTAGAGATGTCAGAAGTCAGGCGTTCTGTGGCTTCCCTGCATGAACCGTTTACTTCATGAAGGCTTGGACGTCTATGAAAAGACGTGGAAAAGTGCAGGATGCTATCATCAGCGTAAGAGTGGATAGGGCAAGAAGTTTGGTTGAAAAGATCAGTGATGAATAATAGGAAGAGAGTGGGTGACAGGATAGAACCCTGAGGAACACCACTGTTAATAGGTTTAGGAGAACAGTGATCGTTAACCACAGCAGCAACAGAACGATCAGAAAGGAAACTTGAGATAAAGTTACAGAGACAAGGATAGAAGCTGTAGGAGGGTACTTTGGAAATCAAAGCTTTGTGCCAGAGTCCATCAAAAGCTTTTGATATGTCTAAAGCAACTGCAAAAGTTTCACAAAAATCTCTAAAAGAGGATGACCAAGACTCAGTAAGGAAAGCCAGATTACCAGTAGAGTGACCTTGACGGAACTCATACTGGCGATCAGTTACAAGGTTGTGAAGTGATAGATGTTTAAGAATCTTCTTGTTGAGGATAAATTCAAAAACTTTACATTGGCAGAATATTAAAGCAATAGGACGGTACTTTGAGGGATTAGAACGGTTACCCTTTTTAGGAACAGGCTGAATGTAGGCAAACTTCCAGCAAGAAGGAAAGGAAGATGTTGGCAGACAAAGTTGAAAGAGTTTGACTAGGCAAGGTGCAAGCACGGAAGCGCAGTTTCGGAGAACAATAGGAAGGACTCGTTCAGGTCCATAAGCCTTTTGAGGGTTTAGGCCAGCGAGGGCATGGAAAACATCATTGTGAAGAATTTGAATAGATAGCATGAAGTAGTTAGAGGATGGAGGAGAGGGAGGAACAAACCCTGAATCATCCAAGGTAGAGTTTTTATCAAAGGATTGAGTGAAGACTTCAGCTTTAGAAATAGATGTGATAGCAGTGGTACCATCTGGCTGAAATAAAGGAAGGAAAGAAGAAAAAGCAAAGTTATTGGAGATGTTTTTGGGTAGATGCCAGAAGTCACGAGAGGAGTTAGATCTTGAAAGATTTTGACACTTTCTATTAATGAAGGAGTTTTTGGCTAGCTGGAGAACAGACTTAGCATGGTTCCAGAAATATAAAGTGTATGAGATTCTGGTGATGGAAGGCTCAAGTATTTTTTATGGGCCACCTCTATATCATGTATAGCACTAGAACAGGCTGTGTTAAACCAAGGTTTGGAAGGTTTAGGTCGAGAAAAAGAGTGAAGGATACATGCCTCCATGCCAAACACTATCACCTCTGTTCTGCGTTCGGCACACAGAGACGGGTCTCTGTCACGGAAGTAGTAGTCATTCCAAGGGAAATCAGCAAAATACCTCCTCAGGTCCCCCCAACTAGCAGAGGCAAAACACCAGAGGCACCTCTGCTTAGAGGGATCCTGAGGAGGGACTGGAGCGATAGGACAAGATACAGATATGAGACTGTGATCGGAGGAGCCCAACGGAAAAGAGAAGGTAACAGCATAAGCAGATGGATTAGAGGTTAGAAAAAGGTCAAGAATGTTGGGTGTATCTTCCTGACGGTCAGGAATACGAGTAGGATGTTGCACCAATTGCTCCAGGTCATGGAAGATAGTAAAGTTGAAGGCTAGTTCACCAGGATACTTATTGAACGGAGAGGAAAGCCAAAACTGGTGGTGAACATTGAAGTCTCCAGCAATGGAGATCTCTTCAAAAGAGAAGAGAGTCAGAATGCGCTCCACTTTGGAAATTAAGAAGTCAAAGAATTTCTTATAGTCAGAGGAGTTAGGTGAGAGGTTTTATACCACAGCTAAATTTGGTTTGAGAGTGACTCTGTAGTCGTAGCCAGATGGTGAAAAACTCAGAAGATTCAAGAGCCTGGGCTCGAGAGCAGGTTAATAAGTCATTGCGCACATAAACCCAGCTTTGGATTGAAAATGAGGATAGAGAAAGTCGGAGGGAACAAAAAAGGGGCTACTGTCAGTTGCCTCAGACACCTGAGTTTCAGTGAGGAAAAGATGAGAAGGTTTATTAGAGGAGGGGTGATATTCTATTATTTTCTTCTTCCCTCATTTATTCTTTCTTCTTATTTCCTTCTTCATTTCTCCATTTCTTCATTTTTGTTTTATTCTTCTTCCTTATGTGTTTCATTTCTTCTTGTTTCTTAGGTTACAATATATATATATATATATATATATATATATATATATATATATATATATATATATATATATATATATATATATATATATATATATATATATATATATATATATATATATATATATATATATATATATATATATATATATATATATATATATATATATATATATATATATATATATATATATATATATATATATATATATATATATATATATATATATATATATATATATATATATATATATATATATATATATATATATATCTGTGTGTGTGTGTGTGTGTGTGTGTGTGTATGTGTGTGTGTGTGTGTGTGTGTGTGTGTGTGTGTGTGTACAATTATAGAATGCAATAAAAAAATTATGTATATATATATATATATATATATATATATATATATATATATATATATATATATATATATATATATATATATATATATATATATATATATATATATATATATATATATATATACAGACACGAGTATACATCGAGTTAGTGAACTCCGAGCCTGCTTCTCAGTGGCACGTGCTGCTCGCATAAATTGACAAATTGGCATCTCAAGTGTATCACTCACGGCCATAGCAACAGGATACCTATGTCAGTGCTCATTGTGTCTTTGGTGACGTGTGACCTACACTGTTCTGGGGTTAAAACGCATTATATTCTGTTTATGTTGTGGTGTCTGTAGTGATGAGTGCGAAGCAAAACACGGTGATATGATTCTTTACATGTCGGGTTTGAATGGTGTCGATATAAGAACAAAACATGGGAATTAAGAAAAATAAATAAAAATTCCAGAACGTCATACTAACATTCTTCAATGGAGGCATTGAGGAATTGTCCTTTCACAACGGGCTTGGATGGTGTCGATATTGCAAAACATGGGAAACGCTAAACTTCCAGAACGTCTTACTTAAATTCGTCGAGGGAGGCAGTGAAGAATTGTCTCTTCACAACCACGGTGGTGGCACTCCTTAATCTTAAGCCCACGGCTTTTAGCTTCAGTACGAAGGCAGTTGGACTCTAATCCGATTCCCAAGGCAAGGCAGCCGAAGGGAAGCAGTAGTGATACCACCACCGTGGCTATGAAAAGATTATTCTTCAATGTATCTCTTGAGGAATTTTCGCATGTGGTTCTGGAAGTATCGCGTTTTTTAATTAACATGTTTTGCTATATATCAAGTCCGGCGTGTGAAGATCTATGATTGAATGATATCGCTGTGACTTGTCTGCCTCGTATTCATCACAACAAACACGACAGCATGAACAGAACATAATGCGCTTCAATCTGAGATAAAAGCCGGTTACGCGTCACTAAAGACAATGAATACTGACTCTGGAAATTAATACTGGTCAGTGTTGCTATGGCCGAGAGGAGGAAAGATGGATTTGAGATGTCAGTAAGTCAATTTGTCTTTGCCCATTTTTTTTCTTTTCTTTATGCTTGCCGAAATACAACAATGCATACAAAAGAAATGTAAATAAAACAAACAAAAATGGCACTATATATTACCACTGATACGCAAAGTGATGAAATATAATGGCGTGTATATTCTACTGACACGGAATAATCAAATGAAAACAGAAAGGCACATTTGTACATACATTCAGTTACACATGTTAGATAGTTAGTGACGATAGGTGCTGGATAGGTAGTTAGGCAGTTATGCATGTATGTAGGTAGGTAGGATGATAGGTACATAATAGATAGGTAGGTAGTTTGATACAGGATAGTTAGGAAGGTAGGTACAGCATAGGTAGATAGGATTGTTGGTGCAAGATAAGTTTCTAGGTAAGTAACTATCAGTAATACAAATAACATTTATCATTATTCACATTTAACAAGCTTTCAGCTTATATTTGAATCCTTATTTTAGTAGTAGCATTTTTTTTTTTTTTTTTATGGAGACAGGTAGGTGGTTCCATTGTCCTTCCTGTTGCTCAATGCAGCGGCAGTCTGAGTGGCTATTGTCATCTTGTTTCAGTGTGACAAGGCTTGAAATTTGGTGCTTGTGGAGGTTATTAACTAGTGTTGTGTACAAATTACTTGTTTGTAGGAGTATTATGCCGTGTAGCTTTATTACTTTATGGTGTGAAAAAAATACGGGTTCATAACGATGGCAGTTGAAGATGCACGAGTAATAAATAAATTTTACAAATATGTTTGATGAGCTCCACTCAAAATTGATACACAGTATACAAAAATGAGGATACTCTGACGAAAAAATAAATTAGTTTAAAATTGTTCTGATTCAAGTGTTCCTGCAAGTTTTGATATTATAGTTTTGATGTCATTAATGGTTGTTTTCTATTTTACTGCACAATCTAGAGGCAATTCCAGATCACGATGATACGGAGAGAAATGCAACACTCTGCCACAAGACACATAAGCCTGTTATGTTATGTTGTTATGATTCTTACCCTTCTTTTTTCTTCTGTCTTTAGTGCGTTATCGTCCTCACTCCCTATCATTATTATGTCTTGCGTATTACTTCTTTCTAGTCCTGGTTTATGGAATTTCCAAGACGTATATAGTGGAACTGCCTTCGCCTTCTTCCTTTCCCTTTGTCACCTTCCTCTTTCTCATCTTCATATGCAGAATTTCAAGACCGTCGATAACAGAACTGCCCTCATCTTGTTTCTCCATCTTTATTTGTGGTGTATCATTATCACTATCATAACTGCATTTTCACCTATCTTATTTCTCCTGCAAAGTATCGCTACTCTCCATTTTTATCTTGCCTTTATTATCGTTCATCTTGTTGGTTTGTGGGGCATCTAAGATGTTGATGGTGGAATATAAGGATTCGAACCCATAGCCTCAGGATCCCTTGGCCCTCAAGGCACGCGCGGTTTCACTGTACCACTGCGGCCTCAACACGGATATATGGAATAAATTAGCCAAATTATTAAATCTAACACTAACATGGCATCCCCTGATACAAAATTCAAACTCATTCTTCATTAACTGTAAATTCCAATTTACCCATACAACGCTGGGTAATAATTCACAGTTATCAGAGCCTACAAGTCGATCAACACTTCCACTCGGTCATTCATTATTACAATGCAATATGCCTTGATAGTAAATGAACTTACATCAGACGTATCCACTTCAACTGTAGTATTAGAGTACATTTCATCCATTCCTATTGCTATTATATACCAATGATTTATCTCCTTTATCACGGGGGTGCGGTGTGTGGGGTTGCGCTTGAATGTTGATTGATGTTTCTTTCTGTTTTAATTAAAAGGTTTAATTGAATTTTGGGGTATTTATTTAAAGTAGGTAATCAAATACTTTTGCTTTGGTTTAGTTTATTGTTCAACTTAGTTTTGATTCAGCTGTTGTTAATATATATATATATATATATATATATATATATATATATATATATATATATATATATATATATATATATATATATATATATATATATATATATTAACAACAGCTGAATCAAAACTAAGTTGAACAATAAACTAAACCAAAGCAAAAGTATATATATATATATATATATATATATATATATATATATATATATATATATATATATATATATATATATATATATATATATATATATATATATATATATATATATATATATATATATATATATATAGATAGATAGATAGATAGATATACTAGATTAGCTGCCATCAGTCATATTTTCTATCAAATTCTTTTGACCTTGCTTTATATGGTAGCGTTTTAGCCGGAGATCTATAAGGCACTGGAAAAAAAAAAAATCCATGACAACGAGATTGAGTTTTATTGAAGTTAACTTCTAAATAACAAATAAAACTTTCAAATTGTTTTTTTCTCCTTATTCACAATGATATTTCCAGAAATGAGTTATGTTATCTTGGAGTTGTGGAACCTCCCACAATGGAAACAGTAATAACTAATGAATTCATAATAGTAAAATTTAAATGAATATGTTATAACAGTTAATTGGTGCCTCGGGGGTTTACCTTGATTTTTTTATAGGAAACAGCCTAACTGTGTAGGTGTTTCATTCAATTGTGTGTGTATCACTGGTGTTTGACTACTGTCTTATCCAAAATCATTTTCCCTAATCTGTTTTTATCCTAAATTTTGTTTCCTACCCCCTCAAAAGAAAAAAAAAATGGCAAAGAGAATTTTACATCCTTCTTCTCTCAGTCAATCAGTCTCTCACACTAATAATTAATACGTATAGGCACAAAAATGTTATTTTCATATGAACAAAACCTTTAAATCCAGAGTTTCGGGCCCTGACGAACGTACCTGTGGACAACGATGTCAATCAGTCTCTGACGCTGAAATCTCGCGTCCAGCATTATACGAGTACACCGGCCGCCGTACATCCCACGAACTAATCCTCCGCCAAATTATAAGACATTATTTTGCAATATCCTGAATCTTTTAGATCTCTTCTACATTCACAGTGTTTTCTTGCTCAATTTTTCCTAATGGTCCCACGTACTCCTGGATCCTAACACTGTATTGATAATTTTTGGATCTAAATATTAACAAAGAATTTCTCTCAAAATATAGAATATTATCAGTACTGGCATATTTTCTCTTAATCTAAAATGTTTTGTGATTGGGATTTTTCATGTTACTGACCCAGGAGAAACCAGGAATATGGCTATTTTCCAGTTGGCTTGTAAACCAAGACATGTTACTCCACGCCATCTCCAAATATCAGCAACTAATTTAACCACTTGCAGCTCACAATTTCATTTAATTTTCTTGTTCTAAAGTTTTACTGATTTCTAAGATATATACAAAATTTTGTTTACATAACCAAAAAAAGTTAATTTTCATATTCTTGACCGTTTTTTTTTTCATTGTATTATTATTATGGTATTATGGATGGTATTATCTTCTTTTTTTTTTCTTAATTGCTATTTTGTCCCATGACACGGCTGTACCCTTGGAGTTTTGAAAAATCACAGTCACAAAATATACCCAATCTAAACATATCACATGACATACTTATCAAAAATATAAATTTTACAAAAGAAATAAAACTATATAAAAAATATCATGCACCCATATCAATTATCACATATGTCAAAAAAATAAAAAACAGGAAATATAATTCAGAGTAGGTGGTGTGGTGTTTGGTGATCCAATCTACTTTTTTTTTTTTTTTTTTTTGCTCTCAAATCTTCCTTTCTCTCTTTTTGATATTTCATATTTTATACCTCAACTGAGGTTCATGTGTTCGGCCGGAATACGTCCCCCGAAATCCTGTGACCTGTCTCCCACCATCCCTCTTTTTATATTAAGTACAGGCAGTGTGGAACTCTCAATCGAGAGTTAACCGGCTCCCTCGGAGTAAACATATGCCTCTGTGAGATCCCTAACCTAACATCCCAAAAACGAAATGATGAATAAATCCAAACATACTTATACATAAAAGTAAATACAAATCAATCATCCCAAAACAAGAAAATACAGTTAATCAATCACTCTTCTTCCATTCCACCATTATTCCCAACAGGCAATCTCTCATAAACAGGGAATCTCTTATAATTTTGGCTCAGTCGTCCACCCGTCGTGAAGGCGCACTCCCGCACCCTCGGGAAGATATGGTTTGGGGTCTAAGCCCTAACCATTAGTAAAAGACAAGGACTTTGAACTTTTCTCCATAGGAGGACCCTTTTGTTTTGTAATTGTAGTACGATCATATTTTTTTTCCTTCCTTTTACCCCTTTTCTCTTTTTTTTTTTCTCTCAGAGTTTGGGTCTCCAGAGAGGCACCCAACTTGATAATCACAACCATCTACTCCTACATCTTAAAACTAATATGGCACTCTACTATATATCTCCTGCGAGGTCTCCTCATTCTGGCAGAGACTTCCTCCTGCTGATTCTCTGGCACTCAATTTCCTGAGGCTCCATCATTCACTCACCCCTCCCCCAATATGGTTTTACTTTCTCTGCGGGGCTGGGGAGTCTGGCCATTAAACAAGTTTATAAGGACATAAGCGCCTCCGTCCCTCAACACTTCCACCACTCAGTAGGGGCCGACCCACTTCACATTGAGTTTTTACATGTACCCGGCAAGGAACTCTCATTTCTTACCCACACTAGGGAGTTCACTTCTATATTTTCATTCCTTCGCCCCCGATTTGCAATCTGTCTATATCGGCGGCATATTTTCTCCCGTGTCTCCCTTATTAGTTTGTGAGCTTCCGCCACTCCTTCTCCATCTCCCTCTATGCTAGGGAAGCATCCACCAGCTAACCTAGGGGGATACCTGGATAAGAAGGCGAAGTACGGTTGTTGGGCTGTGGTAGTGTGGACGGCTGTGTTGAGCATTGTCTGGTACTGTGCCAGCACCTTAGGCTAGCGGAGAGGGTACCCCTGGCAGAGGGCGGTCAGCATCGTCTGCAGGGTTTTGTGCCGGTGCTCAACAATAGCATTGCCTCTGGGATGATATGGGGTGGTGTAATGGACCTCCATCTGGTGCCTGCTGCAGAACTCCTTGAAGTCCCGGGATGTAAATTCCCCACCATTATCTAAGACTATCCCTCTAGGGCTATCAAAATTGGTTACCTAATTTTCCATGTTTCTGACTATCTCTTCAGTATTCTTACTTGTGAGGGGGATAAAATCTAGTGTACCTACTATAGTGGTCCAGTACTGTGAGTACATACCTAAAGTTATTGATGCCAGTAGTCATGTCAGTTTAATCCATTCCTATCCTATCTAAAGGTTTGTGTATAGCAGGCAATTCCTTCCATTGTTGTTTAAATCCTTGGTATCCTTTAGTTTGCTGGCATAGAGAGCACCTTTTGACATGTTTTTTTTTTTTTTACATCTCCTACTATATCATGCCAATAACATAAACTCTCAGCCCTGGTTAATGTTTTCTTTTGGGTCCACTTAAATTCCACTTTTGATTTTTTTTTTTTTTTTTTATGTAGGAGGGACTTCGGCCAAGGGCAACAAAAATCCAATAAAATAAAAATCCACTGAGATACCAGTCCCCGGATAGGGTCCGAAGCGGCACTCAAATATTGAAGGATAAGTGTCTTGAAACCTCCCTGTTGAAAGCATTCAAGTCATAGGAAGGTGGAAATACAGAAGCAACCAGGGAGTCCCAGAGTTTACCAGAGAAAGGGATGAATGACCGAGAATGCTGGTTAACTCTTGCATTAGAGAGTTGGACAGAATAAGGGTGAGAGAAAGAAGAAAGTCTTGTGCAGCGAGGCCGCAGGGGGAGGGGAGAAATGCAGTTAGCAAAATCAGAAAAGCAGTTAGCATGAAAACAGCGGAAGAAGATAGCTAGAGATGCAACACTGTGGCGATGAGAGACTGAAAACAGTCAGAGGAGAGGAGTTGATGAGACGAAAAGCTTTTGATTCCACCCTTTCTAGAAGGGCGGTATAAGTGGAACAACCCCCCTCCTAACATATGTGAAGCATACTCCATACATAGACGTATAAGGCCTTTGTACGGATTTACCAGCTGGGTTGGTGAGAAAAGCTGGCGGAGACGTCTCAGAACGGCTAACTTCATAGAAGCTGATTTAGCAAGAGATCAGATGTGATGTTTCTAGTTTAGATTATGAGAAGAGGACAGACCGAGGATGCTCAATATAGAAGAGAGGGAAAATTGAGTGTCATTGAAGAAGAGGGGATAGTTGCCTGGAAGGCTGTGTTGAGTTGATAGATGGAGTAATTGAATTTTTGAGGCACTGAACAATACCAAGTTTGCTCAATCCCAATCAGAAATTTTAGAGAGATCAGAAGTCAGGCGTTCTGTGGCTTCCCTTCGTGAACTGTTTATTTCTTGAAGAGTTGGCCGTCTACGAAAAGACATGGAAAAGTGCAAAGTGGTATCATCAGTGTAGGTGTGGATAGGACAAGATGTTTGGTTTAGAAGATCATTGATGTGAGTGGGTGACAGGACAAAACCCTGAGGAACACCACTGTTAATAGATTTAGGAGAACAGTGACCGTGTACCACAGCAGCAATAGTTCAGAAAGACAACTTGAGATGGTTACAGAGAGAAAAATAGAAACCATAGGAGGGTAGTTTGGAAATCAAAGCTGACCGTCCTATTGCTGCTGTGCTAGACGGTCACTGTTCTTCTCCTAAATCTATTAACAGTGGTGTTCCTCAGGGTTTTGTCCTGTCACCCAGTCTCTTCCTATTATTCATCAGTGATCTTCTAAACCAAATCTCTTGTCCTATCCACACCTGCATTGATGATACCACCTTGCACTTTTCCACTTCTTTTCGTAGACGTCCAACTCCTCAGGAAATAAACATGTTGACGCATTGAAACCACAGAACGCCTGACTTCTGATCTCTCTAAAATTTCTGATTGGGGCAGAGCAAATTTGGTATTGCTTAAAGCCTCAAAAATTCAATTCCTCCATCTATCAGCTCGACATAACCTTTCAATCAACTATCCCTTCTTCTTCAGTGACACTCAACTGTCTCCTTTTCATATACTAAACATCTTCGGTCTGTTTTTTCTTGTAATGTGAATTGAAAATTTCACATCTCCTCTCCAGCTAAAACAGTTTTAGTGAAGTTAGGAGTTCTTAGAAGTTAGAAGTTAGGAGAGGGGAGTTCCACTCATACTACTGTTCTAGACGGGGTAGAATCAAAAGCTTTTCGTCTCATCAAACTCCTCTCCTCTGACTGACTGTCTTCAGCCTCTTTCTCATCGCCGCAGTGTTAAATCTCTTGCTATCTTCTACCGCTATTTTCACGCTAACTGCTCTTCTGATCTTGCTAACTGCATGCCTCCCCTCCTCCCACGACCTCGCTGCACAAGACTTTCTTTTTCTCTCGCCCCTATTCTGTCCACCTGTCTAATGCAAAAGTTAACCAATATTCTCAATCATTCAGCCCTTTCTCTGGTAAATTCTGGAACTCCCTACTTCTGTATGTCCACCTTCCTATGACTCGAACTCCTTCAAGATAGAGGTTTCAAGACACTTATCCTTCATTTTTTTACTAACGCTTCGGACCCCGTCCGGGAACCGGCATCTCAGTGAGCTTTGTTTTTATTTTTATTGGACTATTCTTACCTTTGGCCGGTGTCTCTCCTACACACACAAAAAAAAATAAAATATTGTATACATTTCTTTGAAAGGCCATAATCAGGAGTTCCTGATTACCGTTTGGGTTAATGGGTTTTCTTGGGGTTTAGAAACGGATTAAATCACTTGAGTCACTAGTGTGGACATACCCTAATACATACGAGTATAATTACTGTCTTGTTTCCACACTGTACTTACCACAATGCTATTTTATTTAAATGTTTATGTAATTACTTATTAGAAACATTAATTTTATTTACATATTTATGTAACTACATGTTGGATTATATTTTTTTCTATTTTATACATTCATGTAATTACTTATTAGAGACATTTATAATATTTTATTTACGTATATAAGTAATTATCTATTGAGACCATTAATTTTATTATATTTACATATTTAGGTAATTATTTACTAACTTTTTTTTGGTTTCCTTAATCAAAATCTTTCTCTGTAGAATGCTAGTAACAGTGACAGTGATGTTGGTGGTGGCGCGGGCTGCCGCGTCAGAGATGGCCGATATGTCCCCGGCGCTTGTGTTGTTGAAACAGGGCTCTATCCTGGGCTCGCGAGTGGAGACCAACAACGGCTTCGTGTACTACACATTCAATACCATCCCCTACGCCAGGCCACCCGTCGGGCCCCTTCGTTTTCAGGTGAGAGATATTTTATTCTTTCCCGGTAAACCGTCCTCTTTCAGGGCGTATGTTCATCAGTCACCATCCGTGAGTGATAATGTCCTTTTTCTTGTCCTCAGGAACCCAAACCAGCCCCTGCCTGGAGTGGCATTAGGGACGGTTCGCTCCCCTTCCCCAAGTGTCCCCAAACTACAGTCTTCAAACTGAAAAACTACTCCGTCCATGGTCAGGAAGACTGTCTGTACCTCAACGTCTTCACACCAAGGGTAGGATGACTACTTGCTAACATCCCCCTCCCATCTCTCTCTCTCTCTCTCTCTCTCTCTCTCTCTCTCTCTCTCTCTCTCTCTCTCTCTCTCTCTCTCTCTCTCTCTCTCTCTCTCTCTCTCTGTGTGTGTGTGTGTGTGTGTGTGTGTGTGTGTGTGTGTGTGTGTGTGTGTGTGTGTGTGTGAAGCTTCAAGAGAGGAAAACGAAAATCTCATGGGCCATTTATGGCTCTGGAAAAAGAAAAGTGTAGAAAATACCTAACCAAAGAAGGAGGCGGTAGATATCTGCCGGAACGATCATTTCTTCCAGTGTGGTTAGAAGCACTGGACCAGCGGATGCTGTGAACTTATAAATAATTCAGCTGTAACTTCACTGAAACGTTTCCGTTTGTGGCTCATAACACAAGGGAGCAGTCACAGCCTGTTCTCTAAAGACAACTTTCTTCCTTCACGCAAAATTACATGCACATCCTCCACTCAAAATCCAGCCTCGGAATCCCCATCTGAAAAGGAGACCAGAAATGTCCCCAGGTCAGACTGCTCTTCTGGTATCGACCCTATGTAAGTGTCTTGACGCTCCCCCTTCAACTTTTTCTTCACTAAATTCTGAACATTCGCGGCCTTAGATTTCATTTTCAGTCCGTAGAACATAATTTCTCCTCTACAAAACCTCATCTTCTTTTCCTCACCGAAACACAGGTGCCTGAGGCAACTGACAGTAGCCCTTCTCTGCCCCATCCTACACTCTCTATCCTCGCTAATATTTTATACAGGAAGAAATCAAAAGCTTTTTCTCTTATCAACTCCTCTCCTCTAACTGACTGTCTTCAGGTTATCTCTCACCGCCGCATTGTTGCATCTCTTGCTATTTTCTACAGCTATTTTCATCACCGCATTGTTGCATTTTTTGCTATTTTATACCGCTGTTTTCACGCTAACTGTTCTTCTGATCTTGCAAACTGCATGCTTCCCTTCTTTCAACTTCCTCGCTGCACAAAACTTTCTTCTCACCCCTATTCTGTCCACCTCTCTAATGCAAGAGTTAACCAGTATTCTCAGCCGTTCATCCCTTTTTTTCTGGAACTTCCTTCCTACTTGTGCATTTCTTCCTTCCTACGTATGACTTGAACTCTTTCAAGAGGAGGTTTCAAGACACTTATCTTCTGTATTTTTTATCATTCTATCTGAGATCTCTTTGGGAACTGGTATTTAAGTGGGTCTTTTTTTTTTCAATAAAATTTGGGTTGCCTTTGTCTGGTGAACCTCTTACATAAAATAATAATTATAAAAATAAATAAATAAAAAAAATGGTCGTGGACTAGAGCTCGGATTCACCAATCTATTTACCATACAAAATTTCTCTCAACACTTCCAACATCCTAAGCTGTTCAGGTAAGCCATCAGTTACGATCTGGCAACTCGCTTTCGTAAATTATGGCTTCTCTCTGGCGCTTTATTTTAAGAGGACTGGCGGACTTTATTTTGAGAGGACCAAGGAGCACCGCCAGGCGAAGTTCATCCTCGAGCTGATTACATAACTGGTGAATAATAATTTGTGATAATGTCTGTTGTTCCAAGACATGTAACAATAATCAAAATAAAAACAGGAGACCGTGTAAAGGATTTAGATCAGTGACTCAGTGTGTGAGTGGCTCGTCATTTACTTTGGACGAGTTCAGTATTCAATTTTTTTTTTTTTTTTTTTTTATGTAGGAAGGATACTGGCCAAGGGCAACAAAAATCTAATAAAAAAAAATGCCCACTGAAATGCCAGTCCCTTAAAAGGGTCAAAGCAGTGGTCAAAAATTGGTGGATAAGTGTCTTGAAACCTCCCTCTTGAAGGAATTCAAGTCATAGGAAGGTGGAAATACAGAAGCAGGCAAGGAGTTCCAGAGTTTACCAGAGAAAGGGATGAATGACCGAGAATACTGGTTAACTCTTGCGTTAGAGAGGTGGACAGAATAGGAGTGAGAGAAAGAAAAAAGTCTTGTGCAGCGAGGCCGCGGGAGGAGGGGAGGCATGCAGTTAGCAAGATTAGAAGAGCAGTTGGCATGAAAATAGCGGTAGAAGACAGCTAGATATGCAACATTGCGGCGGTGAGAGAGGGGCTGAAGACAGTCAGTTAGGGGAGAGGAGTTGATGAGACGAAAAGCTTTTGATTCCACCCTATCTAGAACAGCAGTATGAGTGGAACCCCCCCAGACATGTGAAGCATACTCCATACATGGACGGATAAGGCCCTTGTACAGAGTTAGCAGCTGAGGGGGTGAGAAAAACTGGCCGAGACGTCTCAGAACACCTAACTTCATAGAAGCTGTTTTAGCTAGAGATGAGATGTGAAGTTTCCAGTTCAGATTATAATTAAAGGACAGACCGAGGATGTTCAGTGTAGAAGAGGGGGACAGTTGAGTGTCATTGAAGAAGAGGGGATAGTTGTCTAGAAGATTGTGTCGAGTTGATAGATGGAGGAATTGAGTTTTTGAGGCATTGAACAATACCAAGTTTGCTCTGCCCCTATCAGAAATTTTAGAAAGATCAGAAGTCAGGCGTTCTGTGGCTTCCCTGCGTGATATGTTTACCTCCTGAAGGGTTGGACGTCTATGAAAAGACGTGGAAAAGTGCAGGGTGGTATCATCAGCATCGGAGTGGATAGGACAAGAAGTTTGGTTTAGAAGATCATTAATGAATAAGAAGAAGAGAGTGGGTGACAGGACAGAACCCTGAGGAACACCACTGTTAATAGATTTAGGAGAAGAACAGTGACCGTCTACCACAGCAGCAATAGAACGGTCAGAAAGGAAACTTGAGATGAAGTTACAGAGAGAAGGATAGAAACCGTAGGAGGGTAGTTTGGAAATCAAAGCTTTGTGCCAGACTCTATCAAAGGCTTTTGATATGTCCAAGGCAACAGCAAAAGTTTCACCAAAGTCTCTAAAAGAGGATGACCAAGACTCAGTAAGGAAAGCCAGAAGATCACCAGTAGAGCGGCCTTGACGGAACCCATACTGGCGATCAGATAGAAGGTTGTGAAGTGATAGATGTTTAAGAATCTTCCTGTTGAGGATAGATTCAAAAACTTTAGATAAGCAGGAAATTAAAGCAATAGGACGGTAGTTTGAGGGATTAGAGCGGTCACCCTTTTTAGGAACAGGTTGAATGTAGGCAAACTTCCAGCAAGAAGGAAAGGTAGATGTTGACAGACAGAGCTGAAGGAGTTTGACTAGGCAAGGTGCAAGCACGGAGGCACAGTTTCGGAGAACAATAGGAGGGACCCCATCAGGTCCATAAGCCTTCCGAGGGTTTAGGCCAGCGAGGGCATGGAAAACATCATTACGAAGAATTTTAATACGTGGCATGAAGTAGTCAGAGGGTGGAGGAGAGGGAGGAACAAGCCCAGAATCGTCCAAGGTAGAGTTTTTAGCAAAGGTTTGAGCAAAGAGTTCAGCTTTAGAAATAGATGTGATAGCAGTGGTGCCATCTGGTTGAAGTAGAGGAGGGAAAGAAGAAGCAAAGTTATTGGAGATATTTTTGGCTAGATGCCAGAAATCACGAGGGGAGTTAGATCTTGAAAGGTTTTGACATTTTCTGTTAATGAAGGAGTTTTTGGCTAGTTGGAGAACAGACTTGGCATGGTTCCGGGCAGAAATATAAAGTGCATGAGATTTTGGTGAAGGAAGGCTTAAGTACCTTTTGTGGGCCACCTCTCTATCATGTATAGCACGAGAACAAGCTGTGTTAAACCAAGGTTTAGAAGGTTTAGGACGAGAAAAAGAGTGAGGAATGTACGCCTCCATGCCAGACACTATCACCTCTGTTATGCGCTCAGCACACAAAGACGGGTCTCTGACACGGAAGCAGTAGTCATTCCAAGGAAAATCAGCAAAATACCTCCTCAGGTCCCCCCAACTAGCAGAGGCAAAACGCCAGAGGCACCTTCGCTTAGGGGGATCCTGAGGAGGGATTGGAGTGATAGGACAAGATAAAGATATGAGATTGTGATCGGAGGAGCCCAACGGAGAAGAAAGGGTGACAGCATAAGCAGAAGGATTAGAGATCAGGAAAAGGTCAAGAATGTTGGGCGTATCTCCAAGACGGTCAGGAATACGAGTAGCACCAATTGCTCTAGGTCATGGAGGATAGCAAAGTTGTAGGCTAGTTCACCAGGATGGTCAGTGAAGGGAGAGGAAAGCCAAAGCTGGTGGTGAACATTGAAGTCTCCAAGAATGGAGATCTCTGCAAAAGGGAAGAGGGTCAGAATGTGCTCCACTTTGGAAGTTAAGTAGTCAAAAAATTTCTTATAGTCAGAGGAGTTAGGAGAGAGGTATACAGCACAGATAAATTTAGTATGAGAATGACTCTGTAGTCGTAGCCAGATGGTGGAAAACTCGGAAGATTCAAGAGCATGGGCACGAGAGCAGGTTAAGTCATTGCGCACATAAACGCAGCATCCAGCTTTGGATCGAAAATGAGGATAGAGAAAGTAGGAGGGAACAGAAAAGGGGCTACTGTCAGTTGCCTCAGACACCTGAGTTTCAGTGAGGAAAAGAAGATGAGGTTTAGAAGAGGAGAGGTGGTGTTCTACAGATTGAAAATTAGATCTTAGACCGCGAATGTTGCAGAAGTTAATGAAGAAAAAGTTGAGGGGGGTGTCAAGACACTTAGGGTCGTCGACGGAAAGGCAGTCCGACCTGGGGACATTTATGGTCCCCTCCCCAGATGGGGACTCCAAGGCTGGTGTAGGAGTCGCCATGATTTTAAAATTTTTTGAGTGAAGGGTGTGTGTGTTATTAGGTGCTTGTAGTTTTGTGTGGAGGAAGAGAGTTGTCTTTAGAGGGCAGGCTGTGACTACCCCCTTGTGTTGTGAGACACAAAGGGAAACGTTCAGTGAGGTCACAGCTGGTTTTAATGATAAGTTCACAGCACCCCCTGAACAGTGCTTTTGACCTCACTGGGAGTAATTATCGTTTCGGCAGGTGTCTACTGCCTCCTCCTACAATTTGTATGACAAACATGAGCAATGTATGTAAATACGTTTGCCATAGCAGCCTGGATCGCCTGGGCACTGTAAACTACTTCTGTATTTCGTTCCTTGTCCTGCTTTGTCCTCCCCTCTATGTATCCGCCGCCCCTTTTTTAACAAAATATTTAAAATATTTAATTAATATGATTACGTACAGCGTAATGAAGACAAGAGGGAGGCGACTCATAGGTCATTAGCGCCGTCCGTGTTATCACTTGTCTTCTGGTTTTATTGTTATTAATCACCCTCATTAAATTGATCCCGAACTTATAAAAGTAACACTTAAACAGCCAACAGGCTGCACTCAATTTAATTAATTAAAAGAAAAAAAAATAACCTTCAGTAAGGATGATGGCAGCAAGTGCCATCGAGGTGGAGGCAGGGTAATGCTGGTGTGATGGGGGACAGCAAGTGTGATAGTATAGTGTTGTGTTGTTCATTATTAATTTAGAAACCTTTATAGTAGTGTGATGATGTTGAAGGTGTATAGGGGGGGGAGGAGGCTACTAAGGTAGGTGTGGTGATGGTGTGTGGTGGGGCTAGCAAGTGCCAGACATCTATGGTGGTGGTGGTATGTGATTGCGACAATAAGCACCAAAATTTTGTAGTGGTATGTGGTAGGAGCTAGGGGCAGGCAGGTGGGGTAACTGTAGTTAACTTGTATGAAGCCAATGAAATGAAGCCAATGAAGCCAGACGAGTCCAGGCCATCAGTCTAGTCGAGGACGAGTCTAGGCCATAAACAGCTAAAGCATAAAGGTCGCCATTCCTGCTCCTACTACTGAGGAAGTATAAATTCAGATCTCAATCCCGAAGCTGAAAAAGGATTCAACAGTCACGTTCCAGGAAGTAAGACCCTCAGAGTATTACTGTGCCCGGTCCGTGTTCAGCTCATCTCAGATTCCACAGACGAATGATCTTACTTCCTATAAAGTTGGCGGATCAGGAGAGAAAAGAGATTACCGAACACTACACAACACATACGAATAATAGTTCTATGGCCAATAAAGACCCATAAACAATGACAACAATAAAATACCAGTCGCATTTAACTAAAGAAACATTGGATGAGAATCGATTCTACTCAGCAAACAACTCTGGGCAGACTGCCAACCTGCTTGGACGAACAACGGCCACAAGACAGACGAAATAATTACAGAAAGACTGGGTGATTACCTCTACAGAAGAAAAACAATAAAAAAAAGCGGTATCCTGGGCATCCTTGGATGGCCAGAGAAAGATACTAAACTTCAAGATATGTAAATATTAACTAGCTCCTCACCCAATCACTCATATAACTTATAAAGGCAGAAGTACGATACGTCTGAACTTTATTCACCAAATGACTAAGTAAGGGTGAGGCGGGTGGCTAATCTGCCGACACGCGGCCCCCCTACGGAAGCCATGAGGCCCCACACCTTTTTTTTTTTTTATATATGTAGGAAGGATACTGGCCAAGGGCAACAAAAATCTAATAAAAAAATGCCCACTGAAATGCCAGTCCCATAAAAGGGTCAAAGCAGTGGTCAAAAATTGGTGGATAAGTGTCTTGAAACCTCCCTCTTGAAGGAATCCAAGTCATAGGAAGGTGGAAATACAGAAGCAGGCTGGGAGTTCCAGAGTTTACCAAAGAAAGGGATGAATGATTGAGAATACTGGTTAACTCTTGCATTAGAGAGGTGGACAGAATAGGGGTGAGAGAAAGAAGAGTCTTGTGCAGCGAGGCCGCGGAAGGAGGGGAGGCATGCAGTTAGCAAGATCAGAAGAGCAGTTAGCATGAAAATAGCGGTAGAAGACAGCTAGATATGCAACATTGCGGCGGTGAGAGAGAGGCTGAAGACAGTCAGTTAGAGGAGAGGAGTTGATGAGACGAAAAGCTTTTGATTCCACCCTGTCTAGAAGAGCAGTATGAGTGGAACTCCCCCAGACATGTGAAGCATACTCCATACATGGACGGATAAGGCCCCTGTACAGAGTTAGCAGCTGGGAGGGTGAGAAAAACTGGCGGAGATGCCTCAGAACACTTAACTTCATAGAAGCTGTTTTAGCTAGAGATGAGATGTGAAGTTTCCAGTTCAGATTATAAGTAAAGGACAGACCGAGGATGTTCAGTGTAGAAGAGGGGGACAGTTGAGTGTCATTGAAGAAGAGGGGATAGTTGTCTGGAAGGTTGTGTCGAGTTGATATATGGAGGAATTGAGTTATTGAGGCATTGAACAATACCAAGTTTGCTCTGCCCCAAACAGAAATTTTAGAAAGATCAGAAGTCAGGCGTTCTGTGGCTTCCCTGCGTGAAATGTTTACCTCCTGAAGGGTTGGACGTCTATGAAAAGACGTGGAAAAGTGCAGGGTGGTATCATCAGCGTAGGAGTGGATAGGACAAGAAGTTTGGTTTAGAAGATCATTAATGAATAATAAGAAGAGAGTGGGTGACAGGACAGAACCCTGAGGAACACCACTGTTAATAGATTTAGGAGAAGAACAGTGACCGTCTACCATAGCAGCAATAGAACGGTCAGAAAGGAAACTTGAGATGAAGTTACAGAGAGAAGGATAGAAACCGTAGGAGGGTAGTTTGGAAATCAAAGCTTTGTGCCAGACTCTATCAAAGGCTTTTGATATGTCCAAGGCAACAGCAAAAGTTTCACCAAAATCTCTAAAAGAGGATGACCAAGACTCAGTAAGGAAAGCCAGAAGATCACCAGTAGAGCGGCCTTGACGGAACCCATACTGGCGATCAGATAGAAGGTTGTGAAGTGATAGATGTTTAAGAATCTTCCTGTTGAGGATAGATTCAAAAACTTTAGATAAGCAGGAAATTAAAGCAATAGGACGGTAGTTTGAGGGATTAGAGCGGTCACCCTTTTTAGGAACAGGTTGAATGTAGGCAAACTTCCAGCAAGAAGGAAAGGTAGATGTTGACAGACAGAGCTGAAAGAGTTTGACTAGGCAAGGTGCAAGCACGGAGGCACAGTTTCGGAGAACAATAGGAGGGACCCCATCAGGTCCATAAGCCTTCCGAGGGTTTAGGCCAGCGAGGGCATGGAAAACATCATTGCAAAGAATTTTAATAGGTGGCATGAAGTAGTCAGAGGGTGGAGGAGAGGGAGGAACAAGACCAGAATCGTCCAAGATAGAGTTTTTAGCAAAGGTTTGAGCAAAGAGTTCAGCTTTAGAAATAGATGTGATAGCAGTGGCGCCATCTGGTTGAAGTAGAGGAGGGAAAGAAGAAGAAGCAAAGTTATTGGAGATATTTTTGGCTAGATGCCAGAAATTACGAGGGGAGTTCGATCTTGAAAGGTTTTGACATTTTCTGTTAATGAAGGAGTTTTTGGCTAGTTGGAGAACAGACTTGGCATGGTTCCGGGCAGAAATATAAAGTGCATGAGATTCTGGTGATGGAAGGCTTAAGTACCTTTTGTGGGCCACCTCTCTATCATGTATAGCACGAGAACAAGCTGTGTTAAACCAAGGTTTAGAAGGTTTAGGACGAGAAAAAGAGTGAGGAATGTACGCCTCCATGCCAGACACTATCACCTCTGTTATGCGCTCAGCACACAAAGACGGGTCTCTGACACGGAAGCAGTAGTCATTCCAAGGAAAATCAGCAAAATACCTCCTCAGGTCCTCCCAACTAGCAGAGGCAAAACGCCAGAGGCACCTTCGCTTAGGGGGATCCTGAGGAGGGATTGGAGTGATAGGACAAGATACCTAACGCACTTAAAGCGGCTTACAAAGCTGTCCCACTCCTAAAGTCATTTTAATTTCAATAAATAATTTCACGATAACTATTGAAACTCACTGTAATTTTATTTATTTATTTATTTATTTTATTTATTTATTTTTATTTTTTTGTTTATTTATTTTTATTTTTTATAATGGACTACGACTTACACACTTGTATAGCTTTCAGCTTGCTGCTACGACGGGATACGAAGAAAAATTCAAAGATAACCAATGAGTAGGTTGCAGTAATCTTACAAGGAAGACATGACATGCGCCAATTTAACAGCGCACCGGAGCCTTACTCAATCCCCCGACCCCAACATAACTCATACTGCCCAGCTATAGGGTAAACAATGAATTTATAACACAATGCGGGAACTTACTGAAGTAAACATAATTATAATGATTCCACCTGGTAACAATATATATATATATATATATATATATATATATATATATATATATATATATATATATATATATATATATATATATATATATATATATATATATATATATATATATATATATGTATATCATTGAATGTGATAGCTAGTTGAGCATTTATTATTTTTCTTAAGATATTTTCCTTATATCTTATGATTGTCTTATATTCTTATTTAATTGGCTGTATGACTAGCTTCAGTTTTATATATATATATATATATATATATATATATATATATATATATATATATATATATATATATATATATATATATATATATATATATATATATACTTTAGTTTAATAATTACTTGAACTAAGCATAATTTACATGCTTCATTGAGAGATCATGCACAGGATTTCAGATTACTGTTTGAGGAAATGGGTTTTCTTGAGGTGCAGAACGGTTGAACTTACTTTCTATCTATTCTTATGGAGATAATAATTAGTGTTTTCGAATTTTTCTCAAACGTAACAATCTTCCTGGAACGAATTCGGATTCAGAGACACCATTGTATTTACAGTATTTTTTTTTTTTTTTTACGTAAGAGGATCACTGGCCAAGAGAAACAAAACCGAAAAAAAAATCCCACTTAGGCGCCAATCCCAAAGGAGACGTCAAGGGAATTATCGAATATTGAAGGATAAGTGTCTTGAAACCTCCCTCTTGAAAGAGTTCAAGTCTTAGGAAGGAGAAAATACAGAACCAGACAAGGAGTTCCAGAGTTTATCAGAGAAAGGGACGAATGTTTGAAAATACTGGTTAACTCTTGCTCTTGCAGGACCAGAGTACTTAATGAATGCAAAGAGATTATTAGTGAACCGTTAGTTTCTGTCTTTAGGAAATCACTTGACTCAGATGAGATACTGATAATGTAGAGGCAGGGCAATGTAGTACCCATCTTTAAGAAAGAAGTAAAATTTTAACGTCTAATTATAGAACTGTCAGCTTAATTTCAGTTGTAGGTAAAATAATGGAGTCAGTAATATCGAAGAACATTAGGGAGGATTTAAACAAACATAATTTGATAAATCAGTCACAGCATGGTTTCACGAAGGGGAAGTCTTGCCAGACGAACCTGTTGAGTTTTTACAGTAAAGTTTACGAGGCGGCAGATAATGGTGATAGTTATAACATTCTATATCTGGACTTTAGTAAAGCGTTTGACAAGGCACCCCATCAGAGGCTCCTGAGAAAGGTTAGGGTGCATGGGATAGATGAAAAGGTGTTAGACTAGATAAGATCTTGGCTAAGTGACAGCCGACAGAGTTGTAATAAATGACTCTAAATTCGAGTGGGGTCAAGTAATTAGTGTGGTACCACAGGGATCAGTTTTAAAGCCACTGTTGTTTTTAATATATATCAATGATGTACTAGGTAATTTTGCTTCTTCTAGTACTGTATAGAGGTAGTGGCCAAAGCAACCCGATTATAGAGAACTGCTGCCGTATATTGATATAATAAAATTGTACAATATAAATAAAGTGAGTCCGCTATGAGCCGCTTGTCCAACCCCGAGGATGGCTGGACGAAGACTACTGATGCTGGGGTGGTTGCTGGGCCGGCTCACATCATAGCAAGGACTAGTATCCGGAGACAGAGATGAGGGTTGACCTCACTCCCACGTGGTGATAGGAAGGGCTGCCAGAGGCTTGCCATCTGGTCCAAGAGGAAGGCGCGCCATGGAATGTGGGCGGCAAAGGTGTCTCGCCTCAATGACTTCGAGTGGAATTAGTAGTGATGTTAGTAAATTTGTGGATGACACGAAGATAGGTACTCGTAGATTAATTAGGTCAGAATCGGATGCCATTGCCTTGCAGGCAGATTTGGATAAGATGAACGAATGGACAGGCAGATGGCAAGTGCAGTTTAATATCAACAAATGCAAAGTACTTAGCGTAGGTAGAAGGAACCCACAGGGTAGGTACACAATAAACAATGAAGCTCTGGTAGGTTCAGGGTACGGAAAAGATTTACGAGTTAGAGTCAGCTCTGAGCGCCGTCTTAGAAAGCAATGAAATATGCAGAAATAGGGGCAAATAGTGTATTAGGATTCATTTTTAGGAGTGTTTAAAGTAGAAGTCTCGAAGTAATATTAAAGTTATATTTGGGGTTGGTCAGACCTCATCTAGACTATGCTGTGCAGTTCTGGTCCCTATATTACAGGAACGATATAATATGTCTATTAGAATCAGTACAAGATGAGAGGTATTCCTTATGAAACGAGATTGAAATTCTTAAATTTATATTATTTAGAGAGACGTAGGTTAAGAAGAGACCTGATAGAAGTCTTTAAGTGGTATAAGCATAATAACAAGGGGGACGTAAGCAAAATTCTTAAGGTCATTAACCAGAATAGAACAAGAAATAACGGGTTCAAGCTTGAAAAATCTATGTTTAAAAAACAGATCGGAAGGAATTGGTTCTCAAACAGAGTGGTAGATGAATGGAACAGAGTCAGTAATCAAGTTGTTAATGTCATTAGGGAGCTTTAATTAAAGATTAGACAGACTTATGGATGGGGATGATAGCTGGAAAGAGGTACGTATATTTCATTCAAGGGCTGCCATGTGTAGGCCTGATGGCTTCTTGCACCTTCCTTTATTTCTTATGTTCTTGTGCTCTCTCTCTCTCTCTCTCTCTCTCTCTCTCTCTCTCTCTCTCTCTCTCTCTCTCTCTCTCTCTCTCTCTCTCTCTCTCTCTCTATCTATCTATCTATCTATCTATCTGTCTATCTATTTATCTATCTATCTCTCTCTCTTCCCCCTCCCTAAATCACACACACACACACAAACACACACACACACACACACACACACACACACACACACACACACACACACACACACACACACACACACACACACACACACACACACACACACACACACACACACACACACACACACACACACACACACACACACACACACACACACACACACACACACAAGGGTGGTAAAAACAGACATCTACACCCACACTGTAACACCAAGCTGAGCCACGGATTATTAATTGTGCCGGTATGGTATTTTGGATTGTGAATTTAATAAGAGGAGGCAGTAGACACCTGCCGAAACGATAATTACTCCCAGTGAGGTCTAAAGCACTGCTTTAGGTGGGGGTGCTGTGAACTTATCATTAAACCCAGCTGAGACCTCACTGAACGTTTCCCTTTGTGTCTCACAACACAAGGGGGCAGTCACACCCTGCCCTCTAAAGACAACTCTCTTCCTCCACACAGAACTACAAGCACCTAATAACACACACACCCTTTACTCAAAAATTTTAAAATCATAATGGCGACTCCTACACCAGCCTCGGAGTCCCCATCTGGGGAGTGGACCATAAATGTTCCCAGGTCGGACTGCCTTTCTGTCGACGACCCTAAGTGTCTTGACACCCCCCTCAACTTTTCCTTCATTAACTTCTGTAACATTCGCGGTCTAAGATCTAACTTTCAATCTGTAGAACACCACCTCTCCTCTTCTAAACCTCATCTTCTTTTCCTCACTGAAATTCAGGTGTCTGAAGCAACTGACAGTAGTCCCTTTTCTGTTCCCTCCTACTTTCTCTATCCTCATTTTCGATCCAAAGCTGGATGCTGCGTTTATGTGCGCAGTGACTTAACCTGCTCTCGTGCTCACACTCTTGAATCTTCCGAGTTTTCCACCATCTGGCTACGACTACAGAGTCACTCTCAAACTAAATTTATCTGTGCTGTATACCTCTCATCTAACTCCTCTGACTATAAGAAATTCTTTGACTACTTAATTCCCAGAGTGCAGCACAATCTGAGTCTCTTCCCTTTTGCAAAGATCTCCATTCTTGGTGACTTCAATGTTCACCACCAGCTTTGGCTTTCCTCTCCCTTCACTGACCATCCTGGTGAACTAGCCTACAACTTTGCTATCCTCCACGACCTAGAGCAATTGGTTCAAAACCCTACTCGTATTCCTGACCGTCTTGGAGATACGCTTAACATTCTTGACCTTTTCCTGACCTCTAATCCTTCTGCTTATGCTGTCACCCTTTCTTCTCTGTTGGGCTCCTCCGATCACAATCTCATATCTGTATCTTGTCCTATCGCTCCAATCCCCCCTCAGGATCCCCCTAACCGAAGGTGCCTCTGGCGTTTTGCGTCTGCTAGTTGGAGGGACCTGAGAAGGTATTTTGCTGATTTTCCTAGGAATGACTACTGCTTCTGTGTCAGAGACCTGTCTTTGTGTGCTGAGCGCATAACAGAGGTGATAGTGTCTGGCATGAAGGCGTACATTCCTCACTCTTTTTCTCTTCCTAAACCTTCTAAACCTTGGTTTAACACAGCTTGTTCTCGTGCTATACATGATAGAGAGGTGGCCCACAAAAGGTACTTAAGCCTTCCATCACCAGAATTTCATGCACTTTATATTTCTGCCCGGAACCATGCCAAGTCTGTTCTCCAACTAGACAAAAACTCCTTCATTAACATAAAGTGTCAAAACCTTTCAAGATCTAACTCCCCTCGTGACTTCTGGCATCTAGCCAAAAATATCTCCAATAACTTTGCTTCTTCTTCTTTTCTTCCTCTGTTTCAACCAGATGGCACCACTGCTATCACATCTATTTCTAAAACTGAACTCTTCGCTCAAACCTTTGCTAAAAACTCTATCTTGGATGATTCTGGGCTTGTTCCTCCCTCTCCTCCACCGTCTGACTACTTCATGCCACCTATTAAAATTCTTTGCAATGATGTTTTCCATGCCCTTGCAGGCCTAAACCGTCGGAAGGCTTATGGACCAGATGGGGTCCCTCCTATTGTTTCTCCAAAACTGTGCCTCTTTGCTTCCACCTTGCCTAGTCAAACTCTTTCAGTTCTGTCTGTCAACATCTAACTTTCTTTCTTGCTGGAAGTTTGCCTACATTCAACCTGTTCCTAAAAAGGGTGACCGTTCTAATCCCTCAAACTACCGTCCTATTGCTTTAATTTCCTGCCTATCTAAAGTTTTTGAATCTACCCTCAACAGGAAGATCCTTAAATATCTATCACTTCACAACCTTCTATCTGATCGCCAGTATGGGTTCCGTCAAGGCCGCTCTACTGGTGATTTTCTGGCTTTCCTTACTGAGTCTTGGTCATCCTCTTTTAGAGATTTTGGTGAAACTTTTCCTGTTGCCTTGGACATATCAAAAGCTTTTGATAGAGTCTGGCACAAAGCTTTGATTTCCAAACTACCCTCCTACGGCTTCTCTCCTTCTCTCTGTAACTACATCTCAAGTTTCTTTTCTGACTGTTCTATTGCTGCTGTGGTAGACGGTCACTGTTCTTCTCCTAAATTTATTAACGGTGGTGTTCCTCAGGGTTCTGTCCTGTCACCCACTCTCTTTTTATTATTAATTAATGATCTTCTAAACCAAACTTCTTGTCCTATCTACTTCTACGCTGATGATACCACCCTGCACTTTTCCACGTGTTTTCATAGACGTACAACCCTTCAGGAGGTAAACATTTCATGCAGAGAAGACACAGAACGCTTGACTTCTGATCTTTCTAAAGTTTCTGATTGGAGCAGAGCAAACTTGGTATTGTTCAATGCCTCAAAAACTCAATTCCTCCATCTATCAACTCAACACAACCTTCCGGACAACTATCCCCTCTTCTTCAATGACACTCAACTGTCCCCCTCTTCCACACTGAACATCCTTGGTCTGTCCTTTACTTATAATCTGAACTGGAAACTTCACATCTCGTCTGTAGCTAAAACAGCTTCTATGAAGTTAGACGTTCTGAGACGTCTCCGTCAGTTTTTCTCACCCCCCAGCTGCTAACTCTGTACAAGGGCCTTATCCGTCCATGTATGGAGTATGCTTCACATGTCTGGGGGGGGTTCCACTCATACTGCTCTTCTAGACAGGGTGGAATCAAAAGCTTTTCGTCTCATCAACTTCTCTCCTCTAACTGACTGTCTTCAGCTTCTCTCTTACCGCCGCAGTGTTTCATCTCTGTCTTCTACCTGTATTTTCATGCTAACTGCTCTTCTGATCTTGCTAACTGCATGGCTCCCCTCCTTCCGCGGCCTCGCTGCACAAGACTTTCTTCTTTCTCTCACCCCTATTCTGTCCACCCCTCTAACGCAAGAGTTAACCAATACTCTCAATCATTCATCCCTTTCTCTGGTAAACTCTGGAACTTCCTGCGTGTTTCTGTATTTCCACTTCCTATGACTTGAATTCCTTCAAGAGGGAGGTTTCAAGACACTTATTCATCAATTTTTGACAACTGCTTTGACCCTTTTATGGGACTGGCATTTCAGTGGGCATTTTTTTTTATTGGATTTTTGTTGCCCTTGGCCAGTGTCCTTCCTACATAAAAAAAAAAAAAAAACATTATTGATTGGTAATGGTGGTAGTGGTGGTGGTGGTGAGAAAAATGGTGAAGGCTTGGTTGTGGTGATTAAGAAGATGATCTGTGATGGTGGTGATGGTGGTGGTGGTGACTGAAAGTGATGATAATAACGGTGACTCGTATTGATGATGATTGCGAGGGAAAGTGAATGTGGTAGTAATGGTAGTAGTAATAGTGACAGCAATAGTTGTGGCAATGGTGGTGGTAATAATTGTGGTGATGGTGGTGGTAATGGTTGTGGTGTTAGTGGTAGTGATAGTAATAGTTGTAGTGATAATGATAGTGGTAATGGTAATGATTGTGGTGATGGTGGTGGTAATGTTTGTGATAGTTGTGATAGTTGTGGTGATAATGTCGGTGGCAATGGTTGTGGTGTATGTTGTGTATGGTGTTGTGTGGGTATGCTCTTATGTTCTTATAACAAAGGTGGACAGATTAGGGATGAGATAAAGTCTTGTGCAGCGAGTCCGCGGAAGGAGGGGAGGCATGCAGTTAGCAACATCATAAGAGAAGTTAGCATAAAAATAGCAATAGAAGATAGCAAGAGATGCAGCACTGCGGCGATGAAAAATAGGCTGAAAACCGTCAGTTAGAGGAGAAGAGTTGATAAAACGAAAAGCTTTTGATTCTACCATTTCTAAAAAAAAAAGCGGTATGAGTGGAACCCCCTTTTTCATACATGTAAAGCATACTACATATATGGGCAAATAAGGTCCCTGTACAGAATTAGCAGATTTAGAAAAACGGGCGGAGACGACTCAGAACACCCAACTTCATAAAAGCAGTTTTAGCTAAAGATGAAATGTGAAGATTTATATTATATTATATTATTAGATTATAAGTTAAAGACATACGGAGGATCTTCAGTGTAGAAGAGGGGGACAGAGTCACTGAAGAAGAGGATATAGCTGTTTGGAAGGTTGTGTCGAGTTGATAGATGGAGGAATTGAGTTTTTGAGGCCGTAAATAATACTAAGTTTGCTCTGCCCCAGTTTGAAATTTTGGAGAGATCAGAAATCAAGCGTTCTATGGTTTTTCTGCATGAACTGTTTACTTCCCGAAGGGTTGGACGACTAGGAAAAGACGTAGAAAAGTGCAGGGTGGTATCATCAGCGTTGGAGTGGATAAGACAAGAAAGTTTGTTTTAGAAGATGATTGATGAATAATAGGAAGAGAGTGGATGCCAGGACAGAATCCTGAGAGACACCACTGTTAAAAGATTTAGAAGAACAGTGACCGTCTACCACAGCAGCAATAGAACGGTCAGAAAGGAAAATTAAGATAAAGTTAGACAACGATAAAAGCCGTAGGAGGGTAGTTTGGAAATCAAAGCTTTGTGCCAGACTCTGTCAAAAGCTTTTGATAAGTCTAAGGCAACAGCAAATGCTTCGCCAAAATCTCTAAAAGAGGATGACTAAGACTCAGTAAGGAAAGCCAGATCACCATTAGAGCAGCCTTGACGGAATCCATACTGGCGATCAGATAGAAGGTTGTGAAGTGATAGATGCTTAAGAGTCTTCCTCTTGAGGATAGATTCAAAAACTTTAGATAGGCAGGAAATTAAAGCAATAGGACGGTAGTTTTAGGAATTAGAACAGTCACCCTCTCTAGGAACAGGCTAAATGTAAGCAAACTTCCAGCAGAAAGGAAAGGCAGATGTTGATAGACAGAGTTGAAAGAGTTTGACTAGTCAAAGTGCAAGCACGGAGGCACAGTTTCGCAGAACAATAGAAAGGACCCCATTAGGTCCATAAACCTTTCGACGGTTTAGGCCAGCAAGGGCATAGAAAACATCATTGCGAAAAATTTTAATGGATAGCATGAAGTAATCAGAGGGTGGAGGAGAGGGATGAGAAGCCTTGAATCATCCAAGGTTGAGTTTTAAGCAAAGGTTTGAGCGAAGAGTTCAGCTTTAGAAACAGATGAGATGGCAGTGGTGCCACCATGTTGAAATAAAGAAAAATAAGATGAAGAAGCGAAATTATTAGAGATGTTTTGGCTATGTGCCAGAAGTCAGAAGGGGAGTTAGATCTTGAAAGATTTTGACACTTTCTACTAATGAAGGAGTTTTTGGCTAGTTGGAGAACAGACTTGGCATGATTCCAGGTAGAAATATAAAGTACATGAGATTTAGGTAATGGAAGGTTCAAGTACCCTTTGTGGGCCTCCTCTCTGTCATGTATAGCACGAGAACTGGCTGTGTTAAACCAAGGTTTGGAAGGTTTTGGTCGGGAGTGAGGAATTTATGCCTCCATGCCAGACACTATCACCTCTGTTATGGGCTCACTACACAGAGAATGGTCTCTGAGATGGAAGCAGTAGCAATTCCAAGGAAAATCAGCATAATACCTCCTCAGGTCCCCCCAATTAGCAGAGGCAAAACGCCTAAACGCATCTCCGATTTGGGGGATCCTGAGGAGGGATTGCAGCAATAGAACAAGATACAGATATGAGATTGTGATCGGAGGAGCCCAATTGAGAAGATAGGGTGACAGCATAAGCAGAAGGATTAGAGGTCAGGAAAAGATCAAGAATGTTGGGTGTATCTTCAAGACGGTCAGGAAATACGAGTAGGGTTTTGCACCAGTTGCTCTAGGTCGTGGAGGATAGGAAAGTTAAAGGCTAGCTCACCAGAATGGCCAGTGAAAGGAGAGGAAAAAGCCACAGCTAGTGGTGAACATTGAAGTCTCCAAGATTGGAGATCTCCGCAAAAGGTTAGGAAGTCAGAATGTGCTCCACTTTGGAAGTTAAGTAGTCAAAGAATTTCTTTTAGCCGGAGTTTGGTGAGAGGTATACAGCACAGATAAATTTAGTTTGAGAGTGAGTCTGTAGTCGTAGCCAGTTGGTGCAAAATTCGGAATATTCAAGAGCGTGAGCACGAGAGCACGTTAAGTTGTTGTGCACATAAACGTAACATCCACCTTTGTATTTAAAATGAGGATAGAGAAAGTAGAAGAGAACAGATAACGGGCTATCCTCAGCTGCCTCAGATACCTGTGTTTCAATGAGGAAAAGAAGATGAGTTTAGTAGAGGAGAGGTGGTGTTCTACAGGTTGAAAATTAGATATGAGACCGCGAATGTTGCAGAAGTTAATGATGAAAAAGATGAGACATTTGTGGTCCCCTGCCCAGATGGGAACTCCGAAGTTGGTGTAGGAATCGCCATGATAATTTTTAATTTTGAGTGAATGGTGTGTGTGTGTGTAATTAGGTGCATGTAGTTTTGTGTGGAGGAAGAGAGTTGTCTTTAGAGAGCAGGCTCTGATTGCACCTTTGTGTTGTGAGACAGAAAGGGAAGCGTTCAGTGAGGTCACAGCTGGGTTTAATGAAAAGTTCACAACACCTCCTGATTCATTGCTTAAGACCTCATTGGAAGTAATTATCGTTTCGGCAGGTGTCTACTGCTTCTTCTTCTTCTTCTTCTTCTTCTTCTTCTTCTTCTTCTTCTTTGTGTGTGTGTGTGTGTGTGTGTGTGTGTGTGTGTGTGTGTGTGTGTGTGTGTGTGTGTGTGTGTACATACATGCTTATTTAGTTATTTATTCAGCTATTTATTTTGACCTCTCTCTTCAGCCCTATAGGTCAAACCTCCCTGTCATGGTATTCATTCACGGCGGTGCTATGGTTGCTGGGTCAGCCTTGGGTCCTATTCCCCCAATGTTACCAGTGCCGCTACTGGAAAAAGACGTGGTGGTGGTCGCTATGAATTACCGTGTGGGTGCCCTTGGTAAGTTTGTGTTTATATCATTGAATTACGAAATGTAACAAAGTAATTGTTGTGCATGATGTAGCACTATTTTATTATTATTGTTTGGTTCGCTGCATTTCTTCATGTTATATTTGAGCGACGTGATATAAGCATATGAACAAATCTGTCAATATTACCAAGTGTACTTTTTTGTTTGGGTTCCCATGCCCTGCATCCCATCTCTTCTAGAGCAGTTTCAATATCACAAGTAAACATTAGTAACCAAAGATGACTGACGAAGGCCAAGATTCTGTTCGATACAGGAGAGCAGAAAAGCTTTATAAGCTTTTCTGCATTTAAACAGCTTTAAACCTACCAAGAAAATAACAACCTCAATTAAAAATCTCAGGTTTCTTAACTAATAACAATACCCAAACTTATGACTTAGTAAGACCCGTTATAAAATCAGGCAAATTTAAAGCAAAGATAACAGCGTTGGTGATCCCAGACATGGACACCAGTTTAACCATCAAAGGTTATAAGGAGACTGCTGTCTATCTAAAATCAAAAGCTATAAAATTAGCGGATCAAAACATAACATCAGTTGAAGTGGATCAAATCCAGGTAATAATAGGTTCAGACTGCTATGGGAAATTTGTAGGGAAAACATTAAAGAAATATAGTGTTCAAATGCTAACAACAGTTGCCGATAATCTTATGGTAGGACCAGAGCCGACCACGTCTTTGTGACCCCAATCCAGTCCCTACTTAGTGGCGCATATAGGAGCTCAAATTATCCCTAATGAGCTACCTGACGTAATAGAAGAAAGGAATGAATCATTACATAAGTTATGGGACCTAGATACCATAGGAATAAATTCTAATGCTCAAAAGCTCGAAGAGCAAATGACCCAAGACTACTTTAACCAAACAATAGAATATAAAGACAACCAGTATTGGGTCAAATTATCTTGGAAAATAAATTCACCACCCTTGCCAACCAATTATATCAGTGCCAAGGGCCAATTAATTAGATTGCGAACTAAAGTAAAATGAACCAGTGACGGAACAATATGATAATACTATAAGAAATCAAACCCCAAGTAATTTCATGGAGAGGTTAGAGGAACCAGTAAATCATGACATTGTTCATTACCTCCCTCATCATGCGGTAAAGAAAGACTCTGTCACCACCCCAATAATAGTGGTTTTCAATTGCAGCTCGCGAGCAACCAAGGGAACAAGTAGTCTGAATGACTTTGTATACAGGACCCTACCTAACTGAAAACCTGTTTGACGTGTTTAAAGCCCTACGCTCTAGTAGCTGACACCTTAAAAGTATTCCTAAGAATAGGCTTAAAGGAAGAAGACAGAAAAAAAAAATTTCTTGTAGCTAAGAGATCCGAGTGACGAGAATAGTCCTCTTTGGCTCATGTTCCAGTCCATTTTTGTTATGTTCGACCTTAAAATCATCATTTTAACAAAGCTGGTTGTCCTGAAGTAGGTCGTGCATTTAATATGGACAACTTACAAAGAACAGTGAACACAGAGGAAGAAGAAGAGACTTTATGTGAAAAGGCAAGAACAGAATGTTTAGCAGCTAATATGCCTCTGCAGAGTTGGAATAGCAACTCAATAATCTTGCATTACTTTTTTTTTTTTTATGAACGACTTAATTCAGAATTACCCGTGAGACAAAACTTATTGGTTATAGAGTGGGACGTGAAAGGTGATAGAATAAGTTTACACCAGCATCAATACCCAAATGAAAATCTTCTCTAAAAAATCCTTACTAAGCCAGATATCTCTCTTATTTGATTCTCTGAGTATAATAAGCCCCATAACAATAAGAGGAAAAAAAATATGTTAATATAAGAGGTTTGGAAGGAAAACATTAGTTGGGATACCGTCTTCCCGGAGTATTATTCATCTGACTGGGATAGAATAAAGCAGTTGCAATGGAGGTACAGATGTCTCCATCCCCAGACAAGTCGATCTAAATCATAATTTTGTCATTATGATTTAGATAATCTTAAAATCAAGAGTAGTACCGATGAAAACCCGAACCTTGCCCCATTTAGAAATGACGGGAATAGAAATGGCTACTCGGTTAGCCAAGTATTTAGTGGAAACAATCACAAAGGATCAACCTGGGAGTAAAGGAATAAACCCACTCTTTAGGCAAGTAGTAATATGGACTGACAGTGAAATCTGCCTTCACTGTATTAATGAAAATGAAAACGAGAATCCATATGTGAAAAATAGGATGGAAAAGATACTGTAGACACGAGAGGACTTTTAAGTACCACCATATTCCTACTAAAGAAAACCCGGCAGATCTCATAACACGGGGTAAAACATTCTCCAAATTATTAAAGGAGACCAGATGTTTCCACGGGCCTAACTGGTTAACCCAGAAACAAAACTGGCTCATACAAATATCATATAAAGAGGCACCAGTTAACGTAGTAGAATCTCAACCTCAAGCCAACCATCCGCCTAATCTGGCAATTGACTAAAGAAATACTCATCGTTCAGTTAATTAATTAATGTAACCAAAAGAGTATTTCAATTCATCATTCAGAAATCAGGTAAAGCAGTGCTAGATGCCCTAAAATTTTGGATCAAACAACAACAGCATGAACTCTTTGTAGATATCTATAAGGCACTACGTGCAGGATCCAAAAGTAAGATAAAACTAATAAAGAATCTTGAGGTATATTTAGATGAAGAGCGAATCATAAGGTGTCAGGGTAGAATAAAATATGATGAACTACCATATGAGACAAAGTATCCTATCATTCTACCAAAAAGGAGGCACCTTACCAAACTAATCATAATTGAGGCCCAGAAAATAACTTTACACAGGGGAATGGGGGACACTCTAGCTCAAACTAGGAAAAATTACTGTATACCTAAAAAGCGTCAAGTAGTAAAAAATTAAAAATAAAAAAATCCCTGAAGAAGTGCAACATATGCCAATGTTATAAGGCAAGACGTTTGACCTATCCAGGACGCCCAAATCTACTTCCAGAACAAGTAAACCTAGGTAGACCCTTCGAAGTCACGGGTGTAGATTACACAGGCGCTCTGATGATAACAGGAGAGGGTCACATCCCAAAATAAACATATATATATATGTTTATTTACCTGTGCCAGGACAAGAGCTACCCACCTTGAGATGACCGAAGACCTTAATTCAGACACCTTTCTGCGGTTGTTTAGAATCTTTACAAGGCGTTCCTCTCCCCGCCTTATCATAAGTGATAATGCTAGTAACTTTATAGGTCCCAGTATCTGAGAAAAAGTTATCATCAATAAAACAAATTGTTAGAGAAGTGGGAGGAAAACTGATCCGAAGAATATCTTGTCAGTCCTTGTGAGAAATTCTACGGCGCTTAACAAGTTGAGAATGTAGCTTCCCTTGAGGAAAGCGGTATTGTCTTACTAAAAACTGAGCAGAATCGTTCCACATAGCCACTAGCTAGGATATTGAAACTGTATCCTAATGAAAATGGCATTGGTAGAATCGCAGAAATTATGGTCAAGGGACAAACGACTCTTAGAACTATTAATAAATTAGTTCCGCTGGAGTGTTTTCCCGAGCCTATCCCAGAACGCTGTTGAGATCAGCACACCCGGAGAATTCCCTCACGTTCTGGAGAGTACAAATACCGAATTGCGGACCAGGCCACCTCAAGTAGCATCTCAAGAGTCTCGGGATAGGTGGAAGAATTTGATATCAGGTGGTCATATTATCTGAATATAGATTCAAGTAACGCTTAGCCCCAGGATATAGAAATTTCCACTTGTATCGCGCATTTATCAAAGTATCTTAGATTTATGGTGTGATTTATATATAGATTATAAAGTTAAATTAAGGGGTAAGCAAGATTAATATAGTACAAGCTAAGTATTAGTTACTATTATAAATAAATTGGGATATAGATACGAGCGGAAAGCGAAATGCTTTTCTTTCTGACGTGGCGAATCGTAAACCAAGCTCGACCCATGTAGTCGGGAGCATTCGCTAGCCAGCTGACTTTCAAGTCATATCTCCGCCACATTATAGTCCGCACTTGCAATATTCACTAAGCAACAAACAATCTGTCTTAACTACGAAAACACGGCCAGCCACTACCTTGGAACACTCTGTGATAGCAGTTCAACACCAGCCGACCCGAACCACAGCTAATTTAATTCATAATTTGTAATTATATTTAGCGATGTTTTCTGTGTTCGTGCGTTAGCTGGGAGATCATAGGGTGAGTGTGAATGTCCAAAAAGTTCCCAAAGATATCGTGTATCGAACAAAGATACAGGACATCACTGACTTAAAGCAAAGGATCGATCACTGATGCCATTGCCACCATTGAAGAGGCTAAGCTACAGGGAACATGGAAAGAAATCGAGTACTGTTTTGATGAACTTTGTGCAACTAATCGGGCCCATATAGATGTGTATTAAATGAAGCAAAAATAAATAAATAAATAAATAAGATGAAATAAAATAAATAAATAAATAAGATAAAATAAATAAATAAATAAATAAATAAATAAATATCTACATGTTTTATAATAATGTTCACATGCTTGTCTTCTCATATCCAATGAACCAATTTCTTTTAAATTGTAAAGAAACTTTACGGACACCCTGTATATAATAGATATAAATGCCATTCTCCGCGCTGTGGTGGTGACGAGAATCTTGAATGTGTCACGGGCTTTACCAACCCCCCTCCCTCTGTCTCTCTCTCTCTCTCTCTCTCTCTCTCTCTCTCTCTCTCTCTCTCTCTCTCTCTCTCTCTCTCTCTCTCTCTCTCTATCTATCTATCTATCTATCTATCTACCTATCTGTATATATAAATATATATATATATAGAGAGAGAGAGAGAGAGAGAGAGAGAGAGAGAGAGAGAGAGAGAGAGAGAGAGAGAGAGAGAGAGAGAGAGAGAGAGTGTATATATATATATATATATATATATATATATATATATATATATATATATATATATATATATATATATATATATATATATATATATATATATATATATATATATATATATATATATATATATATATATATATATATATATATATATATATATATATATATATATATACAAAGCTGTGGGAGGAGTGGAAGCATGCAGTTAGCAACATCAGAAGAACAATTAGCATGAAAACAGCGGTAGAAAACAGCTAGAGATGCAACATTGCGGCGATGAGAGAGAGGCTGAAGACAGTCAGTTAGAGGAGAGAGTTGATGAAACGAAAAGCTTTTGATTCCACCCTCTCTAAAAGAGCGGTATGAATGGAACGCCCCCAGACATGTGAAACATACTCCATACATGGACGGATAAGGCCCTTGTGCAGAGTTAGTGGTTAGGGGGTGAGGAAAACTGGCGGGGACGTCTCAGAACACCCAACTTCTTAGAAGCTGTTTTAGCTAGAGATGAGATCCGAAGTTTCCAGTTCAGATTTTAAGTAAAGGACAGACCGAGGATGTTCAGTGTAGTGTCACTGGAGAAGAGGTGATAGTTATCTAGAAGGTTGTGTCGAGTTGATAGAGAAATGGAGAAATTGACTTTTTAAGGCATTAAACAATACCAGGTTTGCTCTGCAAACCTGGAGAAATCAGGCGTTCTGTGGCTTCCCTGCGTGAAATTTTTACTTCCTTAAGTGTTGGACGCCAATGAAAAGACGTGTGCAGGGTGGTATTATCACCGAAGGAGTGGATAGGACAAGAAGTTTGGTTTAGAAGGTCATTGATGAATAATAAATAAGAAGAGAGTGGGTGACAGGACAGAACCCTCAGGAACGCCACTGTTATTAGATTTAGGAGAAGAACAGTGACCGTCTACCACAGCAGCAATAGAACCTTCAAAAAAGAAACTTGAGATGAAGTTACAGAGAGAAGGATAGAAGCCGTAGGAGGGTAGTTTAGAAATCAAAGCTTTGTGCCAGATTCTATCAAAAGCTTTTGATATATCCAAGGCGACAGCAAAACTTTCACCAAAATCTCTAAAAGAGGATGACCAAGACTCAGTAAGGAAAGCCAGAAGATCACCAGTAGAGCGGTCTTGACGGAACTCATACTGGCGATCAGATAGAAGGTTGTGAAGTGATAGATGTTTAAGAATCTTCCTGTTGAGGATAGATTCAAAAACTTTAGATAGGCAGGAAATTAAAGCAATAGGACGGTAGTTTGAGGGATTAGAGCGGTCACCCTTTTTAGGAACAGGCTGAATGTAGGCAAACTTCCAGCAAGAAGGAAAGGTAGATGTTGACAGACAGAGCTGAAAGAGTCTGAATAGGCAAGGTGCAAGCATAGAGGCACAGTTTCGGAGAACAATAGGAGGGACCCCATCAGGTCCATAAGCCTTCCGAGGGTTTAGGCCAGCGAGGGTATGCAAAACATCATTGCGAAGAATTTTAATAGGTAGCATGAAGTAGTCAGAGGATGGAGGAGAGGGAGGAACAAGCCCAGAATCGTCCAAGGTAGCGTTTCAGGAACATTTCGTTTGGTACCTTACTAGCGACTTTGCTAGTATGGGATAACCCTCGCCCTCTAAGTATGGCATAGTAGGGGACTAGACTCTCTAGGCCCTACTTCTAACTACCTAGCCTCTTCATTGCGTTGGTGTTGAAGGTGGCTTTATTGAATAAATTACATCTAAAAACACCAGCTTGCTCTTGTTTCTTGAATTTTCAATAATATTTAAAACAGAAAGTGCTGAAAGTTTATGCTTAAAATATTTTTAATGCTAATTTTACCCGCGCACCGTGTGTGTGTGTGTGTGTGTGTGTGTGTGTGTATATATATATATATATATATATATATATATATATATATATATATATATATATATATATATATATATATATATATATATATATACACACACACACACACACACGGTGCGCGGGTAAAATTAGCATTAGAAATATTTTAAGCATAAACTTTCAGCACTTTCTGTATATATATATATATATATATATATATATATATATATATATATATATATATATATATATATATATATATATATATATATATATATATATATATATATATATATATATATATATTTCATTAAAGGTGATGGCAAGCTCTGCATTTATTGTTTCCTTCAAGGTATTTTCTTTATACCTTAACAGTGTCTTATATTCTTTTTTCAAGCCTGCTTATGGTTTGGCCGTAGCTAACTATGGATGCTAGATCCGGATTTCGGGTCCCTTGACCCTTCTTCAGTAGCAGGTGGTTGTTCTCTCTGCGGTGTTGGTGGTGAGAATGAGGTTACTTTACTTTACTTTACTTTAATTAGAGGAAGAAGGTGAATGAAGAAGAGTTTGGACAGAGGAAGGTGTATAGTTAGAAATGGAAAGACTGTAGAGAGAAAAGACTGTGGGCAGACCACATTGCTATTTTTATATAGGAGGTTTTGTCTGTGTCTGCATCGGTGGTTCAGTGTGTGTGATTGTGTCGTGTCGTGTGTGTGTGGTGTGCGTGTCGAGTGTGTGTGAGAATGAGGTTGTCTGGGCGGAGCCGCTGATTGGCTGCTTTGTCGCGTGGCTCGGTGAGGTTGCCGCGACAAAGCAGCCAATCAGCGGCTCCACCCATAGTGCGTAGCTCGTTCTGATCCCGTGCGGGCTGCATATAAGGCGCGCAGAGAGCAGACAGACGATGATGGTTTAGCTGGGTTTTGCTTAAAATTAATAGTAAAGAAATAAAAATGCCTAATACACACACAAAAATAAAAGAGTGCAGCCTCTTCACAAAAAAATAAAATACAATATATATACAATAAGAATAGCAAAGTGGTCTGCCCACAAACTTTTACTCTAATTCTTTCCTTCACTTTCTTTCTTTTCTTCTATCTGTCCAATCTCTTACTCTTCCCCGTCTTTCTGTAAAAAAAAAAAAAAAAAAAAAAAAGACAACCTCATTCTCACACCACCGCACACTGGCACAGGCACTCTGTCTAAGACTACTCTGTTGCTGACTGCCTTCAGACTCTTCAACTTAGTCTCAGGACTTGTCCCCTGCTCTGTGTTGGGACTCTGTTTTTGGCTGCACTACTGAAGAAGTCACCCCCGTCTACTGGGTGTTCCGCCCCCAATAACTGGGAAATTTTTCCCATTATAGACATTCCTGTTGCTCAGGGTTGGGAGTTATTACTTGGTGCCCCCACGGCGTTCGCGAGAGCCGCCCTCCGAGCTGAGGCACCTCGGTAACACACTCCACTCACTGAGTATTTGCAGGGCTTTACTTACCTATCCTTTTCATCCTTCGACCTTTTTTGCCCACTAGCAGGACCGGTACGTGGTACAAAGGTGAACCCCTTGGGCTTGCATCAAGGGGGTCCCTCTAGAGGGATGCTTTAAGGAAGCGACCTGTCTAGGGCCTTAGGGATACAGGAAGTCTCCCAGGAGGCAGCTTCTCCCTGCCTTACGACCCCTCTTAGCAGGCGGAGGCCGTTGGAGGAGAAGCTGTAGGTAGACTCTTCCCTAGGTAGCTGTGGTTCTGCTCCTTGGTAGTCTTGTCGTTAGGCATCAGGCTTAGTTCAGTCTTGGGTTGGCCGGTCTCTGGCCGGGGAGATCGAGTAGCGATCAGCCCTGGTCGGGGGAGGTCGAGTCCTGGGTTGCTCTAAGCCGCACATAGAAACTGACACTCTACACATTTGCACACTTTCTGTAACAATTCTGCTCCATCATGCCAAGAGTCAAAATAAAAGCAAGAGACTCTAAAGACCCAAGAAAACATACTATACTATACTAGGAGTTCTATCAAACAATGATATATACGTCACAAAACTGATTGCTGTGAATGACGGTTTCATAGTAATCACCTCCACAGATGATGACCTTGATAAGATTTTCCAACAACAGATATCGTCGGATCTAGAAGAACACGTCTTCTTCCCTCAAATTCCTCCGGAACTGAAAGCTAAAAGATCCATAATAATTTTCAATGTAGACATACATATTTTCAAAAATACAGAGGAGGATATAGCACAAGAACTACTCCAGCACAATTCTTGGATTACCACCATCAACAATGTTTTTAAATTTCCAAATTCCAAAACCATGAAAATAACATTTGGAGATGCAGCAACAGCAATCAAAACAGCAGATCAAGGTATAAAACTCTTCCAAATGAGCATCCCAGGACACCAGATTCGACAAGAAAAATTCTACAATATCCAAACCTGCCTTAGATGCTATGCATTAGAAGACCACAATACCAATTCATGTCCTCACCAGAAAGATTTTAAAATTTGTTCAGAATGTGCTAATACAACACACACTTGGCGGGAATGTACCAACTCAATCAAAAAATGCGTAAACTGTGATGGGGAGCACAGGACGATGTCAATGAAATGCCCCAAAAGAAAAGATATAATCAAGGAAAAGAGGGAAAAGGAAAAGGACATCAAATCATACGCCAATGTGACAAAGAATCAATCAACTCCCTGGAACATCTTTACATCATCACCAATGCCCATTAACAAGGAACTCCACCTGAAGATTTATACATGCATGCTGCACGCCCATATTATGAATATAACAGAACCAGGATGCTATGAGAGAGAAATGAACTCCACTTTAATTGCCAATAACCTTCCCTGTATCAAAATTCCTAAAACACCAGACTCTACTAAACTTATTAAGACCCTCACACGAGAAGAGGAAGATGGAGGAAAAGGAGGAGATGAGAACTCTAAACAAACTCGGGAGGATGTTAGGGGAGACTACAACAAAGGATTAAAGAAAGCTAAAGACAATGAAATTTGCAGGGAACCATCAGAAATAGGAACTACCACCACGTACCAGTCCACTCGCAAAACCAGGCTCAACAGTAAAGATATCCAACTAAAAATCTACACCCCTGAAAGCTCAGGGTGGCCTGACAATATAACACCAAAGGATCTGACCACAAGAATGACAATATACTAACGTACACTTATTCGGATCATACAATAGAACATAAGAACATAAGAAATAAGGGAAGCTGCAAGAAGCGACCAGGCTTACACGTGGCAGTCCCTGTATGAAACACTCCTACCTAGAAGACACAGAATTATTCAATTTACTAGAATCCAACGAAATGTAACTTGACAATTCTTGCTGGAATATGGTAGATGACAGTGTTTTTAGGAAAATTAGATCTGGATATCTGGCCGACAAAACACCGCCGCCGAAAGACATACTAAGGAGAAACAGGAAACAGTCTAAGTATATCAGAACACAAACAAGTAAAACTATCAGCGACATCATACACCAAAATGGCTACTCATACATTGAAAATTATTCAACACAATGTTCAGCATTTGTACAATAGAGGAATTACTCTATCAAACAATTAAAAAGACATTGATCCTGACATCATCCTACTAAACAGTCATTGCATACCAGATAACCAAACCATGAAAATTCCATACTATAACATTATAAAAAAAAAACACCTTAAACCACCACGCTGACGGCACTGCAGTTGCAGTCAAAAGAAGCCTAAACTACAAGACCATTGATGACTTTCTTTCTGACATATTAGCAATTGAAATTGAAACCTCAACAGGTAAAATTATATTTGCAACTTTATATCAGCCACCTGCTCGTACATTTATACCTACTCCTGACTTCATAAAACTTTCCAGACAACAGACACCAGTTTACATGATTGCAGACCTGAATGCCAACCACCCATGCCTGGGCTACCAACATTCTAATACAAAAGGCAGACAGATACACACTCTAATACACAACAGAACCATACAGCACATTGGCCCCAACTTTCCAACATTTTACACACAAAGAGAGGCACCACACCAGATATTATACTCATTAATTACAGAACATATCATAATACTTTTATAACTCCTGACCCGCTCACCACCAGCGATCATATTCCCATAATTATGACGGTTTCAGCCTCACCTATATTGACCCCTGCACCATCTAGATTGAATACACAAGTGGCAGAGTGGGATAAATTCAAAGAGTACATAGATAACAAATTAAATTACGACAACTTAAATCTTACTGAACTAGAGAATATAGACACTGCAATAGACAACTGGCATAATTCCATAGACTCTGCAATCAAAAACTATATCCCAATCACCAACTACCGTCAGTTGCCAGCACCAAAACTAACTGAGGACACAAAACGAATAATAGTGAGATTTAACGCCATAAGGAATCATTCACATCAATATGGATGGAACTTCTATCTCTTCAGAACATACAGATACCTCCAAACTCTACTCGAAACAAAGCTAATAGAAGAGAGCAACAGGAACTGGCAACGCTTAATTGAGGAAACCGCCACCATGTACAGGAACCCAGAAAAATTCTGGAACAAAATCAAGATAATCACAGGTAACACCTCTCCGGACCCTCAGTATTTGCTAGATCACTCCAACACTAAAATATACACCGAAACAGGAAAAGAACAATTACATCATCAACATTGGGCTCAGATATTCAGTAATGAAGAGTAAGAGGAAGATAATAATGACGAGGTTCAACATTATATGCAAAACAATCTGCACAGAATTACACCATACGACTATTCTGACACCACACGCCTGGGAACAAGAATCGTAGACGAAAGGATCACAACTGCCGAAATCAAACAAACAATCAAGCAACTTAAGAAAACAAGCCCGGGAGAAAGTGGCATCAATAAAACCATTTTACAACATCTTCCTGACAACGCACTTACAAGACTCTCTCATATATTCAATAACACCCTGTCAGCTGGCTATTTTCCAGACAAATGGAAAAAAGCAATTATAAGGCTTATTCCAAAACAAGAAAAATCACCCCACAAAGTCGAGAACTATCGTCCTATTTCACTGCTTGAAGTACCAGGAAAAATACTAGAAAGAATTATCAATAAAAGACTTAGGACACATTTAGAAATCAATAATATGTATAATGAAAACCAATTCGGATTTAGAACAGGGAGAGGCACCACACATGCCCTCGCAGTGATCACTGAACAAATCGCACAACATAAAGCAGATTCGGGACAGTGTCAGGTAATCCTAAGAGACGTTACCAAAGCATTTGACAAGTTCTGGCACACTGGGCTAAAATACAAGATTCTACAATTACAACTACCTGTTACTATTGAAAAATTTCTCTGTGACTTCCTAGACGACCGTTCTGCAGCAATAAAGATCATGGCCATAGGCCCAACATTTGATTTAGCATGCGGAGTCGCACAAGGGAGTGTCCTCTCTCCAACTCTATATACGATATACACCAATGATCTTGAAACCTTCAATAGGCACATAAACGTGTGCTATGCTGACGATATAACAATAATAGGGTATCCAGGCAAATCTAAGAATATGATGAATAAACAGACAGAGCGGACAGTTCTACAAGTGAACAGATTTGGGAAATCTTTGAGGATTCAGACAAATCTCATGAAATTCACTCCATTACATCTGGGTGCCAGAGGAACTAAGCCACTAAATATAGATGAAGATCTAATAGAATTCCAACCTGAGGGTAGATGTTTAGGACTACATATAACAACAAACGGGTATTACAAACACACACAGGACAGGAAAAATAAAGCACTTGCAGCTCTAAAGAAGCTGTTTAGACTACAAGAAATGCCAAACAAAATTAAAATTCACCTAGTGAAAGCACTAGTGCTTCCGATTCTAGATTATCCTCCAATACCTGCCCATTCTTTCAGCAAAACCCAGATAAGTAAGTTACAGAAAGTCCAAAATAAAGCCCTAAGATTTGCGACGAATCAAAGATATCCATACACACTGAACACTATTCAAATACATGAAATTACAAATACACTACACCTAAACATCACACTGCATGAAAGAGCTAAGAGAATATGGAATAGATTAGAAGACCTTGAACGCCATGCCATGATTAAACTGAAGGAAAACAGAGAAAATATTACTAGATACAACCGGAATTTTCCTAGTAGCCTAAATTTATATAATACTGTACCTGAGGCGGTTGTAAAACCAAAGTGGAAAAATCGACTTCCTCCGCACTCCTTCACTCCTGAAAAGGAAAAGCAATATCAATACATGTATATACAAAGACCAATTGCGAGTAAAATTGACCTGGAGAACTCCGGATCCCTTTCCCTCTGCTCCGCGCCCTGAGTTGCCGGGCGGGGATGTTGTCTTACGCGGTGTGTGAAGCAGGGTGGCTTCCCGTGGCAAGGGGTGGTGACCACCAGCTCTGTCAGCAAACATCTGGCAGCGGGGAGAGGCGGAGGAGGACTATGCATCACATGTCTAAAAACTCACAAGATCTCAAAAGAAAGTAAATATTAATAATAAAGTTTAATGAGAAGACAGATTAACTTCACACAAACCTAGTACCTCATGTACTAGATTATCACTAGTATGTAGTGATAATGATAATATTGGTAATAAAAGATAATAGCAACCTTCTAGGTTGGGTGATTAAACCTAGGGCAGAGTGTACTGCTATCAAAAACTTCATGTAAAAAATAGCAATGTGGCCTGCCCACAATCTTTAATCTACTACTTTCCTTCAATTTCTTTTCTTTTACTTCTTCTGTCCAAACTCTTAATTATTCTCATTCTTACTATAAGAAAACATAAACAGAAACCTCATTCTCACCACCAACACCGCAGAGAGAACAACCACCTGCTACTAAAGAAGGGTCAAGGGACCCGAAATCCTGATCTAGCATCCATGGTTAGCTACGGCCAAACCATAAGCAGGCTTGAAAAAGAATATAAGACACTGTTAAGGTATAGAGAAAATACCTTGAAGAAAATAATAAATGCAGAGCTTGCCATCACCTTTAATGAAATGTGCCTGAGAGAAAATCTCCTGCCCATTTATACCCTTAATATATATATATATATATATATATATATATATATATATATATATATATATATATATATATATATATATATATATATATATATATATATATATATATATATATATATATATATATATATATATATATATATATATATATATATATTACTGCAGGTATGAATTTTATAAACTGCATTGTTTTCTTCATATTAAATCCTAGTTCATCTTTACCATCTTAGAGGGGAGAGAGAGAGAGAAATATATATATATATATATATATATATATATATATATATATATATATATATATATATATATATATATATATATATATATATATATACCGGCACCTGCCGAAACGATAATTACTCCCAGTGAGGTCTAAAGCACTGTTCAGGGGGTGCTGTGAGCTTATCATTAAGACCACCTGTGATCTCACTGAACGTTTCCCTTTGTGTCTCACAACGCAAGGGGGCAGTCACAGCCTGCCCTTTAAAGACAACTCTCTTCCTCCACACAAAACTACAAGCACCTAATAACACAAACACACACTTCACTGAAAAATTCAAATTACCATGGCGAATCCTACACCAGCCTCGGAGTCCCCATCTGGGAAGGGAACCACAAATGTCTCCAGGTCGGACTGCTCTTCTGATGACGACCCTAAGTGTCTTGATACCCCCCCTCATCTTTTTCTTCATTAACTTCTGCAACATTCCCGGTCTAAGATCTAATTTTCAGTCTGTAGAACACCACCTCTCCTCTTCTGAACCTCATTTGCTTTTCCTCACTGAAACTCAGGTGTCTGAGGCAACTGACAGTAGCCCCTTTTCTGTTCCCTCCTACTTTCTCTATCCTCATTTTCAGTCCAAAGCTGGATGTTGCGTTTATGTGCGCAGGGCTTTAACCTGCTCTCGTGCCCACGCTCTTGAATCTTCCGAGTTTTCCACCATCTGGCTACGACTACAGACTCACTCTCAAACTAAATTTATCTTTTTTGTATACCTCACTAACTCCTCTGACTATAAGAAATTCTTTGACTACTTAACTTCCAAAGTGGAGCACATTCTAACTCTCTTCCTTTTTGCAGAGATCTCCATTCTTGGAGACTTCAATGTTCACTTCCAGCTTTGGCTTTCCTCTCCCTTCACTGACCATCCTGGTGAATTAGCTTCAATTTTGCTATCCTCCACGACCTAGAGCAATTGGTGCAACACCCTACTCGTATTCCTGACCGCCTTGGAGATACCCTCAATATTCTTAACCTTTTCTTGATCCTTCTGCTTATGCTGTCACCCTCTCTTCTCCGTTGGGCTCCTCCCGGTGACAGTCTCATATATGTATCTTGTCCTATCGCTCCAGTCCCTCCTCAGGCTCCCCCTAAGCGAAGATGCCTCTGGCGTTTTGCCTTTGCTAGTTTGGGTGACCTGAGGAGGTATTTTGTTAATTTTCCTTGGAATGACTACTGCTTCCATGTCAGAGACCTGTCTTTGTGTGCCGAGCGCATAACAGAGGTGAGCGTATAACTTAGGTGCCGAGCGCATAACATAGGTCTTTTTCTCGACTAAACCTTCCAAACCTTGGTTTAACACAGCTTGTTCTCCTTCTGTACATGATAGAAAGGTGGCCCACAAAAGGTACCTAACTCTAGATCATTAAACTTATTTCCCAGTTACATTATCACTAAACTCGAGTTTCTCAGACCTATTTTGGAAAATTGAAAAATCATACCAAATACACAGATTTATTAATGGAAACATTAATACACTTAATTTTCGGTATTTAACTAATACTTATTTATTTATTACTTTTTTTCATTAATTACATTTTTCAATTATTTTTTAATTGAGTATGAAAATTGAAAAAGAAAAAAAAGATTAAAAAAATTAGAAAAATATTCATTAAAAGAAAATGAATCGCAGATTTCCTTCTTCTTTTGTAGTTTTCTTCTAGATGGATTAGCTCTACTCTCAGAGACTAATCCATCTAAACTAGGGTGTTAGAAACCCGATCTGTAAATAAAAACGGGAGCAGTAAACTCGGGTGTAAGGCAACCGAACGGTAATTTATGGAAAAAACCCTATTCTGTCCACCTCTCTAATGCAAGAGTTAACCAGTATTCTCAATCATTCATCCCTTCGTCTGGTAAACTCTGGAACTCGCTGCCAGCTTCTATATTTCCACCTTTCTATGACTTGAATTCCTTCAATTTTTGACTACCGCTTTGGACCCTTTTATGGGACTGCATCTCAGTGGGCTTTTTATTTCATTTTGTTGGATTTTTGTTGCACTTGGCCAGTGTCCCTCCAACATATAAAAAAAAATATATATATATATATATATATATATATATATATATATATATATATATATATATATATATATATATATATATATATATATATATATATATATATATATATATATATATATATATATATATATATATATATATATATATATATATATATATATATATATGATAGTGGTTTCCCGCTTTTGAATCCTTTTTATCAGTATCACAAAATACAATATTTGGCTTGATAAACGCACGATATAAGTAGAAAAAAAGAAAGAGAACTTGGGCAAGCATTTTCTTCTGTTACAAATAAATCATTTCATGCAGGCTTCATTTCAACGGGAGACAGTGTTCTTCCTGGGAACTTGGGCCTCAAGGATCAGACTTTGGCTCTCCACTGGGTGCAGGACAACATTGGAAACCTAGGCGGCGATCCTAAAAAAATCACCGTCTTCGGCGGGAGCGCCGGGGGATTCTCGTGCCATGCCCACGTGCTCTCTCCAAGCTCAGCAGGTTAGCCATAACCAGGTTTACCACTGTTCATTTAACAGCATTAAATTACACCACACTTCGGAACATGACTCAAGCCTCAACACCAACAATACTTTACTTACAGGTCTGTTCCAGAGAGCCATCCTGCAGTCAGGCACTGCACTTTTCTCTGGCCACTTCGGTCTAGCCAGGAAGGGTGCAATCGCCATTGGCAAGGCACTGAACTGCAAAGGCGAAGACAGTCACCAGCTCTTGGCGTGTTTTAAAGCAACACCTGTTGAGGACTTGGTGGAAGCACAAAGTATCTTAAGTGTTCGTATTTTCATTGCTGAACTTAAGCCACGCCTAAATTCTTGACATTGCGTAATTCCTTGGAGTACCATATGCTTCCCACCTGATGATTCCATAAGTGTGATGCACACCAGTCGGGGTACCGAGACCGTAATTTGTCTTCCGCCAGGAGTGGTTTGATATACCTCTGACCGTGGGTGCCCAAGTGGATGGGAATTACCTGACGGACTTCCCGGCTGCGCTACTCAAATCTGGTCGTTACAATAATGTAGACGTGATGGTTGGATGGACAAAAGACGATGGTGATCTCATTACTGCAGGTACAAATGTTATGAATTACATTATTTTCTTTATATTACATCCTAATTCATCTTCACCATCAAAGAGGGAAGAGAGAGAGACAGAGAGAGAGAGAGAGAGAGAGAGAGAGAGAGAGAGAGACAGAATATATATATATATATATATATATATATATATATATATATATATATATATATATATATATATATATATATATATATATATATATATATATATATATATATATATATATATATATATATATATATATATATATATATATAAAGGCAACTCTATTCCTTCAGACAAAACTACAAGCGCCTAATTCCACACACACACACACACACACACACACACGCACACACACACACCCTTCACTCAAAATTCAAAATTATCATGACTCTTACACCAGCCTCAGAATCCCCATCTGGGGAGAGGACCACGAATGTCCCCAGGTCGGACTGCTCTTCTGATATCGACTCTAAGTGTCCTGACACCCCTATCAACTTTTTCTTCATTAACTTCTGCAACACTCGCGGTCTAAGATTTAATTTTCAATCTGTAGAACACCACCTCTCCTCTACTAAACTTCATCTTCTTTTCCTCACAAAACTCAGGTGTCTGAAGCAACAGAGAGTAAACCCTTTTCTGTTCCCTCCTACTTCTTCTATCATCATTTTCATTCAAAAGCTGGATGTTGCGTTTATGTGCACAACGACTTAACCTGCCCTCATGCCCATGCATCCATTGAATATTCGGAGTTTTCCACCATCTGGCTACGACTACAGAGTCAATCTCAAACTACAATTTTCTGTGCTCTATACCTCTTATCTAACTCCTCTGACTATAAGAATTTTTTTTGTCTACTTGACTTCCAAAGCGACTCTGCAAGAGATCTCCATTCTTGGAGACTTCAATGTTCACCAGTTCTGGCTTTCCTCTCCCTTCACTGAGCATCCTGGTGAACTAGCCTTCATCTTTGCTATCCTCCATGACCTAGAGCAACTGGTGCAACATCCTACTCGTATCCCAGACCGTTTTGGAGATACGCCTAACATTCATGACCTTTTCCTAACCTTTAATCCTTCTGCTTCCGCTGTTACCCTCTCTTCTCCGTTGGGCTCCTCTGATCATAATCGCTGCAATTCCTCCTCAGGATTGCTCTCTGCAATCCTGAGGAGAGACCTAGTTTTCCTGCCTTTTAACAGTCCTTCCCAGCTTGTTTTTGTCTTTACAGGTAAGCTTTCCATACCAGGCAGTGATTGAAAAGTTTAAAACAGATTCAATTGTTGATTTATAAAATGGGCTAATTATCACTTTATCTACACATAGGTAACTCAAGATACGTACAAAGTATAATCTTTGGTTGCATTTCTTTGACACCATATCTGTATTAACACTGCCCTTTAACTGGTCATCGATCATAAAACCCAAATAAATACTTATGCTGGCTGACTCTTTCTACGTTTTCCTCCTCAATTATTAATAGGTCTGGTACATGTTTATTTTTTAGTTCTAAAATCGAATATCATCTTAGTTTTCTTTACATTGAGCTCCAAAAAATTTAGTTTACTCCAATCAACAATTTTTTTTACTTGTGTTAAATAACCTTCATAATTATCATTATCAGTTTTTCCTAGGATAACTGTGTCGTCAGCATATTTTATAATAGTACAATCATCAAGCTCACTGCTACAATCATCTGTATACAAGGTGAACAGAACGGGGGACAATACACAACCTTGGGGGCTCCTGTGTTGGTGACTATCACATTAGACTTAACATTATTTACATTAGTATATTGAGGTCTCTGAGTTAAAAAGCTAAAAATCCATTTTAGGACATTTCTATTTACACCATTTCTAGCATTTTATTGAGCAAAATATGAGGTTGCATTGTATTAAATGCTGAACTATATATATATATATATATATATATATATATATATATATATATATATATATATATATATATATATATATATATATATATATATATATATATATATATATATATATATATGCAGAGTAAATTAGAAGTGTCCGTTTTTTTTAATTCACGTTTTGTTAATATAAGAGTATCATCTATATAATATATAGGTTTGTGTATAACTTGTATAATTAACTGAGACATTTCGTTTACAGTAAGGTGTCCCCAAAGCTGTTTTACGAATACACATCCATCAGATAAATTGATAGAAATAAGTTTATATAACTGTTATCGATCGCTTTTAGGTTCTTATATCAAAATAAATCTGATGATCTGACTTAAGTCTTAACACACGGTATGTCCCTGTCACACATCCAAGATTTTCATCACGACAGCATCGAGAACAACAGTCATAGCTCTGTCGTGATGCAGTTTTGTGCTCAGTCGTGATGAATCTTGACGGTCGCAGGTCAGCATGAGGCCGTCCCGAATTTTTTGTGCATGCTTAAAAAAATCATGGAGATCGACGTTGTCGTGATGGCCATAGATCTGTCGTGACGCAATCATTAGTCTAAAAGACGCAATCGTGACGAAAAAACAGTTACAACAGCGTCACGACAGACCTATGATTGTTATTATTGTTTTGCAACAAACTTAATAGTGTGTAACGACAGAGCTAATAATTCTGACAGTCGTTTGACAGTTCAGAATACTGCGTCATGATGGACCTAAGAATGCGTCACGATAACGCTACATAGACGGCACATGCTTCAAGACAGACTCACAAATGCGTCACGACAGTGTCATGACAGGGCTAATAGTCATTGCCTTATCATAGTCTTGTCTTTGGTGATCAGTTCCTGCAACAGGTGCTGCCACTGACCATATTGTGATCCCCTGGCTATCCAGGGGCACACCCACAATGATCTCTTTCTCCGCTGCCCTTTCGTCGCCTCCTTTATTTTTTATTTATTTATTTATTTTTTTTTTCTGCAGATGAACTCTATATTTCACCAGCAGTGTCTGGGTATGGATGGTCTGCAACCTCAGCTCACACAGTAGTACCAACTTCCGCACATTGTCGTCCATTAGCAACATAGTACTGAGATCCATTGCATAGATGTGGGGGTGATGCAGAATATGACTCACTCAGGTACTCGCACAGCTGTGGGTTCTCGTGGCCCTCCCATGACTTTTTATATCTCATGACCGTCATGACACCATCCTGACTCTGTCTTGTACATCGTCACTTTGCTGTGACTGGAAAAAATAATGTTAAATTTCGAAATTCTGCAAATCTTGATTTTATCACAGCACTGTCGTGACGGTCATAGATCCATCATGATGTTGTCATAACACTGTCATTACGCTGTCGTGACGGACCAATCGTGACCAAATGTCACAACCGCAAGAATGCTATTCTTGGCAAGAAACTTGAATATGTGATGAGGGACTGAATGCCATATTAAGTCTCAAATTTCTCATAAATTCAGGATCAACTGCTTCTTTTACATATTCTGACATAAGGTCAAGTGCAATAATCATTTTATCTCGTGTGTAAATACATCATAAGTAACCAAGTGATGGTGATTTATCCCTAAAGCTTTTGAAGATTAATGGTATACTTGGTAGTGATACTTTAATTAATTATACTCTCACCTCCCATTAACGCTAATTCAAAGTACATTTAGATCTCAGTGCGTCATTTCTTTTTTTTTTTTTCTTTTTTTTCACTGTAATCCCAAGGAAAGGCTTTCATATCTACCATTAATATGTAAACTTTACTAAAGATGTAATTTCCCCATGGTAAGTCCTGATTTATTTATAGTTTTATAATCCACAAAGGAATCTAGTATATTTAATGATTTATATAAGACAGCCATCGCTTCAGATTGTGAAAAAAAAAATGATTTAAGACAGCCATCGCTTCAGGCTGTGGAAAAAAAAAAAAAAACTCTGAAAGACGAATTCATGTCGTATGTTTACGTCAGCGTTATCCAGCACTTAACTGTTTAGACAACACAAGTCTAGCAACGGCGGAGCACAGATATGTAGACCATCGCTTTTTAATTCAATTTATTATATATATTTCGAGTTTATTTAAGTTAGTAAAATGAGATCCCTCGCATCTATCTACAATCCCGCTTTCCTTTTCATCATGATAAAAAAAGTATTCCTCTCTAGTTTTCTGATATCCTGGGATTTAATGACAAACAATCTTATCAATTAAAAATAATTACACGCGTAATCGTTCTCTACTTGAACACCAGAGAAAAACACGGAAGCTGATATGAATAGTATGTGAAGTAACCCATTAACAATCACCAATTTGCCTTCATCTCCAAGAGCTGCTCCATCATTTCCTGTAATTTTTAGTTCTACCTCGAGAGCCAGACCGTTCATACCAGTAAAACATTCATGTGCCTTTTGTAATTTGAATTCACACATTTATCAGTTATCTTATTAAACCTAGGATTGATTGGTAAGATATCCAAATCTTGTTTTGATGCAATTGAAGTTTCAGTCATGCAAAGCGTAATAAGGTGGGGAAACATATTAAAAATCCAACCCGAATAATTACTGAATGGAGATTTCATAGGCATGTTATCGGAGACCAAACACTAAGTTAACTATATATATATATTAAACAAATACATCTGCTTTATAACATTTTTCTTTAATGTTTGTTTGTTTGTTTTTTATGTAGGAGGGACACTGGCCAAGGGCAACAAAAATTCAATAAAAAAAAAAAAAAGCCCACTGAGATACCAGTCCCAGAAAAAAGTCCAAAGCGGTAGTCAAAATTTGAAGGATAAATATCTTGAAACCTCCCTCCTGAAGGAATTCAAGTCATAGGATGGTGGAAATACAGAAGCAGGCAGAGAGTTCCAGAGTTTACCAGAGAATGGAATGAATGATTAAGAATACTGGTTAACTCTTGCATTAGAGAGGTGGACAGAATAGGGGTGAGAGAAAGAAAAAAGTCTTGTGCAGCGAGACCGCTGGAGAAGGGGAGGCATGCAGTTAAGTTAGCAACATAAGAAGAGCAGTTAGCATGTGTATCATGAATGATATTTATGGGTTTGCTGTATTTCTGGGAAGGGTTGTTTCCACGTATGTAGTGTGTCTATTGTTCGTTCGCTGACGTGGCAGCGTCTTGGTGATGCCAGTGGGGCAGGCCTGAGCCAGTCCTGCCGCTTCACACCCCGTGGATAGGTCACCCTGCTACCGTGTTGCTCGTAGGCAAGGTGATGGTGACTTTGTCTCTTGTGCGTTTGGATGTGGTGGAGCAAGGTGCCCACGGTGTGGAGCCGGTGCAAGGGCTCAGGACTGCTTTGGGCTCCCCAGGACCAGTAGTGTTACGCTGCATGGTAACACTCCGGGTGGTGACGAGTACAGATTTGAGGCGGCAGTCCAGCACGGCTTAGGACGAGAGTGCTATAGGGCCACCGAAGTATGTATGCCTTTCAGTGTTATGTTCCTTTCAGTGTGTGATTATTTACATACGTGTGTATAGAGATATTAATCCGGGGATCTGGTACATTTTCATTGCTTCTCGGGGATTTCTCATCATTACCAGCATTAATAGAGTGATGATTGGGATTCGGTCAGCACTGGGTCTGTTATGGGATTATCATTGTGAGTTTTATTTTTATTGTACTGGCCAGGACCACATTGTCATTTACAACTGTCTTATTGTAATGTATTTTACAGGTTGAAATTAATCATTTGACAACGCTCAGCCCGGCTATTCTCGTCCTATAGCATGAAAATAGCGATAGAAGACAGCTAGAGATGCAACATTGCGACGATGAGAAAGAGGCTGAAGACAGAGGAGAGCTGATGAGACGAAAAGCTTTTGATTCCACCCTGTCTAGAAGAGCGGTATGAGTGGAACCCCCCCACACATTTGAAGCATACTCCATACATGGACGGATAAGGCCCTTGCACAGAGTTAGCAGCTGGGAGGGTGAGAAAAACTGGCGGAGACGTCTCAGAACGCCTAACTTCATAAAAGCTGTTTTAACAAGAGATGAGATGTGAAGTTTCCAGTTAAGATTTTAACTTAAATTAAGTAAACGACAAACCGAGAATGTTCAGTGTAGAAGAGGGGGACAGTTTAGTGTCATTGAAGAAGAGGGGATAGTTGTCTGGAAGGTTATGTCGAGTTGATAGATGGAGAATCGAGTTTTTGAGGCACTGAACAGTACCAAGTTTGCTTTGACCCAATCAGAAATTTTAGAGAGATCAGAAGTCAAGTGTTCTGGGGCTTCCCTGCGTGAAATGTTTACTTCCTGAAGGGTTGGACGTCTATGAAAAGATGTGGAAAAGTGCAGGGTGGTATCATCAGCGTAGGAGTGGATAGGACAAGAAGTTTGGTTTAGAAGATCATTAATGAATAATAAGAAGAGAGTGGGTGACAGGACAGAATCCTGAGGAACACCACTGTTAATAGATTTAGGAGATGAACAGTGACCGTCTACCACAGCAGCAATAGAACGGTCAGAAAGGAAACTTGAGATAAAGTTACAGAGAGAAGGATGGAAGCCGTAGGAGGGTAGTTTGGAAATCAAAGCTTTGTGCCAGACTCTATCAAAAGCTTTTGATATCTCCAGGGTAACAGCAAAAGTTTCATCAAAATTTCTAAAAGAGGATGACCAAGACTCAGTAATGAAAGCCAGAAGATCACCAGTAGAACAGCCTTGAGAGAACCCATACTGGCGATCAGATAGAAGGTTGTGAAGTGATAGATGTTTAAGAATCTTCCTGTTGAGGATAGATTCAAAAACTTTAGATAGGCTGGAAATTAAAGCAATAGGACGGTAGTTTGAGGGATTAGAACGGTCACCCTTTTTAGGGGACAGGTTGAATATAGGCAAACTTCCAGCAAGAAGGAAAGGTAGATGTTGACAGACAGAGCTGAAAGAGTTTGACTACACAAGATGGAAGCACGGAGGTACAGTTTCAGAGAACAATAGGAGAGACCCCATCAGGTCCATAAGCCTTCCGAGGGCTTAGGCCAGCGAGGGCACGGAAAACATCATTGCGAAGACTTTTAGTAGGTAGCATGAAGTAGTCAGAGGGTGGAGGAGAGGGAGGAACAAGCCAGAATCGTCCAAGGTAGCGTTTTTGGCAAAGGTTTGAGCGAAGAGTTCAGCTTTAGAAATAAATAAGATAGCAGTGGTGCCATCTGATTGAAATAAAGGAGGGAAAGAAGAAGAAGCAAAGTTATTGGAGATATTTTTGGCTAGATGCCAGAAGTCACGAGGGGAGTTAGATCTTGAAAGATTTTGACACTTTCTGTTAATGAAGGAGTTTATGGCTAGTTGGTGAATAGACTTGGCATGGTTCCGGGCAGAAATATAAAGTGCATGAAATTATGGTGATGGAAGGCTTAAGTACATTTTGTGGGCCATCTCTCTATCATGTATAGCACAAGAACAAGCTGTGTTGAACCAAGGCTTGGAAGGTTTAGGTCGAGAAAAAGAGTGAGGAATGTATGCTTCTATGCCACACACTATCACCTCTGTTATGCGCTCAGCACACAAAGATGGGTCTCTGACACGGAAGCAGTAGTCATTCCAAGGAAAATCAGCAAAATACCTCCTCAGGTCCGTCCAACTAGCAGAGGCAAAACGCCAGAGGCACCTTCGCTTAGGGGGATCATGATGAGGGACTGGAGCGATAGGACAAGATACAAATATGAGATTATGATCGGAGGAGCCCAACGGAGAAGAGAGGGTAACAGCATAAGCATAAGGATTAGAGGTCAGGAAAAGGTCAAGAATGTTGGGTGTATCTCCAAGACCAATAACTCTAGGTCGTGGAGGATAGCAAAGTTGAAGGCTAGTTCACCAGGATGATCAGTGTGAAGGGAGAGGAAAGCCAAAGCTGGTGGTGAACATTGAAGTCTGCAGGAATGGAGATCTCTGCAAAAGGGAAGAGGGTCAGAATGTGCTCCACTTTGGAAGTTAAGTAGTCAAAGAATTTCTTATAGTCAGAGGAGTTAGCTGAGAGGTATACAGCACAGCACACTGGCAGAGACGTCTCAGAACACCTAACTTTATAGAAGCTGTTTTAGCTAGAGATGAGATGTGAAGTTTTCAGTTCAGATTATAAGTAAAGGACAGACAGAGGATGATCAGTGTAGAAGAGGCAGACAGTTGAGTGTCATTGAAGAAGAGGGGATAGTTGTCTGGAAGGTTGTGTCAAGCTGATAGATGGAGAAATTGAGTTTTTAAGGCATTGAACAATACCAAGTTTGCTCTGCCCCAATCACAGATTTTAGAAAGATCAAAAGTCAGGCGTTCTGTGACTTCTCTGCGTGAAATGTTTACTTTCTGAAGGATTGGACGTCTTTGAAAAGACGTGGAAAAGTGCACTGTGGTATCATCAGCGTAGGAGTGGATAGGACAAGAAGTTCGGTTTAGAAGGTCATTGATGAATAATAAGAAGAGAGTGGGTGACAGGACAGAACCCTGAGGAACACCATTATTAATAGATTTAGGAGAAGAACAGTGACCATCTACCACAGCAGCAATAGAACGGATCAGAAAGGAAACTTGAGATGAAGTTACAGAGAGAAGAATAGAAGCCATAGGAGAGTAGTAGGAAATCAAAGCTTTGTGCCAGACTCTATCAAAAGATTTTCATATATCCAAGGCAACAACAAAAGTTTCACCAAAATCTCTAAAAGAGGATGACCAAGACCCAGTAAGGAAAACCAGAAGATCAACAGTAGAACAGCCTTGAGAGAACCCATACTGGCGATCAGATAGAAGGTTGTGAAGTGATAGATGTTTAAAAATCTTCCTGTTGAGGATAGATTCAAAAGCTTTAGATAGGCAGGAAACTAAAGCAATAAGAAGGTAGTTTGAGGGATTAGAACGGTCACCCTTTTAAGGGGACAGGTTGAATGTAGGCAAACTTCCAGCAAGAAGGAAAGGTAGATGTTGACAGACAGAGCTGAAAGAGTTTGATTAGGTAAGGTGCAAACACGGAGGCACAGTTTTCGAGAACAATAGGAGGGACCCCATCAGGTCCATAATCCTTCTGAGGTTTTAGGCCAGGGAGGGCATGGAAATCATCATTGTGAAGAATTTGAATACGTAGCATGAAGTAGTCAGAGGTTGGAGGAGAGGGAGGAACAAGCCCAGAATCGTCCAAGGTAGAGTTTTTAGCGAAGATTTGAGCAAAGAATTCAGCTTTAGAAACAGATGTGATAGCAGTGGTGCCATCTGGTTGAAATAAAGGAGGGAAATAAGAAGAAGCAAAGTTATTGGAGATATTTTTGGCTAGATGCCAGAAGTTACGAGGGGAGCTAGATCTTGAAAGATTTTGACACTCTGTTAATGAAGGAGTTTTGACTAGTTGGAGAACAGACTTGGCATGGTTCCGGGCAGAAATATAAAGTGCATGAGATTCTGATGATGGAAGGCTTAAGCACCTTTTGTGGGCCATCTCTCTATCATATATAGCACAAGAACAAGCTATGTTAAACCAAGGTTTGGAATGTTTAGGTCGAGAAAAAGAATGAGGAATGTACGCCTTCATGCCAAACACTATCACCTATGTTAATCGCTCGGCACACAAAGACGGGTCTCTGACACAGAAGTAGTAGTCATTCCAAGGGAAATAAACAAAATACTTCCTCAGGTCCCCCCAACTTGCAGGGGCAAAACGGCAGAGGCATCTTCATTTAGGGGATCTTGAGGAGGTATTGGAGGGATAGGACAAGATACAGATATGAGATTGTGATCGGAGGAGTCCAATGGAGAAGAGAGGGTGACAGCATAAGCAGAAAGATTAGAGGTTAGGAAAAGTTCTAGAAAGTTGGGCGTATCTCCAAGACGGTCAGGAATACGAGTAGGATGTTGCACCAGTTGCTCTAGATCGTGGAGGATAGCAAAGTTGAAGGCTAGTTCACCAGGATGGTCAGTGAAGGTAGAGGAAAGCCAAAGCTGGTGGTGAACATTGAGGTCTCCAAGAATGGAGATCTCTGCAAAAAGGAAGAGAGTCAGAATATGCTCTACTTTGGAATTTAAGAAGTCAAAGAATTTCTCATAGTCAGAGGAGTTAGGTGAGAGATATAAAGCACAGATAAATTTAGTTTGAGAGTGACTCTGTAATCATAGCCAGATGGTGGAAAACTCGGAAGATTCAAAAGCGTGGGCACGAGGGCGCACATAAACGCAACATCGAGCTTTGTATTGAAAATGAGGATAGAGAAAGTAGGAGGGAACAGAAAAGGGGCTACTTTCAGTTGCCTCAGACACCTGAGTTTCAGTGAGGAAAAGAAGATGAGGTTTAGAAGAGGAGAGGTGGTGTTCTACGGATTGAAAATTAGATCTTAGACCGCGAATGTTGCAGAAGCTAATGAAGAAAAAGTTGAGGGGGGTGTCAAGACACTTAGGGTCGTCGTCGTCGTCGTCTGACCTGGGGACATTTGCGTTCCCCTCCCCAGATGGGGAATCCGAGGCTGGTGTAGGAGTCGCCATGATAATTTTGAAATTTTGAGTGAAAGGTGTGTGTGTGTTATTGGGTGCTTGTAGTTTTGTGTGAAGGATGAGAGTTGTCTTTAGAGGGCAGGCTGTGACTGCACCCTTGTGGTGTGAGACAAAGGGAAACGTTCAGTGAGGTCACAGCTGGGTTTAATGATAAGTTCACAGCATTCCCTGATCCAGTGCTTTAGACCTCACTAGGAGTAATTATCGTTTCGGCAGGTGCCTGCTGCCTCCTCCTCCTTAACTAATTCGTTTAGTTTTACTTTTTTTATTTTTTATTCGTCTTCCTCTCGCTGTAGCCCTTTGAGCCACTCTTTTGAGGGCCTTTAACTCCACGTCTTTTTAAGGAATCTTTCAGTTCGTCACTGATAACATCATCAAACACTCATTCTTCCTTGTTTAAAGCCTCAGGTACAACATTTTTCTTTATAAATAGTATAGTCCGCTTCCCTATTCCTTTTTTTTTTTTTTTTTCAAAAAGCAGAAGAGGCCGGCGTCTTTCTAGTAAACAACAGGGCTTAGGAAAGTAATGATGCCACTAAGGCCTGTCTTGAGAAATTAACAGGGATGTATTTGTAAAACACATACTGCGTCCGTCGTCGAAATAAACAGGTTTGTTATTTTGATAGCAACACTCTGTAAGCTTGATATCGCCACAGGTTTAGTTATAGGATTAACTCCTTTACACGTTGCATCATGGGCGAGTGGTATTGCATCTAAAATATTAACGATTCGACTTCCAAATCATGTGAGGGAGATGATGTCTGAGTATACATACAAGTAATCTTTCCCAGAATCTGGGCTTGTTGCATGTGGGATAATTTATTTCATCGGCTCCAAATTCAGAACGTGAGGTGTGTCAGGTGTAACGGCAATTTTCTATGCAAAATTCTGTTAAAAGTGTGCAAAAATAATAAGGGTCAAACCCCAAAATGAATGCCTTATGAGGAGAAAGTTTGATAGATATATCCGTGTAAACACGTTCCTATATCAGGGAATGAAATGCTCACATTCACAACTAATTTTTCTGATACTGATAATTATTTTAGTCTCCCAAGATTACTTGCAGTTCTCTCTGATAACTGGTAATTGATTCATCTAGTAATTGATATTACATTCCTCACTGAAATCTGATATTACATTTGTCTCATATAGATAAGTATAAAAATTACTTTACTAATTTGACCTATTTCATTATTGTTTTATTAGGTTTATGTTGTTTAGAGATCAACCCTTTGTGAGTTTATGAAAGAGTTAAGTACATAATCTCCCACACTTCACTTTTACTGTGCTTCCTGTACTAGCTGGACATGCAGGTGTTATGAGTGGCTTTGGAATTTTCAATGAGAGCTTACTTATGCATTTGTTTATATTGTTAAGTGTCCAACTTAAAGTGTTTCACTGGAGTCTGACGGTGTAGTGTTTGTTGGTTGTTGTCTAGAGGGTTAGATAGAGTCGTGGATCACCTGAGACGAAGTGAGCGACGAGAGGTATCACAAAAGAATTGTCTTCTTGGAAGACTTTCATTTCTCTCACCTTGTCGCAAGAAAGTACGCGAGCCTGATTTAGATAATAAAGTGGCACTCTATCACATTAGATATCTGCGCTTAGATATGTATCAGAGATGGCAGCGTCTAAGCCATAACTCTTGGTGGATATGATGTTCACTATGTGTGTAGTGGCAGGGCGGAGAGAGACAGCCTCTAGATCCTGCCTCTTTATTCCTTCTAATACATATCACACTCTACTGACCCTCTCATCAAGTCGGACCTTGAAGTTTTGAAGTAATCATGAAACGCAATTCATACAATATGAATCATGAAAAGAGATTTGAACAAGTTAAACAGAAAATCACAAAACATTACTACTCTTACTACCACCACCACCAATAGTTAGATCAACTCAACGCATTTTATTTTAATACAAGATCCTAAATATATAAACCTTCTCAAACACACACACACACACACACACACACACACACACACACACACACACACACACACACACACACACACACTCCTGTTCCTAAAATAGATCACCATATTGAAATGGTCTAGCCGACTGGCGCTCTCTCAACCTCCGATGTGGCAAAGTACGTCCTGGGCTGTCGTCATCCATCCAACGTGTTGATCGTCAATGGGGCGAACAGGAGAACCTCTATGGAGAGCGGTAGCTCATCTTTGGCCTCCACACTCTGATTCACCACCGGCAAGGGCTCCTGTGCGAATGGTGGCGGTGACGACGTGATTACCCGGAGGTCACGCACGTAACGAGGCATTTTTTTTTTTTTTATGTAGGAAGGATACTGGCCAAGGGCAACAAAAATCTAATAAAAAAAATGCCCACTGAAATGCCAGTCCCATAAAAGGTTCAAAGCAGTAGTCAAAAATTGATGAATAAGTGTCTTGAAACCTCCCTCTTGAAGGAATTCAAGTCATAGGAAGGTGGAAATACAGAAGCAGGCAGAGAGTTCCAGACTTTACCAGAGAAAGGGATGAATTATTGAGAATACTGGTTAACTCTTGCGTTAGAGAGGTGGACAGAATAGGGGTGAGAGAAAGAAGAAAGTTTTGTACAGTGAGGCCACGGGAGGAGGGGAGGCATGCAGTTAGCAAGATCAGAAGAGCAGTTAGCATGAAAATAGCGGTAGAAGACAGTTAGAGATGCAACATTGCGGCAGTGAGAGAGAGGCTGAAGACAGTCGGTTAGAGGAAAGGAGTCGATGAGACGAATAGCTTTTGATTCCACCCTTTCTAGAAGAGCAGTATGAGTGGAACCACCCCCAGACATGTGAAGCATACTCCATACATGGACGGATAAGGCCCTTGTACAAAGTTAGCAGCTGGGGGGGTGAGAAAAACTGGCGGAGACGTCTCAGAACACCTAACTTCATAGAAGCTGTTTTAGCTAGAGATGAGATGTGAAGTTTCCAGTTCAGATTATAAGTAAAGGACAGACCGAGGATGTTCAGTGTAGAAGAGGGGGACAGTTGAGTCATTGGAGAAGAGGCAATAGTTGTCTGGAAGGTTGTGTCGAACTGATAGATGGAGGAATTGAGTTTGTGAGGCATTGAACAATATCAAGTTTGCTCTGCCCCAATCAGAAATTTTAGAAAGATCAGAAGTCAAGCATTCTGTGAGATGCGTGAGATGCTTGTGGTCTACCAGGAGATGGCCTATACAGTCTCTGAGCGGCAGCCATGCAGATAGATAGATAGATAGATATTTTATTGACCACAGCAAACAGATGATACCAATGGATTATACATAATAGTATTACATAATCTACAAGATAATATTAAATTATTATTACTTCCTAACTGTAGTCCATCATCTATTGGTTACTAGAAGTCTATTATTACAAAATAAACGAGCTAAACATAAACTCTGGAGAAATATCTATTCTTAGGACCCTTGTTTATAAAATATATATAAACAATCATATTCATGACATCTATGCACTACTATAATTATCAAATCCTCACTAATCCCACAATCGTGTGAAACATTAAATACAAGTATAATTTATTACTTCTTTAATATATGATCAAAATGTTATGAACAATCTTACACATAATCTCTGGCGTAAACTGATCCCCAAACAATTGTTCTAAAGTGGAGAACTAGTATTGATCCCTAAGTTGCTGTGTTAACTGACAATCCTGCACTACATATCTCTCTGTTTGTAACTCTCCGCACACACACACATCCTCTCATTCACCTCCAGTCGACCTCTGTTTCTTTGATTCTACCTGCCAGTCTCACACACTAAACTATCTCCACTTACTCGAAATTGTGTGAATGATACTCTATGAATATCATTTACCGCATGCTTCACTGTATATATAAGATGTACCAATAAATCTGGGTTAATATCCTTATATGATGAGGAGTTACTGTTTACCATGTCATCTTTTAATTTCTTCATTACCAAGCTCAGGCCCGGTACATTCGTGTTGATCATCTTTCTGACGGTCCGACTGCTTGGAGTGTTAGAGACACATGTCCACGGAGGGAAAACAAAACAGGTTACCACAACAAAGCTTCCCACCTGCTAAGCCAATTGGCAAGAACTGCCGTATAGTGGAGCATCTCATGAAATGGAACAGGCCTGGAAGGAGCAATCTGAAACGCCTCCTCTTTAGTCAGCAAATCAGCTTTCTCATTCCCTAAAACTCAATATATATATATATATATATATATATATATATATATATATATATATATATATATATATATATATATATATATATATATATATATATATATATATATATATATATATTTATGGTGTGTGTGTGTGTGTGTGTGTGTGTGTGTGGAATTACATTAGTAAAAGTCATTTCACAAGACATTATGATAGCATTTTATTTATTTATTTTTTTTTTCAGTAACATTTTCTTACACTCCTCCTCAGTTGCATTAGACACCACTATTTCACATGCCTTTCTTAAGCCTCTCATCCAGTTCTAGCTTATCACTGGATATTCCCTTTGCTTTAAGGCCATACTTTGTGTGCAAGACTAGACAGACTCCTTCCTTTTACTAAAGTTTGTGTGTGTGTGTGTGTGTGTGTGTGTGTGTGTGTGTGTGTGTGTGTGTGTGTGAGTGTGTTTAACTAGTTGTATTTACCTAATACAATGTATTACCTAATGTACAGGATGAGAGCTTTGCTCGTGCTGTCCCGTCTTTGTATTGCATGGTGTCTAACATGGTAACGTGGCCTTAAATTCGTGTATCGTCTCTGCACGCACTACTTTCTTATCCAGTCCGTTCCATGTATCTACTTTTTTTTTTTTTATGTAGGAGGGACACTGGCGAAGGGCAACAAAAATCCCCCCCCAAAAAAAAAAGCTCATTGAGATGCCAGTCCCATAAAAGGGTCCAAAGCGGTAGTCAAAAATTGAAGGATAAATGTCTTGAAACCTCCCTCTTGAAGGAATACAAGTCATAGGAAGCTGGAAATACAGAAGCAGGCAAGGAGCTCCAGAGTTTACCAGAGAAAAGATGAATGCTTGAGAATACTGGTTAATTCTTGCATTAGACAGGTAGACAGAATAGGGGTGAGAGAAAGAAGAAAGTCTTATGCAGCGAGGCCGCGGGAGGAGGGGAGGCATGCAGTTAGCAAGATCAGAAGAGTAGTTAGCATGAAAATAGCGGTAGAAGACAGCTAGAGATGCAACATTGCGGCGATGAGAGAGAGGCTGAAGACAGTCAGTTAGAAGGAAGGAGTTGATGAGACGAAAAGCTTTGATTCCACCCTGTCTAGGAAAGCGGTATGGGTGGAACACCCCAGACATGTGAAGCATACTCCATACATGGACGGATAAGGCCCTTGTACAGTTGATAGGTGGAGGAATTGAGTTTTTGAGGCATTGAACAATACCAAGTTTGCTCTGCCCCAATCAGAAATTTTAGAAAGATCAGAAGTCAGGCGTTCTGTGGCTTCCCTGCGTGAAATGTTTACTTCCTGAAGGGTTGAACGTCTATGAAAAGACATGGAAAAGTACAGGGTGGTATCATCAGCGTAGGAGTGAATAGGACAAGAAGTTTGGTTTAGGAGGCCATTGATGAATAATAGGAAGAGAGTGGGTGACAGGACAGAACCCTGAGGAAGACCATTGTTAATAGATTTAGAAGAACAGTGACCGTCTACCACAGCAGTAATAGAGCGGTCAGAAAGGAAACTTGAGATGAAATTACAGAGAGAAGGATAGAAGCCATAGGAGGGTAGTTTGGAAATCAAAGCTTTGTGCCAGACTCTATCAAAAGCTTTTGATATATCCAAGGCAACAGCAAAAGTTTCACCAAAATCTCTAAAAAAGATGACCAAGACTCAGTAAGGAAAGCCAGAAGATCACCAGTAGAGCGGCCTTGACGGAACCCATACTAGCAATCAGATAGAAGGTTGTGAAGTGATAGATGTTTAAGAATCTTCCTGTTGAGAATAGATTCAAAAACTTTACATAGGCAGGAAATTAAAGCAATAGGACGGTAGTTTGAGGGATTAGAACGGTCACCCTTTTTAGGAACAGGCTGAATATAGGCAAACTTCTAGCAAGAAGGAAAGGTAGATGTTGATAGACAGAGCTGAAAGAGTTTGACTAGGCAAGGTGCAAGCATGGAGGCACAGTTTCGGAGAACAATAGGAGGGACCCTATCAGGTCCATAAGCCTTCCGAGGGTTTAGGCCAGCGAGAACATGGAAAACATCATTGCGAAGAATTTTAATAGGTAGCATGAAGCAGTCAGAGGGTGGAGGGAAAGCTGTTCATTTTCCTGTTCCTTCTTGAACTATATATATATATATATATATATATATATATATATATATATATATATATATATATATATATATATATATATATATATATATATATATGTATATATATGATGACAACAAGTCACGGCTTAAAACATGAGTAGCTAGGGCAGGTGGTATATATATATATATATATATATATATATATATATATATATATATATATATATATATATATATATATATATATATATATATATATATATATACAGCACCTGCCGTAGGTACTCTCATGTTTTAAGCCGTGACTTGTTGTCATTGTCCGTATTCTTATTTGTTTGACGCTTGTTTAGCGTAATAAATTTATCAAATAAAATTAAATCAAATGGCTTTAAAAGTCGATAAATCTAGTGACAAGATCACCAAATTGGCAATAGAGAGCAGGTTGCATCCAGCCACCCACATCTCGAACGTGTGAGGCTCTGAAAAAAATAATAATAAATAAATAAATAAAATAAATAAACAAATAATAAAAAAAGATTCCATGAGCATGTAACATCGCCTTGCCCCATTTCAGCAGAATTTCATTCATACTTTAAAAATGCCTTAATTACCTTTCACTTTTCATCATATTACCTCAAATTTACCTTGAAAATTCTCGAACCTTAAAAATTACCTTAAAGGTCCCTCAATTACCTGATGTAAGGTAATTTAAAAGTGAGAATCCTGAATATCGGTTACTCGCTCTGATGACGCCAAGCACAGGACTGGGGGCTGGAAGGGACGGTGGGAAGGGGGAAATGGAGCCGAAAAGGTGATGAAAGCCCACCTCCCACCTCGCGCCACGTTCTTACCACGCATCGCATCTCTCTCTCTCTCTCTCTCTCTCTCTCTCTCTCTCTCTCTCTCTCTCTCTCTCTCTCTCTCTCTCTCTCCCAGAATGAACATTTAAGTTTCGAAAATTCTTGTGGGGCTATTTGGAGGGCTAGATAAAAACTAACTACACTATGAGCAACTCCCTTGCTACATGATGTATCGAACTCAACTCTCAAGAAGAAATGGAAGTGGAAGAAATAGGGTGGGGAAAATCAACTTTAAGTTTTATTCAGAGTTACTGTTAACTCGCGGCGCGTCGGAACATGTCTACGAGTCGTGTCTCTCTCCCTCTCTCTCCCTATTCCCTTTCTTTATTTTATTTCTCTGTTCGTTACTCTTTTCGTTATCCCCACTCTATATCTCTTTGTACATAATAATATACCCTATAAAGTGTTCAAAGTAGTCAAACGTTCGTTTGTAAACAAAGAGCAGAGAGAACAAGGGGACAGCAACGAACACGATGCAGACTATGAGGGGAGCGAGCGATGGCAGCCGCAAATTTCGTTCCCATGAGAGCCACTCCTTTTAAAAAGTGCTCCCTCACGATCCGAAAGTTTGCACGACGGAGCCCAGACACTCAATCATCCAACACAAGACGACCTCAAAAGGTGGCCTCTTCGGAGGGAGGCGTTGTTAGCCTGTACTGGCAACCTAACTCCTTAACTTCCCTCACTGGCGACCTTGCTAGCATGAGTACTCCTCTCCCTTTAGATAGGGCAGAGCAGAGGCCGAAACCCTCTTTAACTTTCGGTCACAAGGTCATAAGGACAAGCAAGCCACCTTCCGCCCAACACACACACAGGACAAACAATGAAGAGGAGATTAAGTAAATTTAAAGGCAAAAGATATTATTTGTCGACACTTGAATTACAGCATCATATGGGCATTCACTTAGTGCTGTTAAAAGAGGGGTGGTTGTACGATCCGGACCTGAATTTTTTTTTTTTTTTTTTTCTTTTATATTTTCTGCATTTTTTTCCGCTTCTTTTGATATACGAGTACGTAACTTTTTGGAAAAAAAAAAACTTTTATGTAATAAGGTCTTCCACGGTTTCGCCAGCCGCGAGACATGTACGATAAGCTTTTTTTTTCTTTTTTTTTTTTCTTTTTTTCCCATTTTCTTTTTTTTTTTTTTCTTTTGACATATCCGTTTTTCTTATGAAAATCTACGGCTCTCTCACTGCGTATAACATTAGAGAGCACGAAATTTTAGGTTTAACTATTTTTCTCAGATTTATATACGAAAAATTAAAAATATATGATTATTTTTTTGTTAAATCCAGTAAATATTGAATGTATCTGCATCAGATATGTTTTGCATTAATGTTTTATTTATTTTAAACAGTTAAATGCGGTTTTTTTTACATAGAAATAAGGCGAAATATAGCAAAAAATGTTTTTCTTCCATCTCCACTCCCCCCCTGGTTAAGCGTGAAATTATGAATAGTTTTACGCCTATGTACAAGACAAATCGGAGTAACTAAATGAAACTATGTCTGCTTTTTCAACATATTCTGATGTACATATGTGAATTTCAAGTTCCTGGCTCCAATAGGTGAATTTTAGTATAGGGATGAGGGTCACGAGAGGATCACAAAAGACAGACGGACCCGAGGACCCTGTTAGTCTATAAGTGGGTCACGTGCTCTCTGGGTAAACCGGCCTCAGGGGATTGGTGCATGCTTGCTTGTTTGCTTGGGGTTGTGTTTGCAAGCTCATGAGTCGTCCTGATTTCATTTTCGCTTTTCAAAACCGCCTTGTCTGGCCAAGGTGTTCATCAACCACTTTGCACATACAAGTACTTCTTCATCCTTAATGTTGATTTTCATTGTTTCATAACATTGCTGTGTTTTTGCACATCGAGCAGACAGAACGTAAGCTATCCCAGGTAAGTTTTCTCAAAGAGCACCTTATCTCATCCGAAATTAGGAAGAATACTAATATATAGCATTTACTGACTTTGAAATATATTATGTAAGAGACATTTTTATATAACATAACATTTCGCCATAACTCGTCTCTAATTACAGGTCTGTTCAGTAAGAAAGGCGAAGCAGCGTTGAAGGAGCTGAATGAAAACTTCCAAAAGGTGGGACCAGTTATACTAGGATTGGCGGAGGAAAAAAATTCTGTCTATCTAGCCCGGCGGGTGTTTTACAATTACATGAGCAACCTCAACATAACGCTGGACGTAGAGCCTGCTTTAACGAATGTAAGTTTGAGGAGTGGCGATGGACGTTCTGATACTGGCTGAAAGACTATTACTTCTGTATTATGGGTGGAACTGAAAGGGTTACATAAAGTAATAATAATCCTGATACATACCATTAATAATTCGTTTATAAATTATCTGCACATGAAATGTAACATACTTTTAACATGGTAAAAAAAAAAAAATTAAAACAATCGCAAAAAATTCGAATATATTACAGGAAATGGAATGAATCAGCGAAAGGTTAATAATTGAATGCATTAATTTGCAGTGAAGGATACTAACTCCCGACCCAGATCTGTATGTCTGGTGTTGTTCTTTTCGTACCCAAGGCACTGACCTCACTAACCCTGATATGGCGTTGTTAGTTATGTGCCCAAGACAAACCCCACTGATCCAAATATCTGGCGTGATTAGTTATGTGCCCAAGACACTGATCCAACTGACCCAGGCCCCAAGTCCAAGTGGTGCTCATTATGTGTCTTCCTCACTTGCCTCCAGGTCCTCCCAGTGGAAGGTTAAAGTGCTACCTAATAATATATTAATAGGAAAAATAATTCGAGATAATAATATATAAAAGAGAAGATATAATTTATTCAAAAGACCAATCTTCTTTGCAAACATTAGGGCCTCATGTCCCGGGAAAAGACCGCTCTCTCCAAGTGTTCTCGAGATGCGGAAAAGTCCCATTTTCAACACGACAACAGAAGAGGTATTGCTCCCAAATGTCCACCAGACTGGAACACTCCACTAAAAATTATCACAATGTAAGGAGGACTGAGCAGGCATCACAATATGGTTGTGTTTCCCGAGATATGAGATAACCATGTGTGAGATGCGAATGACTCATCCGGAGACAGGCCAATATAGTCACTGAGCTGCGCCCATGTATATGGACATACGTCCATGGACACACAACATAAGATATTACCTCTCCCATCTTAGTGTTGGCAACTAAAGCATCCCACCTGCTTTGCCAACTGACAAGAACTGCCACTCATATAGTGGAGTACAAATAATGATATGGAACGGGGCTCAAATAAGCAACTCGAGTTACCGCCTCCTCAGCCACCCTATCGGCTTTCTCTTTCCCTGAAAAATCCCACATGTGCCAGAACCCACCAAAACCCAACATGGTAACCTCTACGCTGGAGAAGCTAGAACCACTCAAATATTGATAAAAGAAGAGCATGAAAGGAAGGACTAAATCGTAAAGAAGAAAACAGAAAAAGAAATCATAAAGAAGAAACAGGAAGAGTAAAATTAATTTTTAAAGCTAGGATTATGGAAGACAGCTCGAGTGAGACACATATAGTTGAGAATGTGAATCGCGGGACACTTACAAAAAACTGACGCAGTAAGACAGTTAACTCGATAACAGTACCTCATCTGCAAGTAGTGGTGATGCAAGTCCAATGGAAGGACACCAACATCCACTAGTAACCCAGGAATTCGGGATAAGCGGAACGCACCAATTCCCAGACGAACGCCAGCATGGTGCGCAAAGTCCAAAGCACGAAGTCATGCATCAGTAGCAGACGAATAAACTTCACACACATATTCCAGCTTCGAAAGAATAAGAGTCATGATGCCAATAAGAGTCTGTTAGACTCTTTCCGTCATGATCTTCATAATAGTCTCTGTCTGTGTACTTCTTCTAATTGTATTTTTTTTTTTCCTTCTAAATTCTTCTTTACGTCATCTAGCTATCTCTTTCTTGGTCTTCTTGGTGGTTTTCTTCCTTCAGGTTGCCATTCCAGATACACCAGGGGATATCTATCCTCTTCCATCGTTTTTATATGTCCGTACCATCTCAAGTTGTTTCTTCCTATAAATTTTCCACTAGTTCTATTTTCAGTTCCTTTCTTATCTTTGTATTTCATATCCTGTCCCTTCTGATTATTTCCTAAATTATTCCTTTCCGCAGCATTGTCCTTAGATTTTAATTTATTTGTCATAACACATGTCTCAGATTCGTAAAAACAAAATCGGTTTGAGCATCGTATTGTATCTAGTTGTTTAACACTGAATCGGTATGACCTTATCTTTTAGCAATAGGTAAAGTGAATTCTAGTATTATTTTTTTGTATCGTTTTATTTATTGATTTTTTTTCTGAGTGTTGTCTTGCGTAGTAAGGAATTCTAGATATCTAAACTGGTCTACTTGTTTAAGTTTCTGTTCATTTATATGGATATATTTTTGATACTGCCTGTTTACATTCATTATATCCGTTTTATTGGCATTTACCTTTAACCTGTACTTGTTTGTCCCTTCTTGCCATTTGTTGATTGTGTACTGTAAACCGATCTGACAAGTAATTGCCTATCTCTGAGTACCACATAAGCCTGACATTGACCATCCTTTTCAACAACTTACAAAATGCAAGCGGTTTAGGAATGCAATGATAATTGGTCACCAACTGATGATACTTTCCGGGCTTTGGGATGTGGGGTTACGAGTATTACAGCAACACCCCAAGAAAACAGAAAATCACTGGTATTTTAAATAAAGTTCAAGAGATCTAATTAAAAAAAAAAAAAATAAGCCCTATCTGACATGTGGCGTGAAAAGACATACGGGATTTCATTAAGATCCGCTGACGAATCAATGCATTGAGATAGAGCTATCTTAAGTTCTAATATGGAAAAGGGTACATTATAAGATTCACCTATAGCGAAAGCAAAGTTAATTCCACGAAATTCCAAATAGCGATGATTGTGTGCCATAGGCGAATTAGGATCTTTCCTGGAAATATTCGCAAAGGGACCTGCAAATCACCTTAGGATAAGCCACCTTCTCACCAGCATGAAACAATACAAGAGAGATAAGAGCAGAAAACTTTCCAGAAATCTTGCAAGCCGTTTCACACTTATATATGTGTTATCTTTGCTGTAATCGACGAAACATGGTCTTTCCAAGATGTTCGGCGTGCATTCTTTAAGACCTGTCAAGCTTTATCCCTCGCCTGTCGAAAGGCGTTCGTACACAGAGTCGGTGAAGACGAAAGAAGGCAGCACGATTCGTCCGCACAGCAGCACAGCAATCATTGTTCCATCAAGGAACCGGACGTTTGAAAAGACGGCCAGACGTTCTAGGGACGGATTGGAGAGCAGATTGTAATGTATCAGTAAAATATGCAGCAGTTTCGTCAGAACTACCAAAGTTATCCAGCGAATAATCAAAGTGAGTTCCATAAAAAAATAAATAAACAAAATAAAAAGCTGCCAATCAGCTCTATCTAGATCCCACAAGGGAATACGGATTGTGTTCAGACTCTGCCGATTTCAGTATTATAAATAAATAAATAAAAAGCTACCAATCAGCTCTATCTAGACCCCATAAGGGAATACGGATTGTGTTCAGACTCTGCTGATTTCAGTATTATATGAAGTCGCTGACATAAAAATATGATAAAACTTACTAATTAAAATCTAAGAGAGCATTAGAACTGAAAGAAATATCAATGACTGTAAAAGTACCGGTTTGATTATGAAAATGTTTTGTATCCACATTAACATCATTAACGTCTCATTCTCTTTAAAAGAAGCAAGTAAAACATATATAAGGTTTATTATACTGTCATCCTACAGCAGATGGTGACAATTACAATATCCTAGTGAAAGAAAAGGAAAGAAAAGATCTTGCACTAGGCGGTTAAGATCGCCCCTTCTCAATAGGAACATTGGGTGGGAAATAAACGCTGCATATCGCAGAGGGTCGGTTTAAGAAAATTTTGACTGTAACAACCTTTAGTGCAGGTGTGTCAAACTCAAACCATTTCGAGGACTAATTATACACGTGTTTATGTTTCTGAGATTCATCCATGATTTTGCAATTGTTGTCAAAAAATAGAACAGCAAGAACGGGTACACCGATGTTGTTGACAACGACAACGACAACGAAAACAACGACACCAAGGAAAAAAACAAGCATAAAAGCAAAAGGTGAAAAGTCCCATAGCCATGATACCACACATAACACCAAATTACATACACCACACATCACATCCAGTCACAGACCACATCACACCAACTACACTACAGAAGACCACATCTCACCGTACGTAACATTTCATATCACACCCACTCACGCCACACAGTTACATCACAACACACTACTACTACTAGCCACACAACAACCTATATCACACACAGTCACACCACACAAAACCACGCCACATCCAGGCACACCACAACCAACATCATACTTCACAACCCTCCTCTCACCCTCCACACCACACCACACAACACCACACATAGCATCCAAACACTCGGTGGACGCAAAACTACATCATGCCACACATCACACAAGCCACACAACAAACCACACCATACCCAATCATTCAACAATCAATATCATTCCTAACCACACCCCATATCACATTCGCCACGTGTCCCACACAACCCATATCACACAGTCATAACAGAAAACCCTATCAAGCTGCACATCACACAGCAACATAACAATTGATATGACACGACTGTACCACACAAGAAAAAAAAAATAATAATAATAAAAATATCAAAATACACATCACATCCAGCTACAAAACAACCCATGCCACTTCCAGCCAAAGCACATAACGATACCAATATGTTTCGTCTTATAAGTTTAGGAGTTTCCTCAACTATAGTTGTTATAGTATTCTGTTGAAAAACTCACTTGTATTCACAGGCCACTCATGATCATCCTGAGGCCCGTGCGTTTGACACCCATATTGTACGGTAGTTTGCGGTTCGAGACTAGTGCTGCAGTGCCACAGAGGTGGCTTTCACCTAAATTGAAATCTGATTTCAATTAACAATATCCAGAAGGAGCGGGAGGAACCGAGTTTCCCACCATTGTCTTTTGAAAACAAATTCGTACACATGATTTAAAGCAATGTAACAGAAGACTCCTCTTTTACCAGAAGACGCACACAACACAACAATTTCACTGAAGGGACTTGAAGAGATGTTTAGCAGGGAAGCCACAGATAGCAGCTTCCCTTTGCCAACCTGAACAGGGACCATATTCAAGCGGCGAGGCATGTCTAGTTCTTGGTGGCTCGTACATAGAAGCGAACACCTGAGACTGAGTAACTGGTGCAATGATGGTAACCCGCACACGGTCTCAGAAATGTCTGAAGAGACTTGAGATGGTGGATTCTTCGAGACAGATGGATTGGCATCTCTTCGTGAGGAGGATGTATCATGACCTGCAGAGAAACCCTCAAAGTTCATGTCGGACATAAATGAATCATGTAGGACAAAAGTAGCCGGGCTGAGCGTTGCCAAATGTTTAATTTCAACCTGTGAAAACATATCACAATAAAACATTTGATACTGACAATAAACTCACAATGATAATAATATAAAACATACTCGTAACATAGATCCAATGCTGACTAAACCCAAATCAAACTTGTAACACTGGTGGTGGTAATATATCTCCATCGGAATAAACAAATGTTATACCAAATCCCTGAAGTAATTGCACCATGCATAACATATCTAACGATCACTTATAATGAAAAAAAAAACACAATAATGAGATACATACTTAAGTGGCCCTATAGCACCTTTGTCCTAAGCAATGCTGGGCAGCCGCATCAAATCCGCACCCGTGTCACCTCTCGGACTGTTTCCATGCAGCGTAACCTAAATCACGTTAGATATTCACACAACAATATAAACCTGCCCTATCACCGCAACTAAACAATCAACACCAGTACTGAATGTTCTGTATTCATTATACCAATCAACCCCACTTAACTCAGTCCCCAGCCTTACAGTATAACGTAAATAACAACAGTATTATAAATGATACATACATCAATGGACCTAAGGAGTCTGAAGCAGTCCTGAGGTCACTTGCCCTGGCCCCACACCCTTGCCACCTTGCTCCACCAAATCCATAACTCAACCAACCAGATTAGACCTGGCTGCCCAACGCTTGATTTGTTGTTGCAATTTCAAGGTTTTGCCCAAGAAATTAATACCACCATTAAAAAAAATACCGCTGTTTCATAAATGCGTACCAAGCGCAACTCTTGAAGATAAAATTAGACGTGAAATATTTATGAGTTAAACTTACTTACTAACACTATTAGTTTTGTTTCCTTTGACCAGTGATCCTCTTATGTAAAAAGAAAAGAAAAAAAAAATATATATATATATATATATATATATATATATATATATATATATATATATATATATATATATATATATATATATATATATATATATATATATAGGAGAGACACCAGCTAAGGGCAGCAAAAATATAATAAAAAAAAAATCCCAATGAGATGCCGGTCCCCAAATAGGGTCCGAAGCGGTAGTTAAAAATTGAAGGATAAGTATCTTGAAACCTCCCTCTTGAAGGAATTCAATTCATAGGAAAGAGGAAATACAGAAGTAGGCAGGGAGCTCCAGAGTTTACCAGAGAAAAGGATGAACGATTGAGAATACTGTTTAACTCTTGAATTAGAGAGGTGGACAGAATAGGAGTGAGAGAAAGAAGAAAGTCTTGTGCAGCGAGGCCGTGGGAGGAGGGGAGGCATGCAGTTAGCAAAATCAGAAGAGCAGTTAGCATGATAATAGCGGTAGAAGATATGCAAGAAGAGGTGCAACATTGCGGCAATGGGAAAGAGGCTGAAGACAGTCAGTTAGAGAAGAGGAGTTGATGAGATGAAAAGCTTTTTATTCCACCTAGTCTAAAAGAGCGGTATGAGTGGAACCCGCCCAGACATGTGAAGCACACTCCATACATGGACGGATAAGGCCCTTGTACAGAGTTAGTAGATGGGTGGTGAGAAAAACTGATGGAGACGTCTCAGAACACCTAACTTCATAGAAGCTGTTTTAACTAGAGATGAGTTGTGAAGTTTCCAGTTTAAATTATAAGAAAAGGACAGACTGAGGACGTTTAGGGTAAAAGAGGGAGACAGTTGAGTGTCATTGAAGAAGAGGGGATAGTTGTCTGGAAGGTTGTGTTAAATGATTAGATGTAGGAATTGAGTTTTTGAGGTAGTGAACAATACCAAGTTTGCTCTTCCCCAGTCAGAAATTTTAGAGAGATCAGAAGTCAGGCGTTCCGTGGCTTCCCTGCGTGAACTGTTTACTTCCTGAAGGGTTGGATGACTACGAAAAGACGTGGAAAAGTGCACGGTGGTATCATCAGCGTAGGAGTGAATAGGACAAAAAAAAAAGTTGCCATGGGATAGGGACAACTTCTGACCACCAAAGTTCATATAGGAAAATTCATCGTAATTACAAAGATATCACTTTTGTAGATCAGTGGTTTCTAACTTGTCCAGAGGCGGAGAACACTAACGAAAACATTCCTTAACAAAGTATGAATACAAAAGTTATATATATATATATATATATATATATATATATATATATATATATATATATATATATATATATATATATATATATATATATATATATATATATATATAACAGATGGCACCACTGCTACCACATCAATCTCTAAAGTTGAAATCTTCGCTCAAACCTTTGCTAAAAACTCTACCTTGGACGATTCAGGGCTTGTTCCTCCCTCTCCTCCACATGTATGCTGCTATTTCTCAGGCAGCAGTAAGCGTCAACATGATTTAAAAATTATCCAGGACATAAAATGCTGAAATTATCAGAGACTTGTTGTCTTTTAAGATCAGAAGTCACAGCCAGGATACTCGAACAATGGGAACGACTGCTAAATTTTTTTTTTTCAAAGTGATGCAGAGAAAAATAATATTGATGGAGTTGCCAAAATATACAAGACCATGACCACTCCTGGAACCAGACATATGCTGCTATCTCTAAATCGTATCCTCCCTAAAGCGGACAGCATGAACTTAGAATTCCAGTCGGAATAATCCAGACTTGCATCACTTTTCGTTCACGATGAAGTGGTAAATAAAAAAAGTTATCTCTCATTGACGCAAGAAATAATTCTTTGTACTAGGATATCAGTGATATCAACCTTGGCTGAAGGTGCGTTGTATTGCTAATCAGAGAACCTTTGGGAGATCAAGAGAGAAGATTTTGTTTCGACTGCCGAGAGTTCCTGGTGGAGCTATGTCTGCAAAAAAAAAAAAAAAAAAAAAAATCATCGCGACTGTGTGCTTTCTTTGCTAAGAATCATTGACCCTAAAGAATCCTTATTCCCAGTAGGAACTCCAATGACATACTGAAATTAGCACTCCATTTTCCAACACTTGTGAAGGTGGAAGAATTGGACGTCCTGCAAGATCAATGGAGGGATTTACTGTATGTTAAAGAAGCACTCAGAAATCTTAATGAGGTGGTAACTATCTTCAGGCTTAATTAAAAGCATTGAAGGATGGGAACAATGAGCTACGACTTGACCGTTTGTCAAGATTCATGTGTGACTTGCTAGCTCTTCCACATTCGTCTGCATGTGTGGAGCGAGTATTTACGCAGCTTAACATGATAAAAACAAAACAAATAAACAGACTTTGCGTGCCCACCTCGTCTAACAGACTTCTTGCAAAACAAAAGATCAGCCGATCGTCAGGAAGTACAATGCTATTAATGGCAACCCTCAACAATCCTCTTCAAAGATGTGAAAAGTGGTCAGTGCTACCAAAGGTCCGCTGAGCGAGAACGAGGAGGCAGAGAGGAGAGGGTGGCAACACTGTATCCAGTAGCGGAGTATGCCATTGAGGACGAACCAAACTAACCCCTGCCCGTGTATATCTGAAATAATATTGAAGAGTAAGATTCCATCTTATTTCAGACAAATTTCTGTTAATTATCTATTGTTTCTCAGCCTTGGGAATTTCTGGTCAATTTTGAATTTTTTTCATTATCAGTCTTAGGAAGTTTGAAATTTGTCACTGGTCACCCTGACGAACACACCTTCACCGGGGTAGGCCGGTGCGCACCTGTCCATCACACGCGAGGGAGCGTCACTTCCCAGCGCTCACGACAGCGAGTGAGCTTGCTTCTCCAAAAACAGATAAATCTTTAAAAATTGCTGTCAGGATTATAAACAATTTCCGGCGGGTATATAAGGGGTTCAAATTACTGAGAATGAGAAGCTATCTGATGAGAAGGATAATAAAAATTATGTTAAGATTGGTGAAAGTAAAAGAATACCCAATATTCAACTAATTTTATTTAAGCATCTGTCAGTTTGCGCAAGATACTGCATACCGCATTACATTCAGCAACCATGATACTGCAGATACAATAAGTATTAACCTCGGACAAGAACGCTAGCTTTATTTCAATATTACCCTTTCTATATATATATATATATATATATATATATATATATATATATATATATATATATATATATATATATATATATATATATATATATATATATATATATATATATATATATATATTCTTTTATATAGTTTCATAATCCGTCATTCTGTTTTGCTTTATTTTTTATTTTTTATTTTCTTCAAATTTTACCTTTCCGTTGAATTATATACATATATATATATATATATATATATATATATATATATATATATATATATATATATATATATATATATATATATATATATATATATATATATATATATATATATATATATATATATATATATATATATATATATATATATATATATATATATATATATATATATATATATATATATATATATATATATATATATATATATATATATATATATATATATATATTTCTTTAGTGTTAGTAAGCAACATGCCTGTAAGCATAATACATGTTGATTAAGAAAAAAAGTTCTCAAGTAGAGTAGTACATGAACAGAATAGAAACAATAATCAGGTTGATACTATAGAATCAATAGCATGTTTTGATAAAAGATTAGATAAATATATGTCTATAAATAACAGGTGAATATAGGAAGATCTGCCCCCTGTAGGCCTTGCGAATTCTTACATAAAGAAAATAAGGTATCAAATCAATCTCTTTAATGGAAAGCTTGTGTTGGACTATGGCTACGAGATACCCGCTGTACGATCGGCTGAGTTCCACGCTGAAAATCCTCATAGCAAGACCTTCGCGTACAGACTTGACCACAGTCTCGAGAAGTCCCTGTTTGCCTTCATGACAAATACTTATATTCAGAGAAAAAGTAAGTATATCGAGATTACATCTATTACACCGAATGAGAGATTTGCTACTCCTTTTAACTAATTTTCTTCACTAAGAATATTATTTTTCATAAAAACTTCGTTTTCTTTTTTCTTTTCTTTTTTTCTTTTCTTCTTTTTTTTCAAAGAATAGGAATGCTTCATAACTGTATTGTTTCTGCTTAATGTTGAATACAACCTCTCTTTCGCTGATGGCCGTTTGCAGTAAGTTATCCATAGGTATTGAGTGAAACAAGAATAGTTGGTAAAAACAATTAGTTAAATAGATAAAAAAAAAATGGTTGTTGTTTTGGTTGTTTGGTTTAGTTTCTGTCCGTGTCTCATATTACCAGACTATAACTTTTTCTTCATGTCTTTTATGTAGTTCGTATTCTATCATGCTGTTTTATTTTATGACGTTTTTTTCAGATTTTACCATTCTATTAAATTAAACATTTATTGTTTCTCTTAACTTTCACATTTTTTCTTTGTTCACCGTTTAATTTCATTTAAATGTCCATTCAAAACTCTCTTCATTATCATTGTGCTATCATTTGTGTTTCAATCCAAGTGTGATTACTTGTTGTGCATTCCAACTCTAAATACGTACAAAGTCTTTTTTACTTCTTATAATATTTAGTCCTCTCTCTCTCTCTCTCTCTCTCTCTCTCTCTCTCTCTCTCTCTCTCTCTCTCTCTCTCTCTCTCTCTCTCTTTTCTAATACTAATTTACATATTAACATACTGCATTTCCATATTTTGTTACACGCAAGTGTCTAATTGGCACTCTTACTGATACTCGGAATGTATGTCTGTGTTTATTATTAACCAACACATTACGTTCCTCTTTCCCTTTCTTTTTTTTTTTTAAGTCTGAAAAGTTTCTTCATATTCCAGCGGTGGGACATGGGGACGAAAACAGATATCTGTTCAACACCCCACCGCCGTTGGGCCCTCTGACCCATCCACAGGATCTCCATGTTCGAGATATCATGACGACCCTTTGGACCAACTTTGCACGCACAGGGTATGTGTGCTGAAGGTTGTAAATATATGGCAATCCTTGTTTCCCTAGACAGAATACAATGTAACCTACCATCCTCCTTTTTTTCAGGAACCCGACAGTCAACGGCACCCTGGGTTTCAGATGGGCACCCGTGACGCCCAGTCAACCAGTCAGATTTCTGTCCATCACCACAAACCCTACCATGCAATCAGTGGATGAACGGGTAAAGAAAAAACTCAACAGCCTGGTTTTCTAGATCGCTTTGATGTCACTCAAATCTAGTAATTGCTTTCAAATCAAAATTTTGTTTCATTGTAACGCCCATAGAAAAGTAATAATAAATAAATTAATTAATAAATAAACTGAAAATAACAAAATCTAAGGAGTAACCATTTAGTTACTAAACTTATAATAGCGGTTCACAAGTAGGATTTTCTTTTTCCTTGACAGAAACGAGACTTTTGGAATTCCCTGCCAGTCAAGGATAGCAAATTGCTCTATCCCGAGCGTTTTCTTCCACATACGGATACATCTGACTCATCCTCAGCTCAAACACTGAACTCAACTTCATTTATTGCTATGGAAGCATATTGTGTAAATTAATACTTACGTATATAATAACCTTATATTCAGTTTTTCATTACTCATTGACATCTCTTCTCATCATTAATAAAATTTTACATTTCATATAAGTGTTGGCAGCATTTAAATTTAACTTTGTAAAATAAAGGAAAACCTTAATAAGTATGTATCTGTATATGCGCAATCATGTTTGAAAATGTAGAAGACTCAACAGTAAATGTTCAAACATTATATATATATATATATATATATATATATATATATATATATATATATATATATATATATATATATATATATATATATATATATATATATATATATATATATATATATATATATATATATATATATATATATATATATATATATATATATATATATATATATATATATATATATATATATATATATATATATAATAGTTATCGGTAGACTGGAATCCATGCAGTAATTAAAAATTATTGATGCCTTGATGAAAGAAGACTGCTGAAAAACAATTATGTCAGTGCAGAGCATGAAAATGTAAGGAATAGTGTATTTAGTATGCATAAACTGTTATTAGAGTAACTTTGACCCATAAAAACACATAGATGAATTTATTTGTAATGCCTATTTCTTCATAATAGTTTACCTGTTAGGACAATACTCCATAAGACAAATTTAATATCACAAAGCTAATTTTTCTTCTAGATTTAAGTATGGTTGTATATCTGTTTCACAATTATGCTATGTAAAACTAACCAGCATTTTTCTTACAAAGTTATACATAGGAGAATGTATGAGGAAAATCTCATACATTTCTTGTTCTATAAAGATTTTCAAGAAATATAATAGAAATTATGGTAGAGTTGCCAATAATTTTGCTTTTTTGTGTGTTACCTTCGTGCAGCACAGTAAGACGGAATATTTGTCAATAAACCTAGGAAATTGTGCCCGTGTTTTCCCTTGTGTGTGTGTGTGTGTGTGTGTGTGTGTGTGTGTGTGTGAGCCTTGTCCTGGCGTTCAGAGTGTGGCTTGTTTGAGGCCCTGCTGCTCTAGTTTCTCGACCCATACCCGTGTGGATAACACGCCTGCCTGGAGTGGAGGGTGGGCGCAACAATATATATATATATATATATATATATATATATATATATATATATATATATATATATATATATATATATATATATATATATATATTGTTGCGCCCACCCCTCTACTCTGGGCAGGCATGTTATCCACACAGGTATGGGTCGAGAAACTAGAGCAGCAGGGCCTCAAACAAGTCACACTTTAAACGCCAGGACAAGGCACACACACACACACAAGGCCAGGGCACAAGGGAAAACATGGGCACTATCTCCTAGGTTTATTGACAAATATTCCGCAAATACTATGCTTTACAAGTTCACAGGGGCACCACAAGTCTCCCAGGGCATGACAGGCACTCAACAGGCCACTCAACAGTCAGGGAAACACTTCCAAAGCAGGCAGGCACATGCTGGCTTCCTCTTGGGCCACACGTCTCAACTCTTCCTGCCTTCCCACCTCTCCTAGTGCTGCCATCTCCAACAGTACTGCCAACCGCACCCATACCTCTGGTGTAACACTATCCCCCCCTACAAGGCAGATGACCTGGCTGCCCTGACACACACACACACAAGAAAATAAGTGGAAATAAATAAATGAAATACACAAAGAAAATTCATCCTCAGGAACATCACAAAAGTCTCTCATCCAACCTGGTCTATGCCTCTGCTGCCGAGGTCGCTGTGGTGGTGGAGGCGTGGGATGCGGTGAGTCAGCAGCACCATCCAGCGGGGCGTCTCTAGCCCCAAGTTCAGGATCAAGGTCACCACTGTCACTCGCCGCGCTGCCTGCTCCATGCTCATTCCCGTCTTGGGCAGCCCCTGCCATGTCCTCATTGCTGCTACTGGAGCTTACATCTTTGTTTTCCCCGTCATGGCCTCAGGAGTAGCAGCCCGGACTGTGGTAACGCCACAACCGGTCCATGTGGACAACAGACAGTCGCTTCTGTCCCCGGTGAATCCGATAGTGAAGTCAGAGAGGACTGCTTCCACTATGTATGGCCCCTCCAGGGATTCTGAATCTTTGGAGAGAGCCCTCGCTTCCGGCGGGGGTTATACAGCCACACTCGGCCACCCACAGTGTACCTCACGTTCCTTATGCAGTGGTCATACATTTCCTTCATGGCCTGGCCTGCCACTTTGAGCTTGCCTCAAGCCCGTCGTTGCACCTCCACCAGGTGTTCCTGTAGTGCCGCTGCATACCCAGAGGTGACAGTGGGCAAGCTCACATCAGGAGGCTATCCTGTGGCCAGGTCTACTGGCAGCCTGAGCTCACAGTCAAACATGAGATGGGCTGGTGTGAAGTCTGTCGCCTCATGCACAGTGGACCTGTACGCCATCAACATAGCAGGCAGTTTGACATCCCAGTCTCCTTGGTCTTCCTCACAATACTTGGCCAGCTGTTGAGCAAGGGTCCAATTAAATCGCTCCACCAACCAGTCAGACTGTGGGTGGAGGGGTGTCGTCTGGGTCTTGCACACTCCTAACAGCTTGCAACATTCACGGAACACTTGAACTCAAACTCACGGCCTTGATCAGAGTGCAATTCCGCGGGCATGCCGAAACGGGTAAAGAACTCGTTCACTAGAACGCCTGCCACTGTCTCGGCCTCGTGGTTAGGGAGTGCATACGCCTCAGGCCACTTGGTGAAATAATCCATCACCACACAGATGTACCGGTTGCCCCGTGGCGTGAGAGCCAGCGGGCTGGCAATGTCCACAGCCACCCGCTCCATGGACACCCCCATGCTGTACACATGTAACAGGGCCCGGTTTTTCCTGGTGGGGCCCTTCTTTGCACTACACACGTCACATGTTCTACACCACTCGGTCACATCACTTTGCATTCCCACCCAGTAGAAGCACTGATGGAGATGGCATAGGGTCTTTTTCTCGCCCATGTGACCAGTGGTAACATCTGCATGTAACTCTTTTAACACCTCAGCGCACAAGGCTCGGGGCACTAACACCACCCACGCATCACTGCCCACTCCGCTCAAGGCCACCCAACACTTCACTAACACATCTCATTCGTCCACCCGCAAAGTTTCCCACAGATCAACCAGGCACTTGGTGGGGGGACTCTCTGGTGCCACAGTCTCCCAGCTGAGGCATCCACCACCAGCCTCGAGCCATTGGATGATGGGAGTGAGGTCAGAGTCCTCACGCTGTGCCTTATGCCACTTGTCGTCCCCCTCTGCGGTGCTTGGCAGCACCTACAGGCAGAGGCACATGGGATCAGAGTCCTTCCAGGCACAGTGTGAGTGGCCAGCCTCACACGGGCGTCGACTCAGACTGTCAGCGTTGCAGTGGACATGACCGGGGCAGTGAATGATTTGGTAGTTGTACTGCTCAAGGTGCCCTAACCACCTCACAAGCTGACCCTCCGGCATCTTCAGAGTCTTCAACCACTGCAGGGCAGCGTGGTCAGTCCGGATGGTGAACTCAGCGCCGTATAGGTAAGGATGGAAGTGCTCGAGACTCTTCACTACCGCTAGCAGTTCCTTCCTTGTCACATAGTAGTTACGCTCAGGCCTACTGAACTTGGCACTGTAGTAGGCCACAACGTGCTCTGTCCTGTCCTTTACCTGTGACAGGACCATCCCGATGCCCTCTGCACTGGTGTCGGTGTCTAGCAGGTAGGGGAGCTTCAGGTCTGGGTATAGCAGGACTGGTGCCTCCAGCAGGGCCTTCTTCAGGCTGTCAAACGCGACCTGGCATGCTTCGTCCCACACGAAGCATGCCCCTTTCCTGTTGAGGCGGTGGAGAGGGGCTGCCACGCTGGCGAAGTCCTGCACGAAGCGACGGTAGTATGTGCACAGACCCAAGAAGCTCCTGACTTCCACCACGTTGGTGGGGACGGGCCACTTCTCCACCACTGCCACCTTCTCCTAGGGGTGTGAATGCCGTCCCGACCAATGATATGCCCCAGAAACGGCACCTCGTGCTGAAAGAGAGAGCACTTCTTGGGGCTGAACTTGAAGTTGGCTTTCCTCAGCCACTGCAGAACCTCCTCCAGCTGCTCTAGCTCCTCCTCGAAGCTGCTTCCGAAGACAATGACGTCATCGATGTACATGAGTGCTGTCTTCCACTGCAGGCCATCTAACACCCTCTCCATCAGACGCTTGAAACAACTAAGGGCGTTGCAGAGACCGAAGGGCATGACATTGAACTGCCACAAGCCCTGACCGAAGGAGAAAGCAGTCTTGGGCTTGTCCTCCTCTGCCATCTCTACCTGGTGGAGATGGCAGAGGAGGACTTCAGGTTGAGTGTGGAGAACCACCTGGCACCCACCAGTGCATCAAGCGTGTCATCAATCCTCGGCAGGGGGTAAGAATCCTTGGCAGTCACGTCATTCAGCGCCCGGTAGTCCACACAGAAGCGCTGCATGCCGTCCTTCTTAACCAGGACTATCGCTGATGACCACAGACTGCCTGACCGCTCAGTCACCCCCTACGCCGCCAGCTCATTGATGGTTCATTGCATCTCCTCTCGCCTGGCTGGTGCGATACATCAGGGCGGGCTCTTGATGGGCGCCCTACTCCCCATGTTGATGCTGTGCTTCACCAACCCTGTGCGGCCCAGGTCCATGTCACCCCTGCTAAAGACATCCACGTACTGAGCCAGGGTGGGGTGCACCTTCTCTGTCCACATCTCCGTCAGGTTAACGGCACTCCAGTGAGCCAAATCCTCCAGGAAGTCGGGCAGTGGCCTCACAGCAGCCACCTCTGTGCTCCCTGACATCTCCTCAGGGCTCTCCACTTCCCCACAAGTGCCCAGCTTGGCCCCAGCGGGCACCTTCCGAGCCTCATCAGAGAGGTTAGCTACCAGCACCATAACTAACTCCTCCCTCACTTGAACGAGGCTCCGCCTGACTGCCACACCATCAGCCAGTTGCAGATTTTCTGTGGGTTCCACTATGCCTTCCGATCCACACATTGCTCTGGACAGTCGACACTGGACTCTGGCCTCCGGACTCTGGCCTCCGTCCTAGGGCAAGGTGCACTCTCTCAGCCACAACTTCCTCCACACAGCCGACCTCCAGAAGCAAGGACACTTCTTGGCCACGCACCCTCACCAGCTTCCGTCCAAGGTTGACACAAGCCTTGCTCTGCATCAGGAAGGTCGAGAAACTAGAGCAGTGAGGCCTCAAACAAGTCACACTCTGAATGCTGGGACAAGGCACATACACACAAGGCTGGGGCACAAGGGAAAACACGGGCACTATTTCCTAGGTTTATTGACAAATCCTCCACAAGTACACTGCCTTACAAGTTCACAGGGGCACCACAAGTCTCCCAGGGCATGACAGGCACTCAACAGGGCACTCAACAGGAAGGGAAACACTTCCAAACCAGGCAGGCACACGCTGGCTTCCTCTCAGGCCACGCGTCTCCGCTCTCCCTGCCTTCCCAGCTCTCCTAGTGCTGCCACCTCCAACAGTACTGCCACCCGCACCCATACCCCTGGTGTAACAATATATATATATATATATATATATATATATATATATATATATATATATATATATATATATATATATATATATATATATATATATATATACAAAAAATAACAAAACAAAAACAAAACAAGAAAAGAAAAATACAAGAAAAATAACCCTACCTAATTGTGAAGGAGCAACGAATGAACATAAAGAGGGAGAATAAAATGAAAACAACCAATGTGATACGTACAGTAAGTGCTGGCAGGAGGCGAGCGTAGAGTGTGGAAAAGTCTAAGATGACCCAAATTGTGGGATCCTCTCTGCCTGTTAAGTTGATGTTGTTTGAGATTGCCACCTAATAAAACAAAGTAACGCGGGATGAAGATGGTCCAAAGCAGCAATGTCAGGATTCTCTAAAAGATTGCTGATAGAGGCACCAATCCTCTGCTCCACAGAGTCTCACCTGCTTATAGCAGTGTGTGAGATACACTGTGAGGCAGTTTGGACTGGTGTTTTCATATTGTTACAATGCCAGGGGGAAGGGTGGGGAGTGGAGCCTAGTAGCCACCACCACCGGCTGCTGTTGACCACCGTCTCAGCGTACGGGGAAGACAGACAGCAGTGTACCCCCGACGTCGTAACTCCTCCGGATCGGTGCACGCCACTGCGGCGGGATAGGCCTCTCAAGGAATGCGCGAAGCACTCTACCTTGCCTTTTGCCGTTCTGCGACTCTCAGAGAGACTTTCCCAAGCACTCTAGCTAGGGTGAATAGATCATTTCCCTCTCCTATGGTCATAGCCCAAACCCACATACGTGAGCGTCTTTTAAGTCACTTAAGGGAACCTGGAGGTCATCAAGGAAACAATCTTTTTCTAAGTCTGGTTTATTCACTTTTTATTATTAAAGGTTTATTGAGTATTATGTCAACATATACATATATACATATTGCACAAAGGAAAAAATATACATGAATGTACATAATACACAAAGCGGGCACCAGCCCGCAGGTGGGGGAGTCTTGGGTCCCGGTGGTGGGCGGTGCGGTGGCGCGGCGAGGAGTGCTGCTCGCCGGTCAGGAAAGGAGCTGCGACCTGTTCAGCGGGGCGGGGGCGCTGCCCTGAGAACTCGCAGCATCAGGTCTGTGGGCGTGTGGCGGACGATGAGGGCAGCCCTGGCCTCGCGGCTGCTGAGGAGATCACCGCCTACAGGATGGGCCGGTGGTGGCGGCGTTGGTCTGAGGGCGGCGGTGGCCGGACAGGACAGTAGGTAGTGCACTAGCGGGTGGCGGCTGTGCCTCCCGCAGTGGTCGCACTCCTGCCCCCGAAAGTCGTCGTACAGCTGTTCCCTGGTGCAGTAGCCCAGCCTTACGCGTTGCAGCAACACGCCGTCTGCTCTGGGCTGCTGCTGGGAGGCGTCCAACGACTGGTAGCCAGTGGCGGAGGCGTACCAAGCTGCCTGTCTCTTCCTTGTTTCCAGCTGCCGGTGCGTGTGGCGGGCGCGCTTGGTTGCGGCGAGCCTGGCTCGCGCCCTCACTTGGCTCAGGCTGGGCGGCACATGCCTTGTCACCTGGGGGCCACTAGCAGCTCTCTTGGCGGCTGCGTCAGCAGCCTCGTTGCCTCGTACTCCCACGTGGCTGGGTATCCAGTTGAGCCTCACCCGCCGCCCCTGCGCGGCGAGGCTCTGGAGGCTACCCAGGATGGCGGTGACGAGGCCCACGTTGTCGCTGGGATACGGCTGTTGTAGTGCCTGTAGCCCCGTTCTGGAGTCGGTGTGGAGCACCACGGTGCGCTCCCGCCGGTGTTGAGCGTGCTCCAGGGCCAGCAGGATGGCCACCAGTTCTGTCTGCAGGGTGGAGCAGTGGTCGGGAGTCCTCTCACACACCTCGGCCCCTCTGGTGATGGCAGCAGCGCCCGTCCTTCCGCTGTCAGGGTCAGCCGAGCCGTCGGTGTAGTACACAACACTGTCTGGCTCGGTGACCTGCGCCATGGCCATGAAGGCGTGCTGCCGCATCTCCTCCACGGCGCAGAGCGCCTTGCTGGCGGGCAGCTGTGTGGCGGAGAACTCTGCCGCGGGTGGCTCCCACGGGGGTAGGGCGCGGAAGGTGGGGGCAGGGAGGTCCGCCTGTGGCCAGTTCTCCATGCGAGCCAGGTTGTGGGTAGCCAGCGTGCACTGCAGCAGCCACGGGTTGCGGCGGAGAGATTCGGCACCCTGCGTCCCCGCCAGCCTTAGTCTCCTCTGTGTCACTCCCTCCGCGTCACGCTGCAGCACCCTCGCTACGCGGCAGGCCGTGATCTGCTGTACCCCGGTGGTGAGGGGTACCAGTCTGGTCTCGCTCTGCATGACGCATGCGCTGGACCACCTCGGTGCCCCCAGCATGGTCCTCATTGCGGTGTTTTGTAGCACCTCGATCCGCTCCTGCTGGTTTGGAGAGAGTGCTATGAGGACGGGGGCGCTGTAATCCACCAGCGAGCGAACAGCGTGCACGTAGTACTGGCGCAGGACGGAAAAAGTGGCGCCCGCGCTGATTCGCGTCATGGCCCGCATCACGTTCAGCCTAGACTGCGTCCTCTCCCTCAGGTAGGCGGCGTGGGCTGTGAAGGACAGCCGCTTGTCCACCCACACACCGAGGTACTGGTAGGAGTTGGTCCATGCCAGCTCAACTCCCTGGACGCGGAGCTGCCAGGTTGGGTCTGCCGCCTTCACCATCATGGCCCGGGACTTCTCTGCCGAGATCTTGAGCCCCAGGTCCTGGCATTTCCCGCTGATGAGGTCGAGTGCCTGCTGCGTCCTCCTGAGCTTGTTGCCCCTTCCGGTGACGACGAGGGCGAGGTCATCGGCGTAGCTCAGCAGGACGGTGCCAGCGTGGAAAGGCAGTGCCACTAGCTGTTCCATCAGCAGGTTGAACAGTAGAGGGCTGAGGATGCCGCCCTGGGGCGTCCCGTTCTCAAGTACCTTGAAGGTCGACCTCAGGCCCTGGAACCTAACCCTGGCGCGGCGGCGCTGCAGGTAGTCGCGGAGCCAGGCCAGCAGCCTTCCTCGCACCCCTTTCCGCACGAGTGCGTCGAGGATGGCGTGAGGGCTGGCTAGCTCGAACGCCTTCTCGAGGTCGATGAAGACGATGACGGCGGGGCGGTGGTCAATTTGGGTCAGCAGGGCGAGGATGCTGTCTGCCGTGCTCACTCCGCGGGTGTAGCCGAACACATGTGGGTGAGAGGGCCCCACGCGCCACTGTAGCCGCGCGAGCACCATCCTCTCAGCCGTTTTGGCCGTGCAGCTGAGGAGAGAGATGGGTCTGATCTTGGTGGGCTCCCTCGGCTTTGGAATCGGCTGAATGTCGGCTTCCTTCCACGCGGGCGGCAGACAGCCCGCCATCCATGAGGCGTTGATGGTGGCCAACAGCGCGGCGTCCCCAGCCGGCCCAGCGTGCGCCAACATGGAGTATGGCACGCCGTCCGCCCCCGCTGCCGTGTCGCGGCCTCTCCTCCTAGCCCGCTCCAGCTCTTGAAGGGAGAAGGGCTGGTCAGTCACGTCGGCTTCCTCCATCGCCTCCCTGACAGCCTCGTCGCGGTGTGGTCGGAGCTGCTGCTGGATGCGTTGTGTCTGGGGAGGAAGCTGGTCACTGGAGCTCCGCGTGGTGAACATGGTGGCAAGCCTCTCTGCCTCCTGCTGCGGGTGCGGGTGGGCGGGCGGGGCAGCGCCGGAGGCTGTCCTCACGCTCCTCCACAGCTGGCCTAGAGACGTGTGGTGGCTAAAAGTGGCGCACCACTCCAGCCACTTAGCCTCTCTGGCCCTCAGGGATACCTGCCGTGCGCGGGCCACCACATCCTGTAGGAGTCTTAGGTTGTTGGGGTTAGGGCGCCTTTTGTACAGTTTTCTGTGCTGGTTGACACGGTGGTTGTGCTCGCGCACCTCTTCGTTGTAGTACCACCAGTCTGTCCGGTGGCGGCGGCTCGGGGTGCACCTTGGGATGGCTGCGGCGGCTGCGGTCTGGATGGCCGTCGTCAGGTCCCTCTCCTGCTGATCTAGGTCGGCGGGCGGCTGATAGGCGGCCCACCACTCGTCAAGAGAGGCCTGATACTTGATCCAGTCCGCTCTCCTTGTGTTTCAGCGTGGGGGCGGGCGGGGTTGGTTAATTCACAAATTTTCCTTACTCTTATTACAAATGTAGAAAATAATACTCAAGTTTCTTAAGTATCTATGCCTTTACACATTAAGGAAAAACTAAATTAACAAAACAATTACTTCTTGGAATAACTAAAATAATAATGTAACCTATTCTCCTCCCTTCATCTTAAATGAATAATGCATCTCACTGTATAATAAAATAATGAAACTTATCTCCTTGAGTAAATATAGTCCTCCCTACAGAACATCCGTTCTCTCTTTCTCTCTCACCTTCCGTTTTTTCCTACTCCCACAAGCTATACTATGCGATTATGTAACAATATGTTGTTGGAGAATGCTAGTAGGGTCACCAGGCATATTGATTGTTCTGTGGATGTCGTGTATTATGTGTGGTGTGTTTCTGTATGCTCTGTTTAAAAATATCTCTGTGCTGGGGCAGTCTTCTATGTAGTGTGTTAGTGGTGTTGTTGCTGTGTTGCAGTGTGCGCAAATTACTTGTACAGCATCTTCTAGCTTCCAGAAGCACTTATACCGGAGTCTGAGTCTGTGCAGTCGTGTTGTTATGGGTCTGGGAAGTGTGTGTTCTGGGTGTGGGTTGTTTACTGTTGCAATTGCATACCAGTTTGCGCTGGGTGACCCATCATTGACGTCTTTATGTAGCTGGGTTGTGCTACTCTTTAGTGATGCGGTTTTAGGCAAGCTTTGAAGGATGATCTGCTTGGAGGTATCCGGGTGGTAATGTGTGTTATTTTCAGTGCATTTTTCACTACTGTGTCTGTGTCATCATTCCCTTTAAGGGTTTGCTGTGTGCCATGATGAGACAAGTGGTGTTGATGTACCAGTGGTGTACTTATAACTTAACTCGTGTGTGATTTGGTACCCAGTTGAGGTGTATGCATGTTTTGTTGTTGTATTTGTGTAGCTGTGGCATGTATGGATGTGTTTAGGTATATGCTGTCTTGTGGTGTGTGCTGTTTTAGAAAGCGCAGGGAGCTTAAAGAGTCGGTGTGGATGACAATGTCTCCCCTTCTCATTTCTGCGTGCTTGTTTTATGGCCACCAGCTCGGCCTGCAGAGATGATGAGTTGTCTGGCAGTCAGAAGTGGGCAGCTTCATCCTTATGGATGTTGGATCCACCGCCCCATCGGTGTAGTATACTTCTTGCAACTCTTCTAACTGAATAGCCGACAACACTCAGTGTGCTTTGGTGGTGAGCTGTATGGAACTGAGATCAGTTTTTTTGGCATTTAGTCTGGTGATGGTGATTGTCCATGGCTTTCCCATCCAAGGTGGAGCTGGTGTGTTGTCACAGTGTGGGGGGGGTCTGGGTTGTGGTATAGGAAGGAGAGTTGTGCATTCAAGGAGTCGATGCATCTCGCCACTCTCCTTGTACATTAACTGTCGCAGAAGAGTGCTGGGTCTTGTCGCAGTGCTTTAAGGAGCTGTGGGATGATTGTTGTGTTGTTGGGCCTTGATATGTTTTTTGTGAAAAAGTGTTATGTAAAGAGAGCTTAGTCTGCTCTGAATTGAAGGGAGTCGGGATTCAGTCTGGAGCTTGGAGGCCTGTTGAGTGGCGAATACTCATATATATAACTTTGGTGGGAAGTGGAAAGGGAAAAGTAGGGTAGGGGGGTGGAGGAGGAGTAAGGTAGGGGGGTTGAGGAGGAGTATCCAAGGCCTAACCACACTGACGAGGAGCAGAGTGGTGTGAAGAAACAAGCTTGTGGCTAGATGAACAGGTGGGTGTGGGCGGTCTACATGCTCCCAGACAGTCATGTAGGATAACCAGAACAATATCAGTTCGTTTTATTCCTGAATATGTCTGTTTTCTGTAAAGTAAAGCAAAGTAAAGAAATTGTGTGTTTGTGTGTGTGTGTGTGTGTGTGTGTGTGTGTGTGTGTGTGTGTGTGTGTGTGTGTGAGCACACGCACACACCGTGACAGAACCCATACTGGTGATCAGAGAAATCATGAGAAATCTTGAAAGATTTTAACACTTGTAAAGTGATAGATGTTTAAGATTCTTCCTTTTGAGGATAGATTCAAAAACTTTAGATAGGCAGGAAATTAAAGCAATAGGATGATAGTTTGAGGGATTAGAATAGCTAGGAACAGGCAAGAAGGAAAGGTAGATGTTGATAGAGTTGAAAGAGTTTGACTAGGCAAAGTGCAAGCACAGAGGTGCAGTTTCAGAGAACAATAGGAAGGACCCCATCAAGTCCATAAGCCTTCAGAGGGTCTAGGCCAGCAAGGACATGGAAACCTTCACTGTGAAGAATTTTAATATGTAGTTGTCAGAGGCTGGAGGAGAGGGAGGAACAAGCCCTGAATCATCTAAGGTAGAATTTTTAGCAAAGGTTGCAGCGAAGAGTTCAGCTTTAGAGATAGATGTGATGGCAGTGGTTCCATCTGGTTGAAATAAGAGGTAAAGAAAGAGAAACTAAGTTATTGGAGATGTTTTTGGCTAGATGCCAGAAATCATGAGAAATCTTGAAAGATTTTAACACTTTCTATTAATGAAGAAGTTTTTGGTTGGTTAGAGAACTGACTTTGCATGATTCTGGGCAAAAATATAAAATGCATGAGATTCTGATAATGGAAAGTTCAAGTACCTTTTGTGAGCCACCTCTCTATCATGTATAGCACAAGAACAGGCTGTGTTAAACCAAGGTTTGGAAGGTTTAGGTCGAGAAAAGAGTGAGGAATGTATGCCTCCATGCAAGACATTATCACCTCTGTTATGCGTTCGGCACACAGAGGCGGGTCTCTGACACAGAAGCAGTAGTCATTCCAAGGAAAATCAGCAAAATACCTCCTCAGGTCCCCCCAATTAGCAGAGGCAAAATGCCAGAGGCACTTCTGCTTAGGAGGATCCTGAGGAGGGTTTGGAGGGATAGGACAAGATACAGATATTAAATTGTGATCCGAGGAGTCCAATGAAGAAGAGAGGGTAACAGCATAAGCAGAAAGATTAGAGGTTAGGCAAAGTCCAAGAATGTTGGATGCATCTCCAAGACGGTCATGAATATGAATAGGGTGTTGCACCAATTGTTCTAGATCATGGAGGATAGCTAAGTTAAAAGCTAGTGCATCAGGATGGTCAGTGAAGGGAGAGAAAAGGCAAACCTGGTGGTAAACATTGATGTCTCCAAGAATGGAGATCTCTGCAAAAGGGAAGAGAGTCAAAATGTGCTCCATTTTAGAAATTAAGTAGTCAGACAATTTCTTACAGTCAGAGGAGTTAGGTGAAAGGTATACAGCACAAATAAATTTAGTTTGAGAGTGATTCTGTAGTCATAGCCAGATGGTGGAAAATTCAGAAGATTCAAGAGCGTGGGCACGAGAGCAGGTTAAAGTTGTTGCGCACATAAACGCAACATCCAGCTTTGGATTGAAAATGAGGATAGAGAAAGTAGGAGGGAACAGAAAAGGGGTTACTGTCAGTTGCCTCAGACACCTGTGTTTCTGTGACAAGAAGATGAGGCTTAATAGAGGAGAGGTGGTGGTCTACATATAGAAGATTAGATCTTAGACTGTGAATGTTGCAGAAGTTAATGAAGAAAAAAGTTGAGGAGGTTGTCAAGACACTTGGGGTCTACTTTCACCACCTGCATGGAGGCCATTATTACGATGTTGGATGTCATAGCCAATTCCCCAAGCTGCCAAGAAAGACTGATTGCAGAACCATTTTGTTTGTGTACAATGTATGATTATTTCCTTAATTTTTTGGTATGAATAGTTATTAACATGTTACTTACAAAAGGTGCTGGTGTAAGGCTCTGAACAAGTGAGGAAGGATGACTTGAATTGGAAGACAAGGAAGCTATTCTGCCAAGGCCACCTCCTTAGATGCTGTCTTCAATAGGCATGAAACATTAAGAGAGAGAGAGAGAGAGTCTATGAAAACATATTTTCAATGAGAGCCCTGCAGCAAGCCAGTCCAGCTTTGATGCCTACTCTATTCTTAAGCTTAGAGGTCATCATCATCAGGTAGTGGCTCAGTCAGGGGAATTCTTCTTTGGATCCACATGTTGTGAAACTGCATATGTGCAACTGCTTTATGAGCACTTTTAATTGGGTAGTACTGCAGAATGCCGCCTGACTTGTATAGACAGCAGAATCTGGATTCTGGTGTCCCATATGTCTACTGTATCACCACATGTGTCATTGTGTGGCTGTTGTAGGCATGCTTGCCTGCAGTTCTTAACAGGCTGAAGAGTCATTAGAAAAGAGCTCCAAAGGATAAAAGAATCACCTGTAATGATAGAAGTATGTGTAAAGGATTAATATGGACAAAAAAATAACTTAAAAAATTTTCTTCATAAACAATTAACCCACACATTATTCTAATACTCATTTCTTGTTCATGAAATTAACCTTCACTTTACTTCAATTTATATAATCTTTATACAGATTAATCTTTCCCCTCATAAGAAAAATTTTCATATATACAATTTAGCTTTTCAAGTGCACTTGTTTGATCATTTTTAAATTTACTGAAGACAAACATGAAAATAGTGTGGTAAAAAAAAAAAAAAATTCATGTGACACCTGTATGCTGATAATTACTTGCAAAGCTTTGAAGTTTCATACACATCAAGTGAAAATGAATACACAAAAATAAATGAAAGGTTACTCACCAACGAGTCAAAAGGTGCAGGATTTCATGATGAGGTAGACATCCAGTGGATCAAGCTAATTTCTGAAGATCCTTTCCCTACACACCCTGTCCTGTTTTATGCCCCACAGGAATTCCATGAATGCTGAAAAAGTTACTTTTATGAACAAGAATCTTCTTATTTTATTTTTATTTATTTGATAGTAATGTTTATTAGGAATAAGCTTAAAGGCAGCTTAAAATGCAATGTTAGTTACAGAAGCTTTAGTAACTTCTAAAGAAACAATAACTTGTGTCAGGAAAAATGTAATGTAAGTAATATTGGTCATTATGTTGAAGAAATTTTAACTTTAATTAATCCATGACCATCAGTGTATCCAACTTATTCCTTTTCCATTGCTGGCTTTACACAAATTAACTCATAATTATACTTTTCAGTGACTGGCTTCATACAAGTTAACTACAGCAGCCTCACCTTTCTGGCTCTTGCTGTTCCTATCACACACCACTACAAAATTCTGCTGTCACAGTCACATACCACCAACAACACCACCACCACAAAATTATGTCTGGCACTTGTTGCCCCAACCACACCCAACCACCACACCTGCCTTAGTACTTAGCCTACTCACCCACTTCACACCTTCAGCATCATCACACTTCTATAAAGATTTTGAAGTAAATAATGAACAAAACAACACATACACTATTACACTTGCTGTTTCTCACCACATTACCATCACTTTGCCTCTACCTCCCTGACACTTGCTGCCATCATCCCCACTACTACATCTACCTGCTTTGACTTGATAAGTCAAGGTTAATTTAAGATATTTTTTCTTTTAATTGAGTGAATTATATATATATATATATATATATATATATATATATATATATATATATATATATATATATATATATATATATATATATATATATATATATATATATATATATATATATATATATCTGCTATATGACAGCACAGACGATGAAGACTGAAGAGAGAAAAGACCAACAAGAAGTGGTGGAAGTGGCTAGAACAGACAGACGCCCAAGGAAGAAGAGAATGGTAATCAAGAAAGCCCCAATACATGTCATTGGAGATAGCATGTAAGGAAGATTCCCGACTTTGTGAGAAGGGAAATTGAGTGCACCAGCATGGGAGGTGCTAAGATCCAAGATGTCAAGAGGAAAGTCAAGAAAGAAGTGCAAGAAATGGAAGAGAGAAGCCTGCTAGTGATTCAAGAAGGAGGCAACAACTTAGCAGAGGCAGGTGCTGAAGAAACAGTAAAGGAAGTGATAGAAGCAGTGAGGGCAGCAGAAGAAAAGAAGATGTGTGTGTCCGTGGTGGGGGTCCTGCGGCACCCATGGGAAGGAGTGCAGTACAAGAAGGTCAGAAGAGAAACGAACTGCAAGATATGCCCGGAACTCATGAAGGTTAAGATGGAATGGATGGCTGAGAAGAAGGACAATGTGAGCTTCCTAGACATGGATGGGATCCTCGACCAGGACAAATTCTACAGGAGAGATGAGGTCCACCTCAACCACAACAGGAATGAGAGGCTAGGACGTCAACTGGCCGAGTGGATGAGGGCGAGGCAGGTGTGTTGTGTGGATGAGGCATGACGAGAAGGACCCACTGATGTCAGTGAACATGGAAGAGAAGAGACTAACCAGGCAAGTAAATGTGTGAAGATTAGCAGTATGAGTGTGAGAGGATGGGGTGTGGACAAGTTTGAGGATGTATGCAAGGAGCTCAGGGAGTGGAAGTTCAACTTAGTCGGGCTCACTGAGACTCACATGAGAGATGATGTACGAATGGAGAGATGCGAATATGTTATGATTGAAAAGGGGTGTAAGACACAGGAAACACTGGGAGGAGGCGTAGCCCTACTCTACAAGAAAGAAAGAGGACTGAAAGTAGAGGAGATTGATGTGGGGGAGTGTACAAGTAGTGAAGATGTTCTAGCAGTCAGAGTGGAATGCATGGATGGTCATGGCAGACCAGAGAAGGTGGTACTGGTGGTAGCATACATGACTGTCATGTGTGAAAGAGCAGAGAGGGAAAATAGGAGGAAGTATGACATACTTAAGAAAGTCGTGAGAGAGCATGAAGAGGAGAGAGTGCTAGTTATGGGTGACATGAATGCACATGTGGGAATATTGGGAGAACAGGTGAACAGGAATGGTGAAATGCTTGGGGAGTTTGTTGATGAACTGGAGCTGGAAAATCTGAATGTTACTTTAGCTGAGGGGCGTGTGACTTGGAGTGCAAGAGAGCAGGAATCGGCAATTGACTATGTGTTGGTAAGTGGAAGAATGCATGAAATTGTGTTGCATATGTGGATAGATGAGGATGGTTTGGATGATATTGTGTCTGATCACAACATGCTGGTTGTGGAGTGCTTGATGCAGGGTGGGAATGAAGTGAGAGCGGCAAGTAAGAAAAAGAAGTGGAGACTGAGAGATGTAGGGTGGGAGAACTTTCAGGTTGATCTGAGTGAGAGAAGTTGGGACAATGTAAGTGTGTACGACGTGGAGCATCTGAACGAGAAACTGGTTAAGGACGTGAGGGGTGCTGCTGAGAACCAGATAGGGTTTGTGAGAGTAGGTAGAAGAAAGAATGTATGTAAACCATGGTGGAATGATGAAATCAGAGCAGCTAGAAAGGAGCAAAAGAGAATGAGTAGACAGTGTAGATGGCTGAGGAAAGAGAGGCATGAAAGCAATGAGGCAGAGAATGAGTATCAGAATGCATGGGCAGCATATGTGAAGCAGCAGCAGTTGACAAGACAAATGATAATGAATGCTAAAGTGAAGAGTAAAAAGAGTGTGATTCAATCTTTAAGGAAGAAAGGTATGGAAGGTGGCTGTGAATGGTACAAGTTCATGAGAGGTGAGAATATGTCAGGCAGTGTTGGTGTGGAGAGTCTAAAAGTGGATGGTGTAGTTATAACAGAGAAGGAAGGAATCAGGGAGGCAGTCAAAGGGTTCTGGGAAGAAGTAGGTGGGGTAGGTGAGATGTTTAGTGTGAGAGAAGGATGTGTGACACTGGAAAGGAAGAATGCAGATGAACTGGATGAAAGAATCAGTAGGGAGGAAGTGGAGAGGTGTGTGAGAAGGCAGAAGAATGGCAAGGCAGCAGGTCCAGATGATATACCATATGAGTTCTACAAGAATGGTGGGGAGGTAGTGATAGATAGAATGACTGAATTATTCAACCGAGTGTGAGATGAAGAGAGAGTGCCAAGAAAGTGGAATGAGAGCCAAGTGTATCTGTTGCATAAGGGATGATTTAAGAGTAAGAATGAGTTGAAGAGCTACAGACCAATTGCATTAGTGAATACAATAGATAAAGTTTTCAGTGCAGTGTTGAATGAGAGACTGTGTAAATGGATTGAGAGAGCTGGAGTGCTGGGTGAAGAACAGAATGGTTTTCATGTGGATAGGAGAGCTGAGGACAATATGTTTGTGGTGAATGAAATGATTGAGAAGAAAAAGAAGAATGGGGGTAAATTGTACCTAGGTTTTCTGGATATAGAGAAAGCTTATGATAGAGTGAACAGAGAAATGCTAGGTAGAGTCTTAGAAAAGATTGGATTGAGTGCAAAGATAGTTAACATAGTGCAAAGTATGTATGTGGACACAAGAGCTAGATACAGACATAGAAACGGATTGGGTGAAGAGTGAGAGAGGAGTTAGGCAAGGCTGTATATTGTCACCAACCCTTTTTAGCCTGTATACAGAGGAGCTAGCAGCCAGGATGAGAAGAATGACTAAGGGTAAGTGTGGGGAATGATAAAGTATGTGTGCTTCTTTATGCAGATGACGTAGTTGTTACGAGTGAATCGGCAGATGAGCTTCAAAGTTTGTTGGATGTTGTGGATGGGTATGGGAAAGACTTTGGAGTAAGATTTAGCAGTGAGAAAAGCAAGATAATGATTGAATATGTCAGAGGATGAAAGTAATGTGGTATGGAGACTTGGAGAGAATGAGTTGAAACAGGTGTAAGAATACAAATACTTAGGGATGTGGATGAGTCCCAGTGGGTGTGCAAAGGCAAAGAATGAAAAGATAAGTATGGTAAACCAGTGGGTAGGTCGATTGGGAAGCTCGGCAAGGATGAGAGCAAGTAAGTATGATGTGTTGAGAGAAGTTTGGAAGAGTGTGGCTGTGCCAAGTATAATGTATGGTATGGATGTGATTGCATGGAATGAAAGTGAAATTGATAAGTTAGAAGTGGGCCAGAATAGAGTAGCAAGGATGGCACTGAGTGCACTGAGGTGCACAGCAGTTGAAGCCTTGAGAGGTGATATGGGATGGAGTACCTTTAGGGAAAGACTCACAAAAGCCACACTTAGGTACAAGATTAGGCTTGAGAGAATGGATGATCCAAGAATAGCAAGGAAGGTGTGGAATGAAAGTGGAAGCAAATGGAGGAAAAGGTGCATGAGAATGATAGACAGGAATGGATTTTAAGTTGTGTGAGCGATAAGAATGGCTGGGAGGAATCAAAATGAGCGTGAATGGGTAGTAACATGAGGAGGCAAAGTGGGAGCTGAATGGGATGTGAGAAAATGGAAGAATGAGATACAGAAGTGAAATGTGTGGGACTGAATGAATGGAAGAATGAGATGGAGAAAGAAGACCCTGGAATGGTACAAGGAAAAAGGGGTTCCGAGGTATGAAAGGTGGTATGATGGAAGCCTGGGTGGTGATCTCTTCCGAGCGAAGGCACAGTGTATCGATGTAAACGCATAGAGTTACAGGTGGTCTGAGTCCCGCAGCAAAGTGTGCCAGATGTGTGACATGGGAGAGGATGAGACGGTGGAACATGTGGTGCTGGAGTGTGCGAAGTATGCCAGAGACAGGAATGAGATGATGCAAGTGATACTGACTGAGTTAAGGGATGATAGGAATGAAAGAGTGGAGAAGATAGGAAAGGAGTGGATGGTATTGTTGCTGGGACTATGTAGAGAGGCGAATGAAAGAATGATTGAGGCGGTGAAAGAGTTTCTGGAGAGAATGTGGCGTGCCAGATGTAGGAACAATTAGTGTAGAGGATGCTGTTCGTTTCTTCTTTTTTTTTTTCCTTCTACAGGAGATGCCGATCCAAAGGCCTGGTTTAGGAGTGATCCCGAGCCACTTGTACCATCAAGATCAAGATCGATCACATCGGAAGACAACACCAATTATTCCCGAAGAAGTTACGGCGGCTTCCTAGCCTGTGATTGCCTCATAGAACGTCACTAGGGTACATATGATCCAAGGGGATCATCGAAGTCCTCAGGAGGAAGAAAAAGGAGAACAACAATAGCACCAGACCCTACACGTCCCCAACAAATCCCCAACCAAAACAAAACACCAACCTTTGGGACCTCTCTGTCTCATATACGGTGACACTGTACAGCTGGTAACCGAAAAGGACTAAAAGAAGCAGCGTGTGGTGTGATTCTAGCAGGTAAGCAGTGTGTATACTCACTTTTTAATACCGGTAAATTTTTACTCACACCGCTATTTCGGTTTTATTATAGTTTAAGCCATTACACACTACGTGGTAATAACCTACCTCATTTTGTTCTCACTATTCACATCATTTCTAATGATTACACTACTTGTCGGAAATTAATAATAACGCCACAATAGGCCTGGGAATGCACAGCGCTCTCAACTTTTTCTAAGTCCACAGGTAAACATAAATGGTGTATTGTTGCCTGAACTTCAGTTGTTTAATGCTTTGAATTGTGGGTAGCTGCTGGATAGGATCACTGTGTTTATAATTCCTCGGGCCAATCACGTGCTACCACCACTTAACACCACGAGTTGCACCAATAGGAAGTCTCTATAAGTACCCATAAGCTGCGCGGGCAGGTTAGGTTAGGTTAGGTTAGGTTCCCCACAGGCCCCCAAGCTTGCTTGAGGGATTGGGGGGCCGTGGGTAGAGATTGGGGACATTGGCTTAAACTATAAATTTACCGCTATTTCGGACGAAACTTTTTTTTTTTTTTTTCTGTTAGCTTTCGGCCTGTTTTCCATGAATATGGATATGACGTCCGTGTTGCATACAAACACGAAACTAACATGTCATGTAGAAGGCTCGGTGACCTTTCCGTAAACGTATAAAAAAAAGGGGGGGAACACATGTCTAGTATGGCAGTAATAGCACTGGAGAGTGTGGAAAAATTCTATATTTTCTAAGTACAGCGAGCTCTGCAAGAGTAAACATTGAAATGATTTCCTTTTTGTTTATACCTGGGATTTGTGGGTAGCAGCATATTAGGATTTCATGATATCTGTAGAGCTGATCCCTTCAATCATGCGCTGCCACTTGTGAGGCCATTCCAGAGCCCAACAATTACGAGTTTCCACGGCAGGTTCAGTTACACTTTTCATTTAGGATAATATGGGGATAACCTTAGTCTCTTCTTCCGACGTTAATACTTACATATCAGATAAAATTAAGGTTGTAGAATATCATGCAATATGTATGTATATCAACTTTCACAAACTTGTAAAAAACTTAGTAAAAAGTTAATGCACTGACACATCCCCACACGACACCTTCCCCTTCCAAGTGCTGGAGAGTCACTGCTGGCCGTCTGGCCAGCTGCCAGAGCTGTGCGGGAAGGGCTAAGTTGGCTGTTATGAGAATCAGAATACTTAGTTATTTGAAGTTCTTGCTTAATTATGAAGAAGAAAACAGAACAAAGGCAAGGGTTAGGTTAGCTTGGGGTTAGGTTAGCAAGAACTTCAAATAGCTAAGTATTCTGATTCCCATAAACGCTAACTCTGTCCTGTCCTGCACAGCTCCGGCAGCCAGCCAGACAGCCAGCAGTGGCTCTCAAGTACTCAGATGGGGAGAGCGTAGCAAAGGATGTGTCAGTTCATTAATCTTTTACTTTTCTTTTTTACAAGTTTCCAGAAATTGATATATATTGCATGATATTTTACAACCTTAATTCTATCTGACATGTAAGTACCTATTAACCTCAGGAGAAGAGGCTAAGGCTATCTCCATATTCCCCTTCATTTGTTTTAGAGACGAGTCAGGTGTTCTGACAGAGGCTCACAGTCATTTGTTAATATGGCTACCCACTGGAGGTAGGTGAAGCGAACGGTGCCAGTGTTTGGCAGGAAAAGTCATCATGTGAGATATTTACCAACACCAATGGTTAAGATGTGATATATACACATAAGGAAGAGGTTCCATGTCTTTCTTATGGAACCTAATCCCCCAAAATCCCCAATTCCCCACAGGTCCCCAAGCTTGTTTGAGGAGTTAGGGGGGATGGACTTCTTATCAAGAAATAATGTTTTTTCCACAAATCATTAGTTCTTATTTTTTACCCCCACCCCATCCTCCATCAGAAATTAATGTTTTATGGTAAAAAAATGGAAAGCAGGTTAATATAAAACTGACCGAAATCTACCAGAAAAAATAGTTTATATATATATATATATATATATATATATATATATATATATATATATATATATATATACACATATATATATATATATATATATATATATATATATATATATATATATATATATATATATATATATATATATATATATATATATATATATATATATATATATATATATATATATATATATATATATATATATATATATATATATATATATATATATATATATATATATATATATATATATATATATATATATATATATATATATATATATATATATATATATATATATATATATATATATATATATATATATATATATATATATATATATATATATATATATATATATATATATATATATATATATATATATATATATATATATATATATATATATATATATATATATATATATATATATATATATATATATATATATATATATTTTTTTTTTTTTTTTTTTTTTTTTTTTTTATGTAGGAAGGACACTGGCCAAGGTCAACAAAAATCCAATAAAAAAAAATGCCCACTGAAATGCCAGTCCCATAAAAGGGTCAAAGCAGTGGTCGAAAATTGATGAATAAGTGTCTTGAAACCTCCCTCTTGAAGGAATTCAAGTCATAGGAAGGTGGAAATACAGAAGCAGGCAGGGAGTTCCAGAGTTTACCAGAGAAAGGGATGAATGATTAAGAATACTGGTTAACTCTTGCGTTAGAGAGGTGGACAGAATAGGGGTGAGAGAAAGAAGAAAGTCTTGTGCAGCGAGGCTGTGGAAGGAGGGGAGGCATGCAGTTAGCAAGATCAGAAGAGCAGTTAGCATGAAAATAGCGGTAGAAGACAGCTAGAAATACAACATTGCGGCGGTGAGAGAGAGGCTGAAGACAGTCAGTTAGAGGAGAGGAGTTGATGAGACAAAAAGCTTTTGATTCCACCCTGTCTAGAAGAGCAGTATGAGTGGAACCCCCCAGACATGTGAAGCATACTCCATACATGGACGGATAAGGCCCTTGTACAGAGTTAGCAGCTGAGGGGGTGAGAAAAATTGGCGGAGACGTCTCAGAACACCTAACTTCATAGAATCTGTTTTAGCTAGAGATGAGATGTGAAGTTTCCAGTTCAGATTATAAGTAAAGGACAGACCGAGGATGTTCAGTGTAGAAGAGGGGGACAGTTGAGTGTCATTGAAGAAGAGGGGATAGTTGTCTGGAAGGTTGTGTCGAGTTGATAGATGGAGGAATTGAGTTTTTGAGGCATTGAACAATACCAAGTTTGCTCTGCCTCAATCAGAAATTTTAGAAAGATCAGAAGTCAGGCGTTCTGTGGCTTCCCTGTGTGATATGTTTACCTCCTGAAGGGTTGGACGTCTATGAAAAGACGTGGAAAAGTGCAGGGTGGTATCATCAGCGTAGGAGTGGATAGGACAAGAAGTTTGGTTTAGAAGATCATTAATGAATAATAAGAAGAGAGTTGGTGACAGGACAGAACCCTGAGGAATACCACTGTTAATAGATTTAGGAGAAGAACAGTGACCGTCTACCACAGCAGCAATAGAACGGTCAGAAAGGAAACTTGAGATGAAGTTACAGAGAGAAGGATAGAAACCGTAGGGGGGTAATTTGGAAATCAAAGCCTTGTGCTAGACTCTATCAAAAGCTTTTGATATGTCCAAGGCAACAGCAAAAGTTTCACCAAAATCTCTAAAAGAGGATGACCAAGACTCAGTAAGGAAAGCCAGAAGATCACCAGTAGAGCGTCCTTGATGGAACCCATACTGACGATCAGATAGAAGGTTGTGAAGTGATAGATGTTTGAGAATCTTCCTGTTGAGGATAGATTCAAAAACTTTAGATAGGCAGGAAATTAAAGCAGTAGGACAGTAGTTTGAGGGATTAGAACGGTCACCCTTTTTAGGAACAGGTTGAATGTAGGCAAACTTCCAGCAAGAAGGAAAGGTAGATGTTGACAGACAGAGCTGAAAGAGTTTGAATAGGCAAGGTGCAAGCACGGAGGCACAGTTTCGGAGAACAATAGGAGGGACTCCATCAGGTCCATAAGCCTTACGAGGGTTTAGGCCAGCGAGGGCATAGAAAACATCATTGCGAAGAATTTTAATAGGTGGCATGAAGTAGTCAGAGGGTGGAGGAGAGGGAGGAACAAGCCCAGAATCGTCCAAGGTAGAGTTTTTAGCAAAGGTTTGAGCAAAGAGTTCAGCTTTAGAAATAGATGTGATAGGAGTGGTGCCATCTGGTTGAAATAGAGGAGGGAAAGAAGAAGAAGCAAAGTTATTGGAGATATTTTTGGCTAGATGCCAGAAATCACGAGGGGAGTTAGATCTTGAAAGGTTTTGACATTTTCTGTTAATAAAGGAGTTTTTGGCTAGTTGGAGAACAGACTTGGCATGGTTCCGGGCAGAAATATAAAGTGCATGAGATTCTGGTGATGGAAGGCTTAAGTACCTTTTGTGGGCCACCTCTCTATCATGTATAGGACGAGAACAAGCTGTGTTAAACCAAGGACGAGAAAAAGAGTGAGGAATGTATGCCTCCATGCCAGACACTATCACCTCTGTTATGCGCTCAGCACACAAAGACGGGTCTCTGACACAGAAGCAGTAGTCATTCCAAGGAAAATCAGCAAAATACCTCCTCAGGTCCCCCCAACTAGCAGAGGCAAAACGCCAGAGGCACCTTCGCTTAGGGGGATCCTGAGGAGGGATTGGAATGATAGGACAAGATAAAGATATGAGATTGTGATCGGAGGAGCCCAACGGAGAAGAAAGGGTGACAGCATAAGCAGAAGGATTAGAGGTCAGGAAAAGGTCAAGAATGTTGCGCGTATCTCCAAGACGGTTAGGAATACGAGTAGGGTGTTGCACCAATTGCTCTAGGTCATGGAGGATAGCAAAGTTGTAGGCTAGTTCACCAGGATGGTTAGTGAAGGGAGAGGAAAGCCAAAGCTGGTGGTGAACATTGAAGTCTCCAAGAATGGAGATCTCTGCAAAAGGGAAGAGGGTCAGAGTGTGCTCCACTTTGGAAGTTAAGTAGTCAAAGAATTTCTTATAGTCAGAGGAATTAGGTGAGAGGTATACAGCACAGATAAATTTAGTATGAAAGTGACTCTGTAGTCGTAGCCAGATGGTGGAAAACTCGGAAGATTCAAGAGTGTGGGTACGAGAGCAGGTTAAGTCATTGCGCACATAAACGCAGCATCCAGCTTTGGATCGAAAATGAGGATAGAGAAAGTAGGAGGGAACAGAAAAGGGGCTACTGTCAGTTGCCTTAGACACCTGAGTTTCACTGAGGAAAAGAAGATGAGGTTTAGAAGAGGAGAGGTGGTGTTCTACAGATTGAAAATTAGATCTCAGACCGCAAATGTTGCAGAAGTTAATGAAGAAAAAGTTGAGGGGGGTGTCAAGACACTTAGGGTCGTCGACAGAAAGGCAGTCCGACCTGGGGACATTTATGGTCCCTCCCCAGATGGGGACTCCGAGGCTGGTGTAGGAGTCGCCATGATGATTCTAAAATTTTTGAGTGAAGGGTGTGTGTGTTATTAGGTGCTTGTAGTTTTGTGTGGAGGAAGAGAGTTGTCTTTAGAGGGCAGGCTGTGATTGCCCGCTTGTGTTGTGAGACACAAAGGGAAAGGTTCAGTGAGGTCACAGCTGGGTTTAATGATAAGTTCACAGCACCCCCTGATCAGTGCTTTAGACCTCACTGGGAGTAATTATCGTTTTGGCAGGTGTCTACTGCCTCCTCCTGTTATTTATATATATATATATATATATATATATATATATATATATATATATATATATATATATATATATATATATATATATATATATATATATATATATATAGTAAAAGGTTAATGAACTGACATCTCCACACAACACCCTCCCCTTCTGAGTGCTTGATGGTCACCACTGGCTGCCTGGCTGGCTGCTTGAGTTATGTGGGGCAGGATGGAGTTAGCCATTATGGGAATTGGAATGCTTAGTTATTTGAGGTTCTTGCTGTATTATGAAGGAAAAAATAAAACAAAGGCAAGGGCTAGGTTAGTTTAGGTTAGGTTAGTGAGAACTTCAAATAATTAAGTAAGTAATCTATCCTAACGAAACTAACCTAACCTAACTAAGCCAACCTAACTTAACTAAACTAACCTAACCAAACTAATGTAACCTAACAAAACTAATCTAACATAACCAAACTAGTCTACTGTAACTGGCAAGGCTGAGAAATTAATGTGAAATCATTATCTTATTTATCTTTGTAAAATCTCACAATGCACTGGAAATACTTGAGGTGACACCCACCACTGACGAACATCTTCCTCAGACTAATTCAAATATTTCAAATTGAGCTGCTTCTCTCACCACAGCATGAAGTAAAATGTCCTGATCAGCTAACTTAATTCTGTTTTTTTTTTATTGGCTAGCAGCCGCATTCTCAAACAAAACAACCAATCGCTGACTATTTCTGCACTTGCACACAGATGTGATATATGCACACATCAATGAACACACCTTCATTGTTGTGTCTCAGTCCATCACACATGTGAGTGTGTCACCTCTCAGTGCTGTCACAGCAGCAAGTGAGCTTGCTTCCCCAAAAACAGATAAATCTTTAGAAATTTCTGTCCGCATTATAAACAATTTGTGGTTGGTATATATGAGATTCAAATTACTCAGAGCAAGAAGCTGAGTATGATGAGAAGGTAAGAAAACCCATATTGAGACTGATGTAAGAATAAAAGAATACCATAATAGTTTCTGATGTTTTAGCCCGATAGTCCTCAGCTACAGGAACTCCTATTGTATCCTCCACTGGTAAATCTTTACATTTACATCATAATCCCCCTATATCCCTAACAAGCATGGAGACTTGTGGGAATGCAGTGTTTTTAGGTGGGGAAGGCAAAAGTGGCAAAATTTGGTGATAAATATAGGTTAAAAATCATGAATATGGCTAGATATGTATATGATTTAAAGGCTATATTCATCAGCAAATTTTGTCTTCCAAAGCCAAAAAATCTAACCAGGGGACTGCACCCCTGTGGATTCCCACCAAGGGTACTAATCTAACATATCCTGTTAAATTTTTACTCTTTTACCAGTCTTTATTCTGGATAAAACTTTTTTTCTCTGATAGTTTTCAGCCCATTTTGAATTAATCTGCTTTATTTTTCTCACAAATCATTAGTTTTTATTTTTTACTCTTATAACCCCCCATCCCCTCAGAAACTAATGATCTGCAATTAAAATAAAAAGCAGACTAATACAAAACAGACCAAAATATACCAGAAAGAAAAAATAGTTTGGTCCTCACAAATAAGTAACTCAGCAGCAACATTCCCTGGCAATATTCCCAACAAGGGAACTGGCTACCATTCATCCTAACAACTGTCACACACCACCACTAAACTAACATAATCTAACAAAAATAACCTGATCTAACCAAATCAGACTAACCTAACATAACCTAACTAACTTAACCTAACAAACCAAACTAATCTAACATAACTAAAGTAACCTAACCTCACCAAACTAACTTAACCTAACCAACCTAACCTAACCAAACCAACCTAACCTAACCAAACCAACCTAACCTAACCGAATTGACCTTGCTTCTCCCCAAAAAAACAGATAAATCTTTAAAAAACACTGTCAGCATTATAAATAATTTGCAGTGGATATATATGGGGTTCAAATTACTCAGAATGAGAAGCTCAAACTGATGAGAAGGGTAAGAAAAGCCATGTTGAAACTAGTGAAAGAGTAAAAGAATACCAGTAACATACCCTAACCTAGCCGGTGAGCTGCACCCCTCCTGGACCACCTTCCAGGGATATTAATCTAACCTAACCATATCTAACTGGCAGACTGTGTCCCCTTGGTCCCCTCCCCCAAGTGATGTTAATCTAACCTAATAACAAATTTGTATCTGTACCAAATGTTTTCCAGAAATACATACACTTACATCACATACTACTACTACTACTACTACTACTACTACTACTACTACTACTACTACTACTACTACTACTACTACTACTACTACTGCTGCTACCCACATGTGTATCATCACCATGTGCATTGAAGACTGACAGTAAAGTTTTTCCTCAACCTTTACCAATGAAATACGTGTATCAACTCACTCTTACCACAGATCCAAACGGAAGATCTGGCCTCTTCCATGCTATCTTCCTCTACTGCTGGTGGAGGCTGCCTCTGTTGGTGACCAAGTGGAGGATAGAGGCTTGTTGCTTCAACTAAAAAGTGGTGGAGGCAACTATTGTTGTGAGTCTTGATGAACAAGTATTTTGCAAAATACTGGTACAAGAATTTGGCTGTAATACCAGGACTCTTAACACATTTTTTCAAGTCTCCAGAGCCGTTTTGTGTTTTGTGTGTGAATGTCTTCATTTTCTGGGTCTACAAAATTTTCTGAATGGATGTAACCATGGTCCTTGAGTGTGTGATAAGAATACCAAGAGTCTTTTACGATAATGGACTTACTTTTTACATGCTGTTTGATTATTGGCAGCAACGTACCTAAGTCATGCTTTTAACTGGTAGGTCCAATAAGAGGCACAAAGATTTTCATTTTAGTGACACATTCAGTAGTATTGAAAACCTACATCTACAATAATACATGGCCTCGTTCATATTTTCGGAGCACAATTAGTGTTTCGTCAGTTTCAATGGTAATTCCAGAACCACTAATAGCACTTTGGCTTTCCAGCCAGTTACAAGTCACCTCACTGCAAAACAATCATCAGTCCACAGAAGTACTGGTTGACAATCCTAGTGTTTCCATAGTGATCACATGGTTCCAATGTTTACTCAACAAATGCTGTACTAACACAGCTATTTTCCACGCTGGTAAATGAGCATTATCCAGGAAAGATCCTTTAAATTGGCTGACTGTAACCGCAGTACCATTTGCTCTTAGTGTGTCCAACCTGGTAAGTTCTGGTGCACTGCCAAACACCTTCGTCTTCTTGGAAATTACACTCCAGTTGACACTTGGGGCACTTCACACTACTTAGAATTACGTCATGTAATTTACAAACTGTTAATGTTGCATTTTTTCTTTTCTTTTTTTTTTTTTTATGCTGCTCTACCACCAAAGTAAGTAAATGAACATTCTTCACAACTGGATATGACAAGAGAATGACTGAAAACTTTATCATGGCACACATTCAGCCTTCACTTCCAGTTAGAAAGTTATTTGATTGGCTGACAGTTTTCCCTAATTTTTCATGGGCTGTGAAGTGCTTACTGTGCATGCACACTTTGAGACATGGTTCCAGAATCATGCTTGAACAAACACTTTCTTGAACACTTAAGATTCAAAATGATTTAGAATAACAATGGCTCCCAGGAATTTTAGCAATTATTCTCGTGACACAAAGAAACACAAATATCTCCGAATATACTAATCTGCGATGGAAAATCAGACAGAGATAGTTTGTCAGAATCCAGTAAGGTAAGCAAAAGTCATATTTCCAACATTCTAGGGGCTATTATTTTATATTATCCTAATGTTATACAGGATCAGGTCTAGGGACTTTTTGGGGGAAGTCTCGTGTCTAGGGATGTTTATCTATTCACATTATTTTATAGGCTATATTTATCAACCTTACAAGAAGCAACGTTTCTAGTAAGGTATGCAAAACTCACATTCCCAGTGTTGTAAAGTATGATGGTGTAAATCCAAAGTAATACCCCTCCATTCTGCCTTTGATGTAATGGTATGAGGTGGTCCAATATAATAGTGAGGGGAAGTGTGGTATGTCAATCTTCTGCAGGAAATTGTGTTGGTGTTTCTTGTAGACTTGCACACTGCAGGCTGACACATCTCTCAGACACTGAGGAAGGCTGGTGAACAGCTTTGACCCTGTCATGCTGAAGATACTACCCCTCAGTCTTTTTAAACTCAGACAGTTATGGTTTAGGCACTGAGCCCTTAGTAAATTTAAAGAAAACTCAGTCTGACATTGAGTAATAAGAAATGCATCAATTGTTGTATTTTGATGCCTAGTATACAAAATCAGCACTCACGTCTGTTGGAAAGCCTTAGGAAAAATTCCATCTATTTAGGGAAATTTCTTAAAAATTTCCCTAAATACAGGGGATTTTTCCTTACCACTTCCATTTCTAAGGCATCAGTGTACAGTGATTGATACATACGTAACCTGAACTAAGGTAAACTAACCCTGTGTGAAATCAGCACTCACCATTTGGAAGGCCTTCAGAAAAAAATTCCCAATGTTTAGGGAAATTCCCTCTCAGCAGTAATACTAAAGGAATAATTTGTGACAAAAAGTGCATAGAAGAAAAGTGTCTTAGAAAATAGGACAATAGGAGAAAATAGAGCAATAGGACGGTAGTTTGAGGGATTAGAATGGTCACCCTTTTTAGGAACAGGTTGAATGTAGGCAGACTTCCAGCAAGAAGGAAAGGTAGATGTTGACAGATAGAGCTGAAAGAGTTTGACTAGGCAAGGTGCAAGCACGGAGGCACAGTTTCGGAGAACAATAGGAGGGACCCCATCAGGTCCATAAGCCTTCCAAGGGTTTGGACCAGCGAGGGCATGGAAAACATCATTGCAAAGAATTTTAATACGTGGCATGAAGTAGTCAGAGGGTGGGGGAGAGGGAGGAACAAGCCCAGAATCGTCCAAGGTAGAGTTTTTAGCAAAGGTTTGAGCAAAGAATTCAGCTTTAGAAGTAGATGTGATAGCAGTGGTGCCATCTGGTTGAAATAGAGGAGGGAAAGAAGAAGAAACAAAGTCATTGGAGATATTTTTGGCTAGATGCCAGAAGTCACGAGGGGAGTTAGATCTTGAAAGGTTTTGACATTTTCTGTTAATGAAGGAGTTTTTGGCTAGTTGGAAAACAGACTTGGCATGGTTCCGGGCAGAAATATAAAGTGCATGAGATTCTGGTGATGGAAGGCTTAAGTACCCTTTGTGGGCCACCTCTCTATCATGTATCATCTATCATGCACGAGAACAAGCTGTGTTAAACCAAGGTTTAGAAGGTTTAGGACGAGAAAAAGAGTGAGGAATGTACGCCTCCATGCCAGACACTATCATCTCTGTTATGCGCTCAGCACACAAAGATGGGTCTCTGACACGGAAGCAGTAGTCATTCCAAGGAAAATCAGCAAAATCCTCCTCAGGTCCCCCCAACTAGCAGAGGCAAAACGCCAGAGGCACCTTCGCTTAGGGGGATCCTGAGGAGGGATTGGAGTGATAGGACGAGATAAAGATATGAGATTGTGATCAGAGGAGCCCAACAGAGAAGAAAGGGTGACAGCATAAGCAGAAGGATTAGAGGTCAGGAAAAGGTCAAGAATGTTGGGCATATCTCCAAGACGGTCAGGAATACGAGTAGGGTGTTGCACCAATTGCTCTAGGTCATGGAGGATAGCAAAGTTGTTGGCTAATTCACCAGGATGGTCAGTGAAGGGAGAGGAAAGCCAAAGAAGAGGGTCAGAATGTGCTCCACTTTGGAAGTTAAGTAGTCAAAGAATTTCTTATAGTCAGAGGAGTTAGGTGAGAGGTATACAGCACAGATAAATTTAGTATGAGAGTGACTCTGTAGTCGTAGCGAGATGGTGGAAAACTCGGAAGATTCAAGAGCGTGGGCACGAGAGCAGGTTAAGTCATTGCGCACATAAATGCAGCATCCAGCTTTGGATCGAAAATGAGGATAGTGAAAGTAGGAGGGAACAGAAAAGGGGCTACTGTCAGTTGCCTCAGACACCTGAGTTTCAGTGAGGAAAAGAAGATGAGGTTTAGAAGAGGAGAGGTGGTGTTCTACAGATTGAAAATTAGATCTTAGACCTCGAATGTTACAGAAGTTAATGAAGAAAAAGTTGAAGTGGGTGTCAAGACACTTAGGGTCGTCGACAGAAAGGCAGTCCGACCTGGGGACATTTATGGTCCCCTCCCCAGATGGGGACTCCAAGGCTAGTGTAGGAGTCGCCATGATGATTTTAAAATTTTTGAGTGAAGGGTGTTTGTGTTGTTAGGTGCTTGTAGTTTTGTGTGGAGGAAGAGAGTTGTCTTTAGAGGGCAGGCTGTGACTGCCCCCTTGTGTTGTGAGACACAAAGGGAAACGTTCAGTGAAGTCACAGCTGGGTTTAATGATAAGTTCACAGCACCCCCTGAACAGTGCTTTAGACCTCACTGGGAGTAATTATCGTTTCGGCAGGTGTTTACTGCCTCCTCCTAGGGAGGAGGCAAGATAAATATGATATTTTTGAGCAAGTATAGAGAGGGGGTGCAACAGTTTGTGCTAAGTTATAAAGTTAAAATTGGGAAACATGAATAGCATAATGCCAGGTGTGTAGAAGCAAAAAAGAAAAAGTACAGGGCATGGAAGAAAATGATGAGACAACTGAACAGAAATGCTAGAGAAGAATACAGAAAGGCAAGGAATGAATATAGTATAATAAGAAGAGAAGAAGAAAGAAACTTTGAAAGTGACACAGTAAGAGAATGCAAGGAAGAACCCAAACTCTTCTACAGATACATAAATGGGAAAATGAAACATAAGGATCGCATGAACAAGTCAAAAAAGGAAGGAAGAATATATGAAACTACTGAAGAGATGAGTGAACGAATGAATGAGAGTTTTCAATGTGTTTACAAAGGAAACTGATTTTGTAGCACCAAAAGTGGTATCACAGAATGAGAGAATACAGGAGATACAAGTAAAGAAATGAAATCAAGAAACTGCTGGAAGAGCTGGATGTTAGAAAAGCTGTGAGACCATATCAAGTAAATCTGTAGAACACCACCTCTCCTCTTCTAAACCTCATCTTCTTTTCCTCACTGAAACTCAGGTGTCTGAGGCAACTGACAGTAGCCCCTTTTCTGTTCCCTCCTACTTTCTCTATCCTCATTTTCGATCCAAAGCTGGATGCTGCGTTTATGTGCGCAATGACTTAACCTGCTCTCGTGCCCACGCTCTTGAATCTTCCGAGTTTTCCACCATCTGGCTACGACTACAGAGTCATTCTCATACTAAATTTATCTGTGCTGTATACCTCTCTCCTAACTCCTCTGACTATATGAAATTCTTTGACTACTTAACTTCCAAAGTGGAGCACATTCTGACCCTCTTCCCTTTTGCAGAGATCTCCATTCTTGGAGACTTCAATGTTCACCACCAGCTTTGGCTTTCCTCTCCCTTCACTGACCATCCTGGTGAACAAGCCTACAACTTTGCTATCCTCCATGACCTAGAGCAATTGGTGCAACACCCTACTCGTATTCCTGACCGTCTTGGAGATACGCCCAACATTCTTGACCTTTTCCTGACCTCTAATCCTTCTGCTTATGCTGTCACCCTTTCTTCTCCGTTGGGCTCCTCCGATCACAATCTCATATCTTTATCTTGTCCTATCACTCCAATCCCTCCTCAGGATCCCCCTAAGCGAAGATGCCTCTGGCGTTTTGCCTCTGCTAGTTGGGGGGACCTGAGGCGGTATTTTGCTGATTTTCCTTGGAATGACTACTGCTTCCGTGTCAGAGACCCGTCTTTGTGTGCTGAGCGCATAACAGAGGTGATAGTGTCTGGCATGGAGGCGTACATTCCTCACTCTTTTTCTCGTCCTAAACCTTCTAAACCTTGGTTTAACACAGCTTGTTCTCGTGCTATACATGATAGAGAGGTGGCCCACAAAAGGTACTTAAGCCTTCCTTCACCAGAATCTCATGCACTTTATATTTCTGCCCGGAACCATGCCAAGTCTGTTCTCCAACTAGCCAAAAACTCCTTCATTAACAGAAAATGTCAAAACCTTTCAAGATCTAACTCCCCTCGTGATTTCTGGCATCTAGCCAAAAATATCTCCAATAACTTTGCTTCTTCTTCTTTCCCTCCTCTACTTCAACCAGATGGCACCACTGCTATCACATCTATTTCTAAAGCTGAACTCTTTGCTCAAACCTTTGCTAAAAACTCTACCTTGGACGATTCTGGGTTTGTTCCTCCCTCTCCTCCACCCTCTGACTACTTCATGCCTCGTATTAAAATTCTTCGTAATGATGTTTTCCATGCCCTCGCTGGCCTAAACCCTCAGAAGGCTTATGGACCTGATGGGGTCCCTCCTATTGTTCTCCGAAACTGTGCCTCCGTGCTTGCACCTTGCCTAGTCAAACTCTTTCAGCTCTGTCTGTCAACATCTACCTTTCCTTCTTGCTGGAAGTTTGCCTACATTCAACCTGTTCCTAAAAAGGGTGACCGCTCTAATCCCTCAAACTACCGTCCTATTGCTTTAATTTCCTGCTTATCTAAAGTTTTTGAATCTATCCTCAACAGGAAGATTATTAAACATCTATCACTTCACAACCTTCTATCTGATCGCCAGTATGGGTTCCGTCAAGGCCGCTCTACTGGTGATCTTCTGGCTTTCCTTACTGAGTCTTGGTCATCCTCTTTTAGAGACTTTGGTGAAACTTTTGCTGTTGCCTTGGACATATCAAAAGCCTTTGATAGAGTCTGGCACAAAGCTTTGATTTCCAAACTACCCTCCTACGGTTTCTATCCTTCTCTCTGTAACTTCATCTCAAGTTTCCTTTCTGACCGTTCTATTGCTGCTGTGGTAGACGGTCACTGTTCTTCTCCTAAATCTATTAACAGTGGTGTTCCTCAGGGTTCTGTCCTGTCACCCACTCTCTTCTTATTATTCATTAATGATCTTCTAAACCAAACTTGTTGTCCTATCCACTCCTATGCTGATGATACCACCCTGCACTTTTCCACGTCTTTTCATAGACGTCCAACCCTTCAGGAGGTAAACATATCACGCAGGGAAGCCACAGAACGCCTGACTTCTGATCTTTCTAAAATTTCTGATTGGGGCAGAGCAAACTTGGTATTGTTCAATGCCTCAAAAACTCAATTCCTCCATCTATCAACTCGACACAATCTTCCAGACAACTATCCCCTCTTCTTCAATGACACTCAACTGTCCCCCTCTTCTACACTGAACATCCTCGGTCTGTCCTTTACTTATAATCTGAACTGGAAACTTCACATCTCATCTCTAGCTAAAACAGCTTCTATGAAGTTAGGTGTTCTGAGACGTCTCCGCCAGTTTTTCTCACCCCCCCAGCTGCTAACTCTGTACAAGGGCCTTATCCGTCCATGTATGGAGTATGCTTCACATGTCTGGGGGGGTTCCACTCATACTGCTGTTCTAGACAGGGTGGAATCAAAAGCTTTTCGTCTCATCAACTCCTCTCCTCTAACTGACTGTCTTCAGCCTCTCTCTCACCGCCGCAATGTTGCATCTCTAGCTGTCTTCTACCGCTATTTTCATGCTAACTGCTCTTCTGATCTTGCTAACTGCATGCCTCCCCTCCTTCCGCGGCCTCGCTGCACAAGACTTTCTTCTTTATCTCACTCCTATTCTGTCCACCTCTCTAACGCAAGAGTTAACCAGTATTCTCAATCATTCATCCCTTTCTCTGGTAAACTCTGGAACTCCTTGCCTGCTTCTGTATTTCCACCTTCCTATGACTTGAATTCCTTCAAGAGGGAGGTTTCAAGACACTTATCCACCAATTTTTGACCACTGCTTTGACCCTTTTAGGGACTGGCATTTCAGTGGGCATTTTTTTTTATTAGATTTTTGTTGCCCTTGGCCAGTATCCTTCCTACATAAAAAAAAAAAAAAAAAAAAAAAATGGATGTATATTAAAAGATTGTTGAGAACAAATGGAAGAACCCACATGGGATATGATAACAGCTTGTTTAGAGAAGGAAAAATACCAAGGGAATGGAAAAGAGCTAACATAGTCCCAATATACAAAGGGGTGAAATAGAATGGAACTATTAAATTATAGACCAGTGTCACAAACATGTATTATAAGCAAGCTTTGTGAGATAGTAATCTATAAGACAGATGGATGGAATTTCTAGATGAAAAGATAATTATAGAGAAGCAGTTTGGATTCAGGAAAGGGAGATCCTGTGTCACATATCTACTGAGCTTCTAAACAAGAGTAATAGATGGAGTGCAAGAGAGGGATGGATGGGTTGATGCAGTATACCTGGAACTCACATAAGCATTTGATAAAGTTCCCCACAGAAGGCTTATGTGGAACCTAGAGAATGGAGGAGGCCTAAAAGGAAGCAACACTGAAATGGATGGATGATTATTTACAAGGGAGGGAAAATGAGAACAGTAATCAGAGGCACTAATTCAAGTTGGCACAAAGTGACAAGTGGAGTACTGCAAGAATCTGTGTTGGCACTTGTTATGTTTCAAATATATATAAATGATATGACAGAAGATCTAAATAGTTATATAAACCTGTTTGCTCATGATGCAAAAATAATTAAAATAATGAAGGATGAAAATGATTCCAAGGAGTTACAAAAGATATTGACATAGATGCATGGAGCCAAAGATGGAAACTAGAATTTAATGCCAGAAAATGCCTTGTGTTGGGAATAGGAAAAAGTAAAAAGAGACCTTCATGGAATTACAAGATGGGAGGAGAAATAATAACAAAAAGTAATGAAGAAAAAGATTTGAGAGTAATGATCCAGGACACACTATTACCTAAAATGTTTGGCTCTACATACAGCTTGTTAACAAACATTAGGGTGGGGTGGTGTTTTACTATTTAGATAAAGAAATTATGAAAATTATAACAGGCATGATATGACCTAAATTGGAATATGCAGTTTGGACTTTACAAAGAAAAAAAAAAGATATACATAAACTGGAAAGAATACAGAGATAGTGACAAAGATAGTACCAGAATTGAAAGACTTAAGCTATGAAAAAGGACTTGAAGAGATGGGATTACCAACATTACAAGAGAAAAGAAAAAGAGGAGACCTGATAACAATGTACAAATTAGTAAACAATACAGAAAGAACAGACAAAAATGACTTGGTACTACAGATGGAAGACGGAGAGGGATGGACAAGGAGGCAGGGGAAGAAAATAAAGAAGAGTGGATGTTCAAGAGACATCAAGAAATACAGCTTTCCATATCAAACTATTGAAATTTGGAATTATTTGAAGGAAGAGGTGGTTGTGGCAAACAGTGTACACATGTTTAAAGAGAAACTGGATAAATATGGTTATGGACACAGGACAAAATGAGCTTTGGCTCGTGTCCTGTACAATACAACTAGGTAAATACACACACACACACACACACACAGTACAATTTTTTTTTCAATAAATTTATAAAGAAACTAAATTTTTTTCTCCTTAAAACATATAAAATATGGGTGAGTGTTATGCAGAAGTGTGTCTAATACACTGGCAAATCGGTGATTGTAATGATAATTTCTTCTGGGAAGGTCATTGTTTTCTTTCCCTGTAATGCACTTATTTTTCCATCATTTAGTTTCATACATAACACAAGAAAACCATGGACATATGTTTTGAAAGGAAATTCTTTTATTTGTGTTCAGTATTTATATGATTGTAAAATTCACTGTCAGAAATGGAATATACAGTCTCTCAGCTGTCTTTTACCCACCAAATGATTCCATGTTCACTTGCTTAGCTGCATTGCTAATGGCATTAGTTTCACTGATGTAACCCTCCCTCCTCGGGTAGAAAATATAATCATGTGAAAAGCACTAATAACCATTGCATTCTGAAATTCACGAGTGAGAAACTAGCCAATCCCTGGGAATGGCCTAACCTACCCAAACTAAACCTGACCTAACTGAACCTAACCTATCCTTGGGTAACTGAGGGCATTGTAAAGAGACTCAAATTCCGAGTTAAAGGAAAGTTGCCTTGAGGCTGCACCACTGCCAGTTAACCCAATCATATAGATAGCATGTTCCCATTTTGACAAATATTACAGTAACATAGTATTCGCCTTCTGTCATTTCAAATGCATGAGCTGAGAAATACCGCATTTTCAAAATACTGAAATAGAGGGAGAGAAATTAGATACAGTGAAACCTTGGTTTTTTAACATAATTCATTCTTGAATGCCTTTTGAAATCTGAAATGTTAAAAAGTGAAACTACTTTCTCCATAGGAATCAATGTAAAATAGATTAATCCGTTCTCAGACACCCGTCCACCATGCCTTAGCTGGTAATGGCCAACAGTCCCACTGCTAAGATGGCTGCTCCACAACATCTCCAGCTTAGAAATTTTTTATCCAGTAAGGATGTACTGAATGAACTTAGTGACACAAAACTCATCTAAAGATATTGTTTAGACCATGCAGGCATTCTCTGTGTCATTGATCAAGTGAGGGAATCCTTACAGAGTGACACAGAGAGGGGCAACCCACTCACTGCCAAAATGAAGGTGATCATAACACTTAGACATCTTGCTGCTGGGAAAAGTTACTGAGAAAATGCAGTTGCGCAATAGTGATGGCATTGTGGGTCATAGAGAGAGCCATAGGAAACTCAGGATTACTCCTGAGTGGCAAACCTTGTTTGCTTGTTTATTTACATAGAGGTTCTTCAATGGGATTACATTTAACTTTCTTCAGAGATTGAAATATTGTCTTATCCTCTGTGTCTCTCATCCAAATATATAAAGATGAAGGAAATATCTGTAGAAACTATAAATTAGCAATAAATGGCAACTTTTGCTACATCTTGAAGTATTTGAAATCAAGTAACTCTTCAAAAACAGAATTATAGTACGGCAACCAGAGCATTGTTTTGTTTGAAAAATCAGTTGTTTGGAAAGGGAGACGTTTGGTAACCAAGGTTCCACTGTACTTTCACAAAACAGCCAGAAAAGTCAAGGAATTTCCAAAAGAACCGATATCCTGAAGCAGCTCTCCGTATGATGAAATAAGCACTATATTAGAAATACCTTTTATCCTAAACAATAAACCAATATAATATGTGAATATGTTTCTCATATTAATCTGCCAGGCTTAAGAAAAACTGTTGGTGGTGTCACACAGTTTTAAAGCTGTCTGAGGCTTTGCTTATTATTGTGGTTCCTTTACTTCTAATTTTGCTAAAGGCATAAGAACATTCATTAATTACTGTCTGTACAATTATCTCATTATTTATTGGTCTGCCATGTCTGCAGATCTGAACTACCTTTACTATCTCTCTCTCTCTCTCTCTCTCTCTCTCTCTCTCTCTCTCTCTCTCTCTCTCTCTCTCTCTCTCTCTCTCTCTCTCTCTCTCTCTCTCTCTCTCTCTCTCTCCGTGTTATGCTTCAGGGAAGTCTAATCAGGTGAGTCAGGACCTGCAAGTCCTTGGCATGCTTCTCCTCCATTAACTCAAAGGTTCTTTTATTGCTAGTGTGGTGGCTTACCTGGTCATATATCAGAGATTATTGAAAAGAAGTCTCTACTCAACTACTTGGTGAACTCTACTTGAAAAAAAAAAATGGAAAAACCCAGACAACCCAGCTGGATTTTACTATCAAGGGGGAGTGATGGCAAAAGAATTGAGGAATAGCAATTTCTGGGGTTAATGATATAATGTGACAAAAAAAGTAAATAATAACTTAAAATTCAGGTAAAAAACCTTAAAGCTATCCCATACTGAGGAGGAATGACTCTACCGACAGAGCTCCCACTTTGGGTGGTGACCCACATGTGGAGAAGTACCCTAACTAATCCTACATGAGACTGTACAGAATTGTAGTAGCTTATCTGTGAGGTGGTGAAGTGGTGAAGTTAGTGGAATGGCATCCCTGGCAGAGAGAGGTCAGATAGATGGTGACTTGTCCATGGCAAAGCTGGGCAGTGGGAGTGAGGATAGAAACTGGTCACTGTGGAGAGCCAATGTCAGAGATGGAACCTGACATCACCAGGTTGCCTGGTCCTAAATTTTATCTGGTTGGTACCAAATTACAGGGCAAATTCTCATGGTATGTTTTGGATAGAGTGATGCCCAAAGTTGATGAAATGGCATGAAAGCAATCTGTAACAGGTAGCTTATTGGTACCTAGCAGCCTTTAAACATAGTGGAGCAATCAAATTTTGGAGTCCAATTTCTACTAGTTCTAGATGGGAAATCTTTTATAACTTTGTAACCAACTAAGATATCATAGCACAGTACAGAGGGTGTCCGAGTTATGAGGTAACAAGTTACGAATGTTCAGAGGTACGAGCAGTCTATTTGCAAAATGAAACTGAGCTCTTGATATTGTTCCCTTTGCTAACTAAAAGTTCAGATTTGACACTATGCGCTGTATAAATACCTAGTACACCATTTCACTACCCACGCAACACAACAGCATAGCAAAGGACCAGCCACCGCCCTGTTGCAGTTTATTTTGAGGTGCTAATTTAAAATTAAAATTTAATTTAAAAACTTACCGTACCGCACCATAGTGAGTCTAGCTTGAGATTCCATGGTGTATGGACCTCTGCCAGTCAGCTTCTGAGAGACATGGGTAAGGGAGGGTTGCACTGCATGGTGTAGAAAGCCTGCTCCATTACATTAAGTCCACAAATAGGCAAACATACCTGTCTTATGCTTTCAGCCAGCCATATTAATAAATTATATGAATAAAGGCATGTATAACCCAAGAAGAAGAGAGGGAGAAAGGAAAAAATGTGCAGAGAGACAGAGAGAGGGAGAGAATGTCTCATAACTAAGGGCTACAGCTGCTGGACTTTGGCTACACCAACTCCAAAGTCCATGAATAGGCAAACAAAACTGTCTTATGCTTTCCAGCAGGCACCTTAATTAATTATATGAATAAAGTTGTGTATAACCTGAAAAGGAGAGAGAGAGAGAGAGATCATTTTAACCCGGGTTGTACGCCTGGCGTATTTGAGCCTTGCATTTGGCAGAAGTCTCAAGCTTGTCACTACTCAGTAGTATCACATCACCTATAAGGCAAGGTCTCTCTCTCTCTCTCTCTCTCTCTCTCTCTCTCTCTCTCTCTCTCTCTCTCTCTCTCTCTCTCTCTCTCTCTCTCTCTCTCTCTCTCTCTCTCTCTCTCTCTCTCTCTCTCTCTCTCTCTCTCTCTCTCTCTCTCTCTCTCTCTCTCTCTCTCTCTCTCTCTCTCTCTCTCTCTCTCTCTCTCTCTCTCTCTCTCTCTCTCTCTCTCTCTCTCTCTCTCTCTCTCTCTCTCTCTCTCTCTCTCTCTCTCTCTCATGGTATCAAGAATCAAGTAAGTAAGCATTAGATTGTTTGCAGAATGGGATACTTTTTTTTTTTTTACCGAGAAATTACAATGACAAGTTACAAACAAAATGACTTATGAGCATCCTTCTGGAACGTATCTTGCTCGTAACTCAAACACCCTCTTTACCTCTTAAAATGTTGCTGCTGAATTTCTCTACATGTTGGTATATGATATGTGTGCCTTAGTTATACAATTAGTTCACTGGATGGATAAGTATTATGAAATTAACAGTTGAGGGTTTGGAGCACTGCAGATACTGTGTTATTTGGACCAGAGGTAGGAACAAGGGACTACCTTATCAGAATGCTAGAGCCAGAATAGGAAGCTGGGGCCCACCGCAGCTTCTGCATCACAGCATTTCCACTGTCTCTCATCGTCCTTCTAGTGCTGGATAGCTCTGATTGACTATCACTCTCATTCGGACTTCTTAACATTGTGGGATTCATTTTATCATCTCATATATATTAACAAACCTATCCCGCATCCTCCTTGACCTGGTTTGGACATTAATATCATAGATTATTCCTACATAGTGAAATTATACTCAGTCACACAACAGAGATGTATGGTGTACTTGATTTGAATTAGGAGAATTGTGTGGAGTGGGAGATTTTCTGGGAAAACTAACACAAATTATCCCCCTCATCCCAAAACTGCAATAGAGTAGCATTGTATTCTTCTAAATATAAAATTCCAAACCATCCTTTCTCTCCTGCACCCAACTCCTTGGCTTCCAAGGAAGGGAAAGTTATGATATATATCTCATGACTTCAATAAAATAAAATTTTACAGAAACTGAAAAGTTTGTGTGGAGGCCTAGATAAAGAAAAAATGTTTGGAAAAGGAGGGAAGGTAATTACCTCTTTTAACTGGTTTAATTGTCCATAGGTTTAGCTCTTAAAAATTCCATCTTCATATTATAACAGACAAATATTCACCCCTATGGCTAATATGAAATGTGATTCATATTTTCTGTGGAGCAGAGCTATTATAGGATCAAAGAAACACTTGCTCCAAGCTAAAATGTATTGCAGTATTTTTTTATTTATTTATTTATTTTATTTTATTTTATTTTATTTTTTTTTGTGTGTGTTATAAATAATGATGAAATATTCACTTGTTTCTGAGATAGTCCCAAGCTCTCTTCAGCTGGTGCAATGTCTTTGCCTCAGCTGGGTGGTGAGCAGCATTATACACAGCAGCTATTCTTTCCCATGTCACCTTCTTGAGAGTGAAGGTGTAGTTGCCATTTTTACCACTAGAGACCAGATTCACAAGCATTTGTCTTTGTTCATGAGTCATGTATGCAGATCTCTCTTTCTTGTATCAAGTTGACATCACTCTTCATAGTTTTTTTTTTTTTTTTTTTTTTTTGCCACTCTGATGTTTTGGGTGATATACACTTGCTAGCATTGGCTGGAAGCCCCAAAAACTTTGGTAACTAATCCTGTAAGGTTGGGGAATGCCTAAGCAAAAATACGAGTATAACTGACTGTGGAATCAGTGCCTCCTGTTTGTTCAGGCACTGTCCAACATGGGGAGTGTTTTGTTTTGTTTATAAAAAGACTGTGGAACTGACCCAGAGTCAGCAAGGCACTGCAGAATTTGCAAGTTGATACTCTCATAGACAGTGTGGATGGTGATTGACAATTGGTCAGTTGTTGATGTGTCCATCTCCCTAAACTTTTGTTTTAATGTTGTCCATAGATTTCCTGAGGGTGATATGTCTGGCAAATAGCCAGGCCAGTCAGAAACATAGTCAATACCACAGTCAGTAAGCCTCTCCTTTATCAACTTAGCAGTGTGACAAGGAGCACTCTCTTGCTGAAGCACACAGGTGGAATTGCATTCAAAAAAAGTTTTAAGAACATTGTTCAGAAGCGTATAGAACACTATAAGCTATAACAATATGTCACTGTCTGGTTCTTGGGAAAGATGACAAGGTCACTCACACCCCCATAACCCAAGCAGTCCCACATCATCACATACAGGGGGTGCTTATCAGAGGTGGCTGCTCTTTTGTGGTCATTGAGATCAAACAAAGCTGTGCAATGCACTCTTTTTCCACAGTCATCAGACAGAAAAAATGCACCTTCATTGGACCATAGCACACTTCTCCTATGCTCAGTGGTCCAACTCTTGTATTTTTGAGTGAAAACAAGCCAATTTTGTGCCCGGTGACTGGTTATTAAGCAGCAATATGTTTGTATCCCAGGCTGTCTTTAAGAGCATACTAAATGATGTGTGTTGAACAGTCCCTTAAAAGGTCAGAATTGTTCCCTTTTAATTTTCTTAGCAGTAACTGTTGGATCACATTCAGTTTCATGTTGCATCCAACTCAAATGACATTTATAGAGCTTCTTAGCTGGCCCATAGGTATGTTTGTGGACTGGTACTTCCTTACCACTTGATTCACGGTGTTTTCATAGCAGGTTTCATACAGTTCTAATCTTTACACCAGTTGCCTCACTAATTACACCCAACATTCTTGACCCTTTCCTAACCTGTAATCCTTCTGCTTATTACCCTGTCTTCTCCATTGGGCTCCTTTAATCACAATCACTTATCTGTATCTTGTCCTATCATCCCATTCCTTCCTCAGGATCCTCCAAAGCAGAGGTGCCTCTGGCATTTTGCCTCTGCTAATTGGGGGGGACCTGAGGAGGTATTATGCTGATTTTCCTTGGAATGACTACTGTTTCTGTGTGTGCCAACCGCATAACAGAGGAGATAGTGTTTGGCAGGGAGGTGTACATTCCTCACTCTTTCTTGACCTAAACCTTCCAAACCTTGGTTTAGCACATGATAGAGAGGTGGCTCACAAAGGTATTTGAGCCCTCCATCACCAGCATCTCATGCACTTTATATTTCTCCCCAGAATCATGCTAGAATCATGCCATTCTCCAACTAGCCAAAAACTCCTTCATTAATAGAAAGTGTCAAAATCTTTCAAGATCTAACTCCCCTTGTGACTTTTGGCATCTAACTGAAAACATCTCTAATAACTTTGCATCTTCATCTTTTCCTCCTTTATTTCAACCTGATGGCTCCTCTGTCATTTTATCTATTTTTAAAGCTGAACTCTTCACTCAGACTTTGCTAATAACTCTACCTTGGATGATTCAGGGCTTGTTCCTCCCACTTCTCCACCTGTCTACTTTATGCTATCCATTAAAATCCTCGCAGTGATGCTTTCAGTGCCCTCGCATGGACCTGATGGGGTCCCTCCTGTTGTTCTCCAAAACTGTGTCTCTGTGCTTGCACCTTGCCTAGTCAAATTCTTTCAGCTCTATCTGTCAACATCTACCTTTCTTCCTTGCTGAAAGTTTGCTTACATTCACCCTGTTCCTAAAAAGGGTGACTGTTCTAATCCCTCAAACTACTGTCCTATTGCTTTAATTTCCTGCTTATCTAAAGTTTTTTAATCTATCCTCAACAGGAAGATTCTTAAACATCTATCCCTTCACAACCTTTTATCTGATTGCCAGTACGTGGGTTACGTCAAGGCCACTCTACTGGTGATCTTCTGGCTTTCCTTACTGAGTCTTGGTCATCTTGTTTTAGAGATTTTGGTGAAACTTTTGCTGTTGCCCTAGACACAAAAAGCTTTTGATAGAGTCTGGAACAAAGCTTTGATTTCCAAACTATCCTCCTACAGCTTTTATCCTTCTCTGTAACATTATTGCATGTTTCCTTTCTGACCATTCTATTGCTGCTATGGTTGAGAAGGGCAGGGAAGGTAGAGGGAAGGAATGAGGGAAGGGGAAAGAGGACAGGGAAGGGGGAGGGAGGGAAGGAGAGAGAGAGAGAGAGAGAGAGAGAGAGAGAGAGAGAGAGAGAGAGAGAGAGAGAGAGAGAGAGAGAGAGATGAATTTAGATGTGATGGTACTGTACAGCCACATAACACTAGATGTGAGAACAAAACACACACTCTTTTAGGGATTTTGGTGAAACTTCTGCTGTTGCCTTAGACATATCAAAAGCTTTTGAAAGAGTCTGGCACAAAGCATTGATTTCCAGACTACCCTCCTTCAGCTTCTATCCTTTTCTCTGTAACTTCATCTTGAGTTTTCTCTTTGACCATTCTTTTGCTGCTGTAGTAGATGGTCACTGTTCTTCTCCTATGCCTATTAACAGTAATGTTCAATGCCTCAAAAACTCAATTCCTTTATCTATCAATTCGACACAAACTTCAGATATCTATCTTCTTCAGTGACACTCAACTGTCTCCCTCTTCTACACTGAACATCCTCAGTCTGTCCTTCACTTATAATCTAAATGGGAAGCTTCACATCTTATCTCTAGCTAAAACAGCTTCTATGAAGTTAGGCATTCTGTTTTGTCTGTGTCAGTTTTTCTCACCCCCCATCTGCTAACCCTGTAGAATGGCCTTATCTGTCCATGTATGAAGTTTGCTTCACATGTATGGGGCTGGGGGTTCCACTCATACTACTCTTTTAGACAGGGTGGAATCAAAAGCTTTTTTATTTTATCAAATGTCTTCAGCCACTTTCTCATTGCCACAATATTGCATCTCTTGCTGTCTTCTACCAGTATTCTTATGCTAACTGCTCTTCTGATCTTGCTAATTGCATGCCTCTCCTCCTCCTTGGGCTTCACTGCACAAAACTTTCCTCCTTCTCTCATCTCTCATCTGTCTACCCTCTGATGCAAGAGTTAACCAGTATTCTCAATCATTCATCCCTTTCTCTGGTAAACTCTGGAACTCTCTGCCTGCTTCTGTATTTTCTCCTTCCGATGACTTGAACTCTTTCAAGAGGGAGGTTTTAAGACACTTATCCTCTTTTTTTTTTTTTTTTCTCTCTCCTATCTGACATCCCTATAGTAACTGGCATTAAATGGGCCTTTCTTTTTATTAGAAATGTTTGTTGCCTTTTGCCAGTGACTCTCACATATAAAAAAAAAAGAAAAAAGAACACATACACACTCTATAAATTTTTCAAATAAATTTATGATAAAACATGATAAAAAAATTTTTCCACAAAATGTTCTTGTGAAATAGGGGTGAGTCTTATGCAGAGGTGCTTCTAATACATCGGCAAATGCATTAGAATAGGCTAAGTTAGGTTAGGTGTAGATTAATTCAGTTCATTAATTTAGTTGCTGATTTCTTTATTGTGTAGATCATAATTTAAAGGAAACATTTTTGATCGGAAATAAGTAATTGTGTAGATCATAATTTAAAGAAAACATCATATTTTTGCCCTGAAATAAGTAATCACTGTCTTGAAATTAGTAAGTTAGGGTTATTTCCATAAAACCCTGTTCTTATATTACCTAAGCTTTATTTCTCAGTTAAAGGAAGTGTGGGGGAAGGATACTTCAGAAACTGATTGTGTACTGTAAGCTCACAGACAGTTGTGTGGTAGGCTAGTTTTTTTTTTTTTTTTTTTCTTTTTTTGTGAGGTCATTGGCCAAGGTCATAAAAAAAAAAGTAGAAAAAAAAAGTGCCCACTGAGGTACCAGTCCCAAAGGAAAATAGTCAAATGGATTATCCAGAGTTGGAAGAGTTAGTCATTGGAAGGGGAAAATGCAGAAGCAGACTGGGAGTTTACTAGAAAAGGGATGAAAAATTGAGAATACTGGTTAACTTTTACATAAGAGAGGTGGACAGAATAAAGGAAGATGTTTTAAGATAAATCCCAGGTTCTGATTGTCACTTATGGCTGCCCACGTAAATGGTGAAATCACATCTTACGTCATAATCTTGCCTAGCCATTAACCTGTGGCTAATCATTTCAGTTGATGTGTTTCTGTTGTTGCTCCCTCTGGTTAACCACATCAATTGATGTTATATAATTTTTCTTTCCCACACAAATGAAATGTCCCTATTGGTTTGTAATTATGTTTCTAGAAATCATTGGCATCTTTTTTCAAGGCTACATGAGAGATAGTTTTATATGCTCATTGGATAACTATGCACCATGCTACATACACATCACTGCGCTGTTTCTGATGATCAGATTCAGTCTTACCTACTTCATTTCAATGAACAAAAAGGTGATACTGATAGCAAAGCTATATATATATATATATATATATATATATATATATATATATATATATATATATATATATATATATATATATATATATATATATATATATATATTTTTTTTTTTTTTTTTTTTATGTAGGAAGGACATTGTAAAGGATAGTGATGAAAATGAAGATTGTTTTTCAAGAATGTGAAGAAAGCATATCATAAAATGGATCTGAATATGATAATCCAACAGAAACAGCATCAGCTGACTATTCAAACATTGCTGGACCATCACTTACTTCCACCTCCTTCCACCTCTTGATGGTTATATCCACCATGTAGTGGCAGAACAAAGATGGCAAGATGTAGAAGTTCATCAAGCAAAGATGAAAGTGATGTGTCTCATCCAGCTGTGATTCTCATTCCCACCTGTGGACTCACTTGAACCAGGAAGAGGCCTCCACTGTACTCTATGTGGCTACATCAGGGAAAAATGTGCACTACAGGACTTCATCATTGAAGTGGTGTGTAAGCTTTCGGAAGAAAACACAGGAGAACACCCTGCAACTGGTCGCCACCCTTCTGCAGATGGTCCTCAGCCCATCACTGAATGGCACTTCCCTAGACAAATGTAGGCACCACCTGAATCAAAGAAACAACCTGTTCAGAGAGCATACCACTTACATAAGACAGACAGGCAGATGACAGCAACAGTGACGAGATACGAGATTTCAGTGCTGTGAATGTGATGTGGCTCTGTGCTTAAGGCTGTGTTCTGAGGAATACCACACTCTTGCACACTTTTAGAATGATGCCAGACACTAAGATTATAATGTACTTACATATACTAAAGAGAAGGTGTAACTAACCTTAAAAAAAGGTGTAGAACAATATATGCAGCCTAGCTAATCAAGATCTCATGATAAATATGATTTGCTACATATCCTTTTTGTTTCCCTTTCTGAATTACTACTTTGTGACTGAGTATATTTATACAGTGATATAACATCATAAGCATATAGTGTTGTGAAAAAGAAAATTGTTAGAAGAGTATGTATAAATACTACGTCAATGATGGGATTATGTCTGGCAGTGCCACCTCTTAGGTGCCAGTTAAATGTTGGCAGGATCCTTAAAAAAGCTAGAGAGGAAATTTTCATGTCATTTTCTCTATGTGGAAGTACTTTTGTGTTTAATAAGCAAGTATTTTTTATTTATTTTTTTTTCCATTTTTCATGACCAGAAGTACAAACTGTAATACGTATAGGTAACCATGGACGGGTTAAATCTGCAACTCCCTTTTATTTGTTTATGCTTCCCAGGTCAGTATCTATTTGCTTATTACTCAATTTTTTCATTTTCTATTTTCATAGTTAATTGTGTCATTTTTATATAAAATCTGCCTCAAATTTGTTTCTTTATCTCTGTTCAAGAGTTGAGAAGTGAGGAGGCCAATGAAGGAGAAAAACTGCAGATAGAATTCAGTAAAAATGTTTAAAAGACAAGTGAAAATGCATGAAAAGCAGTTTGCAACAGGTTTCATAATTCAAAAAGTAACCAGAAAGCCAGGAAAGAAAATCACTGAACTGAATGAATAAAATGAAACACATCAGGCTAACCTTAATGATATGAGGCTCCTGACTTGGTAGTCATGACAACTCTGTGGAACTTCTAGCCAGATACATACCATACTGAGGAGGATTGATATCAAAACGAAGTTCTTGCTTCAGATGGAGGCCATTTCCATAATATCAATCCACATGAGATTCTTGACACTTGCAAGAATTCAGTTTGGTTGGCCCCAGCACCTTTTATCTATGACATTATGAGCTCCTTTCATTATATTTTATTTAAATATGTTTCTGAAGAAGATTGACAGAAGGCAGGAGACTATCTTGAACTCCTGCAGGGTAAACAGGGCAGTTTTATTAATTATAAAAAAAAAAAAAAACATTCAGTAGTACGCACCTGCTGCCTCTTGTGAATATTCTGAAAGTGAAGGAGTTAAGACTATCTCGATAATGAACAAAAGTAAATGTTTCCATTTCAAAGTGCAAATGGTTGAAAGAGGAATGCTGGGATGGGGAAGCAAGCAACTACATGCTACTAACTAGCCTAACCCTCAAGGTCATGCTAACTGCCATATGTCAGTGTAGACCACATGATAATGAGAGGCATCAATAATTTCAGTTCTATTGAATGTCAGGAGCATTGCCTTTCAAATAGTCCTCCTTGTTGTATGGCTCTTGTGATGTGGATCTTATTCAAATGTTTTTAATATACCCATTCTTTTTATAATTAATTATCTTTGCATATTAAGATGATTCTTGTTGCAATGGCTCCTTGTGGTTCCATAGAAACAGTGAGAAATTGATCTTGAGGTGGAATTAATGTTTAGTTATGAGCATTCTTCGCAAGAGATCAAATCCTTAACCAAGAAAACAGGACAGTGTCTTAGGTGTCAAGTTCATAATGGTTTTTAGGTCCCAAGAAAATTTCGTAGGACCCTTGTGCTCCTGATCGTAATACAGCTGCCTCCCTTCATTATAGATCAGTTTCTGGTCTTTCAATTTTTTCTTTACCATGAACACTATAGATTCCCACTGGGTGTGTGTGTGCGTGTGTGTATCATGTTTACAATAAGTTCTCGCTATCCTAATATGAGTTATTTTCTTTTTATTTCCCCCTTTCTCGTTAATGTAGCAATTTGATATTGATACTCAAGAAAGAAGAAAAGTCATAGCCCAATATACAAGAACAAAATCCCACCCAGCCTCAAAAATATAAGTACAGTGATTTATTGAAAATGAAATGCTTCTGAGAGCTACGAGTGTTGGGATACATACTTCATCCGCCGTGCTCTCTCCCTTTGTCATTTAACCAGCATAGTGTGGGAGCGCTTTGTCTCATTTCCTGGGCAGTTAGTGATCTAAATTTGAACAACACAGGCTTGTTGTTAAGAGAGGTGGTACATTCAAGGGATTTTGCATTTATAAGTCATACTAGTAATTTGGTTGAGGGGCTGGGTAGTAGATATATATGTCACGGCTCTGTACCTTGTGTTGGCTAGTATTAGAGGCCTGAAATATCACCCTCAAGTCTCTCTCTCTCTCTCTCTCTCTCTCTCTCTCTCTCTCTCTCTCTCTCTCTCTCTCTCTCTCTCTCTCTCTCTCTCTCTCTCTCTCTCTCTCTCTCTCTCTCTCTCTCTCTCTCTCTGTGCGTGTGTGTGTGTATATATGTTACAGTCAATACCTGAATCCAGACAATTTGTAAAGTGACTTATTTTTTCAGGCAATTTGTGAACTGCCTGGTTAGGTTAGGTTAGGTTAGGTTAGGTTAGGTTAGGTTAGGTTATAACCTAACCTAACCTAACCTAACCTAACCTAACCTAACCTAACCAGGCAGTTCACAAATTGCCTGAAAAAATAAGTCACTTTACAAATTGTCTGGATTCAGGTATTGACTGTAACATATATATATATATATATATATATATATATATATATATATATATATATATATATATATATATATATATATATATATATATATATATATATATATATATATATATATATATATATATATATATATATATATATACATATATATATATAGAGAGAGAGAGAGAGAGAGAGAGAGAGAGAGAGAGAGAGAGAGAGAGAGAGACATTCACCAACTCATTCTCTGCATTCACTGGTCTTGCATCATATGTCTGGCCAGGCAAACTTGGTGATCTTTGTCTGCTTAGAGTTGTTCTGTTGTTCTGAGTTGAGTTAACTCATTTTTCTCGTGTTCCTGTTTAGTTAAATGCTAATGATCTTTGTCATCTGTATTTGTGTGTGTGTGTGTGTGTGTGTATGTGTGTGTGTGTGTGTGTGTGTGTGTGTGTGTGTGTGTGTGTGTGTGTGATTTGTTGGCCAGAGGATTAGTCTTTGTGATTACTGCTTCATGTTTGAGGACCCTTATTTCTCTTCTGATCTGCCACTTTGTAGGAGGTAAGGTCAGTTCTCTGGGAGTTTTGATGTGAGCTAAATATGAATCTGAGTACCATGATATTCTGAGGGCAGTGCCATCTTCATATAGTTTGTTCCAAGATATTATGTATTATTGTGTTGTGTTTTGTGCTTCTTTCCTTCATAGCATACGATTGCTGAGTCCCTTTCAACTGTGAGAATGAGTTTTGGATATAAATTTCCTCTGCATTATGAGGCAAGAGTGGCAACCTTGAGGCTTTCGCTGTTTACAGCTTACAAGTGGCCTGGCCTCATGTGTATTTGCCCCTCAATAGGCTTTAAAATATAGTCTAGGGGAAGCTGATCTGAGTAGAGGCAGCTGTTTGTGGCAGCCAGAGTGACCCAATGAGACGGGGAGAGTAGGGCCATAACAATATATATAGGAAGGTCCTGATGATATGAGTAGTTAGGTTCCATTTGAATTGCTCTTATAGCAAATTCTCATGTAACAAAACACATAACTAATGGGGGTTAGGTTTTGTGATACTTGTCAAAGGTTAGTTTTGAAGCTAAAATGTATAATGCCAAACACAACAAATGTGTCTGTATTACAGAACTGTTGATAAAAGCAATGTGAAAAAGAAAACAGCATACAAAGAACATGATTTCATGTTAATTTAACATGAGATGTGCACAACACTCACCAGTGCATAGTTAATGTGTCAGACAGAATAACTTGCTCACCACTCTTGTGCCTCTTAACATTTTCCACCTTCTTTGTGTTATTGGTGCTCTAGATTGCTTAAGGCACTGTCACACTAGTAAATTTTTGTCAACTTTTTCCATCAATTTTCTGAAAATGAACAGTTTCTTGAGCCTGCCCTGTCATACATGCACAGTTGTCTGTCTCAGGATTGGAAATTTTTTTTTACCCAATCTCCTGTTTTTTTTTGGGGGGAAGTTATTTTTTGTTTACTTAGATTTATTCCAGATTCATTGTTTTTCGGGGGTTTTATTGTTTTTGGGGGTTTAATTGTTTTCTTGGGGGTTTTATTTATTTTTTGTTTATTCTTTATATTCATATGTACATCAATTTAAATAACCAATCAAAAAGTAATCTAAGAGTGAAACAAAAGGTTTGAAGTTTTTTTTTCCATGTAGGAGGGGGAACCAGCCAAGAGCAACAAGAATATAATAAAAAAAGATCCACTGAAGTGTTGGTTGTCAAAAATTACAGGATAAGTGTGTTGAAATCTCCCTCCTGAAAGAGCTTAAGTCATGGGAAAAAGGAAATGCAGAAGCAGGCAGGGAGTTCCAGAGTTTACTAGAGAAAGGGATGAATGACTGAGAATACTGGTTAATTCTTGCATTAGAGAGGTGGACAGAATAGGGGTGAACAGTGAGGCTGCAGGGCCAGAGGAGGCATGCAGTTAACAAGATGAGAAGAGCAGTTGGCATGAAAATGACACTAAAATATAGCAAGAGATGCAACATTACAGCATGTGAAGCATACTCCTCACATGGATGGATAAGGCCCCTGTACAGAGTTGGCAGCTAGAGGGTGAGAAAAACTTATGGAGACAACTCAGAATGCTTAACTTCATAGAAGCTGTTTTAGCTAGAGATGAGATGTGGGATTTCCAGTTTAGACTGTAGGTAAAGGGCAGACCAAGGATGTTCATTGTAGAGCGAGAACTATTTACTTCCTGATGCGTTGAATGTTCATGAAAAGATGTGTAAAAGTGCAGGGTGGTATCATCAGCATAGGAATGGATAGGACAAGAAGTTTGGTTTAGAAGATCATTGATGAATAATAGGAAGAGAGTGGGTGATAGGACAGAACCCTGAGGAACACCACTGTTAATAGGTTAAGGAGAAGAACAGTGACTGTCTACCACACCAGCAATAGAATGGTCAGAAGGGAAACTTAAGATGAAATTACAGAGAGAAGGATAGAAGCCGTAGGAGGGTAGTTTGTAAATCAAGGTTTTGTGCCAGACTCTATCAAAAGCTTTTGATATGTCCAAGTCAACAGCAAAAGTTTCACCAAAATCTCTAAAAGAGGATGACCAAGACTCAGTAAGGAAAGCCAGAAGATCACCGGTAGAGTGGGCTTGACGGAACCCATACTGGCGATCAGATAGAAGGTTGTGAAGTGATAAATGTTTAAGAATTTTCCTGTTCCAGATAGATTAAAAAACTTTAGATAGGCAGGAAATTAAAGCAATAGGATGGTAGTTTGAGGGATTAGAATGGTCACCCTTTTTAGGAACAGGCTGAATGTAGGGAAACTTCCAGCAAGAAGGAAAGGTAAATTTTGACAGAGTTGAAAGAGTTTGATTAGACAAGGTGCAAGCATAGAGGCACAGTTTCAGAGAACAATAGGAGGGACCCCCTTAGGTCCATAAACCTTCTGAGGGTCTAGGCCAGCAAGGGCATGGAAAATGCCATTGCAAAGAATTTTAATAGGTAGCATGAAGAATTCGGAGAGTGGAGGAGAGGGAGGAACAAACCCTGAATCATCCAAGATAGAGCTTTTAGCAAGGGTTTGAGTGAAGGGTTCAGTTCTAGAGATAGATGTGATAGCAGGAGGGAAAGAAGAAAATAGTAAAGTTATTGGAGATATTTTTGGCTAGATACCAGAAGTCACTAGGGGGGGGGGTTAGGTCTTGAAAGATATTGACACTTACTATTATTGAAGGAGTGTTTGGCTAGTTGGAGAACAGACCTGGCATGGTTCTGGGCAGAAATATAAAGCGCATGAGATTCTCATGATGGAAGGCTTATGTAGCTTTTGTGGGCCACCTCTCTGTTACATATGGCATGAAAATAGGGTGTGTTAAACCAAGGTTTGGAAGGTTTAGGTCGAGAAAAAAGAGTGAGGAATGTACGCCTCCATACCAGATACTATCACCTCTGTTATGTGCTTGGCACACAGAGATGGGTCTCTGACATGGAAGCAGTAGTATACCTCCTCAGGTCCCCCCATCCAGCAGAGGCAAAATGCCAGAGGCACCTCCACTTAGGGGGATCCTGAGGAGGGATTGGAGCGATAGGACAAGATACAGATATGAGATTGTGATCGGAGGAGCCCAACGGAGAAGAAAGGGCGACAGCATAAGCAGAAGGATTAGAGGTCAGGAAAAGGTCAAGAATGTTGGGCGTATCTCCAAGATGGTCAGGAATATGAGTAGGGTGTTGCCCCAATTTCTCTGGGTCGTGGAGGATAGCAAAGTTGAAGGCTAGTTCACCAGGATGGTCAGTGAAGGGAGAGGAAAGCCAAAGCTGGTGGTGAACATTGAAGTCTCCAAGAATGGAGATCTCTGCAAAAGGGAAGAGAGCAAGAATGTGCTCCACTTTGGAAGTTAAGTAGTCGAAGAATTTCTTATAGTGAGAGGAGTTAGGTGAGAGGTATACAGCACAGATAAATTTAGTTTGAGAGTGACTCTGTAGTCGTAGCCAGATGGTGGAAAACTCAGAAGATTCAAGAGCTTGGGCACAAGAGCAGGTTAAGTCGTTGCACACATAGATGCAACATCCAGCTTTGGATTGAAAATGAAGATAGAGAAAGTAGTAGGGAACAGAAAAGGGGCTACTATCAGTTGCCTCAGACACCTGCGCTTCAGTGAGGAAAAGAAGATGAATAGAGGTAGTGTTCTACAGATTGAAAGTTAGATCTAACCGCGAACGTTGCAGAAGTTAATGAAGAAAAAGTTGAGGGGGGTGTCAAGACACTTAAGGTTGATATCAGAAGAGCAGTCCGACCTGGGGAGATTTGTGGTCCCCTCCCCAGATGGAGACTCCAAAGCTGGTGTAGCAGTTGCCATGATAATTTTGAATTTTGAGTGAAGGGTGTGTGTGTGTAATTAGGTGCCTGTAGTTTTGTGTGAAGGAAGAGAGTTGCCTTTGGAGGGCAGGCTGTGACTGCCCCCTTGTGGTGCGGGACACAAATGGAAACATTCAGTGAGGTCATAGCTGTGTTTAATGATAAGTTCACAGCACCAGGGCCTTAGACCTCACTGGGAGTAATTATCATTTTGGCAGGTGCCTACTGCCTTCTCCTCTAATTAAATCATGTGAGCCACTGTTTGCTGTTATATATCCACAAATTAAATGTAACGATGTGGGAAATTATGTGATTTTGTGTTTTCTTTATTTAAAGTCTATTTAATTTTTTTTTAAACAATAAGGTTTACTTAGTAAATCTTTATATTATAAACATAGATTTTAATTTGACAACAGAAATTGATGATAACCCTGCTCTGTGAAGATGACCATTTCCATTTGATGATGCAGACAGAAAAAGATGATGGAACAAGGCAAAAGTTGAACAGGATTTGACAAGAAAAGTTGATGGAAACTGGAGTTGACAAGAAAAATTGATGGAAAATATTTCTCTTTAGCCGTATTGCTAGGATGCTCACTGGAACTCATTGTCCACTTGGGAAGTATAGTTAGCATTTTAGAGGCAAAATAAGGTACAATCTATACACCACATGGCCAGTCACACACACACAATACCACACCAAAGACAGTGAAGGAAAGAGCACACCAGTAGTAACACTGTAACATCCTAGCATTGATCAGTCACATAAAGCACTGTACAGTGTACTTGTTCTGTATTGTAAATATGCTTGATAGAGTGCAAGTAAAATTAACAATATGGCTATAAGAGTGGACCCTTGCAAGCTAAATGGTGATAGATTATGGGTATAATAACAAGCAGTAAGGCTGTAAGAGTGGGGAGTCTGAGAGACACCGAGCTCAATTTAAAACAGGACTGGCAGGAAAATGAATGGTAAGTAGGTACAGGGGAGGGATGTGTGGTTCTCTTCCACCTCTCACAAACTTGTCTCTGCACATCAGAATCATTGTTCATTACCACACAGCCCAGATGTGTGAGTGGAAGGGTGAAGGAAGGCACACATTTTAAACTTTGTGATTTCACTCATCTCAGTCTGAAGTTCATATCATTGGATTTTAATGCATGCAAAAAGGAAAAATGACCCTAATTTACACATTTCGTATCATCAGTTTATATATACCTATGTGTCTATATACAGCTAACTCTCAGCCTTCCCATGATGAACATTCATGGATTTGATTAAAAAGGAAATCTATGTAGATTCAATTTTTCATTTTCACAGCACACACACCGACCGCACCAAAAGTTTGTGGGCTATTGCACACAATACTCAACAAGGATAAACAGTATTTAGTAACAACTTAATACTAATAAAATGGGTACTTACAGATACTAGTATTTCAGAGATCTTCCTTTCTTCTTCAAGCACTCTTTGAGATGTGGGACAGAATCTGCTAAGTTTCGTAAGTTCTCATGATCAATAGACCTCCACTCATGTTCCACTGCCGTGATCAGTTTTGGAGTGGGGCTTGTGTCATGCTGCCAAAGTTTTCTTATAATGATACCCCACAGTTTTTCAATTAGGTTCAAATCCAGTGTATTTCGTGGCCAATCATTAATTTACTCCACCTCACAATCTTGCAACCACTGTCACATGATGAGCTGTGTGACATGGAGCTCCATCTTGCATGAGGTCAACCTGGCAAACCTCAGAGCACTCAGGCAGATGGTCACACAAGAGCTGTAGATACCTGTTTTTGTTTAGGTCTTCATTTCTTGGTACCACAGCTAAATTTCCTTGATCATGGTACCCAAAGTACTCTGCAGCATAACACTGTCTGGGAATTTTTGGGTTTTCCTTGTGAAGCATGGATGAAGTGAGTCACTGCTGCAGTGATGATACACTTCCACCTCATTTTCCAGTCTCAGAAAAAATTGCTTCATCAATTTAAAGACTCAATGCCACTTCATATATTTATGGTTGAAAGTTAGGTGATGTTTGCAGCTGGGATGACCGCTGTAGTAATACAGGATGCGTTGCACTGTTGTTTTTTGACACTTCAGTTTTTTTTTTTTTTTTTTATGTAAGAAGGACACTGGCCAAGGGCAACAAAAATCAATAAAAAAAAAATGCCCACTGAAATGCCAGTCCTGTAAAAGGGTCAAGGCAGTGGTCAAAAATTGGTGGATAAGTGTCTTGAAACCTCCCTCTTGAAGGAATTCAAGTCATAGGAAGGTGGAAATACAGAAGCAGGCAGGGAGTTCCAGAGTTTACCAGAGAAAGGGATGAATGATTGAGAATACTGGTTAACTCTTGCATTAGAGAGGTGGACAGAATAGGGGTGAGAGAAAGAAGAAAGTCTTGTGCAGCGAGGCCGCAGAAGGAGGGGAGGCATGCAGTTAGCAAGATCAGAAGAGCAGTTAGCATGAAAATAGCGGTAGAAGACAGCTAGATATGCAACATTGCGGCGGTGAGAGAGAGGCTGAAGACAATCAGTTAGAGGAGAGGAGTTGATGAGACGAAAAGCTTTTGATTCCACCCTGTCTAGAAGAGCAGTATGAGTGGAACCCCCCCAGACATGTGAAGCATACTCCATACGTGGACGGATAAGGCCCTTGTACAGAGTTAGCAGCTGGGGGGGTGAGAAAAACTGGCGGAGACGTCTCAGAACACTTAACTTCATAGAAGCTGTTTTAGCTAGAGATGAGATGTGAAGTTTCCAGTTCAGATTATAAGTAAAGGACAGACCGAGGATGTTCAGTGTAGAAGAGGGGGACAGTTGAGTGTCATTGAAGAAGAGGGGATAGTTGTCTGGAAGGTTGTGTCGAGTTGATAGATGGAGGAATTGAGTTTTTGAGGTATTGAACAATACCAAGTTTGCTCTGCCCCAATCAGAAATTTTAGAGAGATCAGAAGTCAGGCGTTCTGTGGCTTCCCTGCGTGCTATGTTTACCTCCCGAAGGGTTGGACGTCTATGAAAAGACGTGGAAAAGTGCAGGGTGGTATCATCAGCGTAGGAGTGGATAGGACAAGAAGTTTGGTTTAGAAGATCATTAATGAATAATAAGAAGAGAGTTGGTGACAGGACAGAACCCTGAGGAACACCACTGTTAATAGATTTAGTAGAAGAACAGTGACCGTCTACCACACCAGCAATAGAACGGTCAGAAAGGAAACTTGAGATGAAGTTACAGAGAGAAGGATAGAAACTGTAGGAGGGTAGTTTGGAAATCAAAGCTTTGTGCCAGACTCTATCAAAAGCTTTTGATATGTCCAAGGCAACAGCAAAAGTTTCACCAAAATCTCTAAAAGAGGATGACCAAGACTCAGTAAGGAAAGCCAGAAGATCACCAGTAGAGCGGCCTTGACGGAACCCATACTGGCGATCAGATAGAAGGTTGTGAAGTGATAGATGTTTAAGAATCTTCCTGTTGAGGATAGATTCAAAAACTTTAGATAGGCAGGAAATTAAAGCAACAGGACGGTAGTTTGAGGGATTAGAACAGTCACCCTTTTTAGGAACAGGTTGAATGTAGGCAAACTTCCAGCAAGAAGGAAAGGTAGATGTTGACAGACAGAGCTGAAAGAGTTTGACTAGGCAAGGTGCAAGCACGGAGGCACAGTTTCGGAGAACAATAGGAGGGACCCCATCAGGTCCATAAGCCTTCCGAGGGTTTAGGCCAGCGAGGGCATGGAAAACATCATTGCGAAAAATTTTAATACGTGGCATGAAGTAGTCAGAGGGTGGAGGAGAGGGAGGAACAAGCCCAGAATCATCCTAGGTAGAGTTTTTAGCAAATGTTTGAGCAAAGAGTTCAGCTTTAGAAATAGATGTGATAGCAGTGGTGCCATCTGGTTGAAGTAGAGGAGGGAAAGAAGAAGAAGCAAAGTTATTGGAGATATTTTTGGCTAGATGCCAGAAATCACGAGGGGAGTTAGGTTTTGACATTTTCTGTTAATGAAGGAATTTTTGGCTAGTTGGAGAACAGACTTGGCATGGTTCCAGGCAGAAATATAAAGTGCATGAGATTCTGGTGATGGAAGGCTTAAGTACCTTTTGTGGGCCACCTCTCTATCATGTATAGCACGAGAACAAGCTGTGTTAAACCAAGGTTTAGAAGGTTTAGGACGAGAAAAAGAGTGAGGAATGTACGCCTCCATGCCAGACACTATCACCTCTGTTATGCGCTCAGCACACAAAGACGTGTCTCTGACACGGAAGCAGTAGTCATTCCAAGGAAAATCAGCAAAATACCTCCTCAGGTCCCCCCAACTGGCAGAGGCAAAACGCCAGAGGCACCTTCGCTTAGGGGGATCCTGAGGAGGGATTGGAGTGATAGGACAAGATAAAGATATGAGATTGTGATCGGAGGAGCCCAATGGAGAAGAAAGGGTGACAGCATAAGCAGAAGAATTAGAGGTCAGGAAAAGGTCAAGAATGTTGGGCGTATCTCCAAGACGGTCAGGAATGCGAGTAGGGTGTTGCACCAATTGCTCTAGGTCATGGAGGATAGCAAAGTTGTAGGCTAGTTCACCAGGATGGTCAGTGAAGGGAGAGGAAAGCCGAAGCTGGTGGTGAACATTGAAATCTCCAAGAATGGAGATCTCTGCAAAAGGGAAGAGGGTCAGAATGTGCTCCACTTGGGAAGTTAAGTAGTCAAAGAATTTCTTATAGTCAGAGGAGTTAGGAGAGAGGTATACAGCACAGATAAATTTAGTATGAGAATGACTCTGTAGTCGTAGCCAGATGGTGGAAAACTCGGAAGATTCAAGAGCGTGGACACGAGAGCAGGTTAGGTCATTGCGCACATAAACGCAGCATCCAGCTTTGGATCGAAAATGAGGATAGAGAAAGTAGGAGGAAACAGAAAAGGGGCTACTGTCAGTTGCCTCAGACACCTGAGTTTCAGTGAGGAAAAGAAGATGAGGTTTAGAAGAGGAGAGGTGGTGTTCTACAGATTGAAAATTAGATCTTAGACTGCGAATGTTGCAGAAGTTAATGAAGAAAAAGTTGAGGGGGGTGTCAAGACACTTAGGGTCGTCGACAGAAAGGCAGTCCGACCTGGGGACATTTATGGTCCCCTCCCCAGATGGGGACTCCGAGGCTGGTGTAGGAGTCGCCATGATGATTTTAAAATTTTTGAGTGAAGGGTGTGGGTGTTATTAGGTGCTTGTAGTTTTGTGTGGAGGAAGAGAGTTGTCTTTAGAGGGCAGGCTGTGACTGCCCCCTTGTGTTGTGAGACACAAAGGGAAACGTTCAGTGAGATCACAGCTGGGTTTAATGATAAGTTCACAGCACCCCCTGAACAGTGCTTTAGACCTCACTGGGAATAATTATCGTTTCGCTTCGTTTTAGCAGTAGTGGATTATTTTATTTTATTTCTCTGGCTGAAATGTATTGGTTGGCCTCCATCTCCCTTTGGATAATAACTGCTAATGTTTGCAATCCATAGAGTGGTCTTAACTAGCTTCCCAGAGCAGTATCCATGTTGTGGTATTTCTTCACCATCATCATCTTTGTATCACTTAATCCACTTTTGAACAGTTTGTTCTACAAATCCAACAATTCTTGATATATCCTTTACTGACTGCGCTGATTTACAGATCAACACAATGCTTTTTTTTTGTTTTGAGCTGCTGTTTTGTAGAGTACTTTGGGTGCAGTGAATGAACAGGATCAAGGATAGAGTGGCCACTGACCTGTCGCTTGAGGGAGTGATTCATTACATAATGTTATGTCGCTTCCTAGAAAAAAGGTGTAAGCCCCATTCTGTCTAAAACTATTTCAAACTGTTAGTGAAACTTCACTGCTACTAATAACTTAAAATTGAGCTTATTAATGTGTAGGGTTGGATTACTTCTGCTCACTTTTCTTGTGTTTGAGGTACACAAACTTCCATTGTCTCTACATCCATTTAACACAGTGGGGGTTGGGGGTCAGTTTGTTTCTATGTTGTACTACAACATGTGGGACTCAAGACCCTAACATTGGAATGGGCTGCAGCAAGCCACAGAAAAGTTCATAATGCAGGGTGGGGGAGGAGGCCCCTGCCACCTTGCCACCCACAGTGATGCCAATTTAGTGACTAACCTATGCATGCATGCTTGACAATTGTGCAATTTTCCCACAGCCTGCAGTAATGAGGTCACCCTGCTTACCCAATTAGAAAACTGTTGTTTATGATATGCATTTAGTGAAGGCCACAGCTTTGCATCCAGATAAGATAATGAGTGTATGAACACCAACTAGGGAAGATATGAAGACTGCATGAACTGAATATATATATATATATATATATATATATATATATATATATATATATATATATATATATATATATATATATATATATATATATATATATATATATATATATATATATATATATATATATATATATATATATATATATATATATATATATATATATATATATATATATATATATATATATATATATATATATATATATATATATATATATATATATATATATATATATATATATATATATATATATATATATATATATATATATATATATATATATATATATATATATATATATATATATATATATATATATATATATATATACACACAATTACAGTAAATCCTCTTTATACTGGATACTGGACCCCATTATAGTGGATTTCCACATCTAATGGACATGTATGGCCTACGGTCTATCCTTTGGATTTACTAGGTAAATGTTGGTAAATGAGGCGTAACGTCTGGCCTGTGGCCAGAATATTAACTATATATTTTTATTGATAATTCACTAAATGCTTACAACACACATTCCAAAGTATTTTACATCAGGTACATGTTTGTCATCATCATGAATACTTTATTACACTGTGGCGTGTTGGCATGTTTGGAACTCCCTTCTAGTGGAGGTCATCCTGGTAAGAAATTCTGGTAAGTGGTGGTGGTAGAGAGGGAGTGAATGAGTGATGGTGGGAGGCTGGCAGTGGTTGTGGTGGTGGTGAGTGCACATTGCATCAATCAGGGTTATGCTGTCTACCATAATTATGGTATTTCTGTCATGATTTGGTGTTAGTCTGCCATCTGCCGTACATTGTCTACCATACACTGTGCCATAATGTATAGTAAAAAATGCCATAATTTTCACATTGCTGTATAATAATTTGGGCTGGCTGGCAGTGCAACCCTGGCACTCAAACACTGCTTCTGCCTCAGTCCTGCACTGGCAGATGTTATTAGAGGTTGTGGCACTCCTAACTACTCATCCCCCTAGATCAAGATGGCATCTTCCCCCTCTCCCACTCGCACTGCTAGGCAGAAAATCTCGTTCATGGTGCAGAAAATGGAGGTTATAGCCGACAGCAAGAAGGCTATGAGCAGGATACAGCTCATGGAGAAGCATGGGCTTAAGAGAAGTGGGATGGATAAAGGGAAGGTAGGGAAGGGGGGAAGGAGGTTTAGAAGTTGTGGCACTACTGACTCACTCACCATTGCTTTAATCAAATCTTTTTTTTCTTTATTGTCAGTGGTTTCTCCTAACTGATTGTCTTCAGCCTCTCTCTCACTGCCGCAGTGTTGCATCTCTAGCTGTTTTCTACTGCTATTTTCATGCTAACTGCTCTTCTGATCTTTCTAACTGCATGCCTCCCCTTGGGTTTTGGCCGGAACATTTGAGCGGGAGGTAACTGCACTCCAGCGCTTTTTTCGTTAGTCAGGAGGGAAGAAGGGGTTGTGAGGAGGACAAATTAGTTAAATCTAGAAAGGTAACTAGCTCAGGGAAGGTGAGAAATACCTTAAGTGTTTACTACACAAATTGTAGTATTTTGAATAAAATAGACTTGCTTAGAGGAATAGCGTGTATAGAGAACTTTGATATCATTGTTTTAACTGAAACTTGGTTAGATATGTCAGGAAAAGTATTTAATCCAGAGGTTAAGATTGATGGTTATACACTGTTCTATAAAGATAGGGAAATCAGGAGAGGAGGAGGTGTCACGTTATACGTTAAGGACACATTACAGTGTTGTATTAACAGTAGAATCAAAACAGATAACAAAACAGAGTCGATATGGGTAGATATTAAGGAAGGATCACAGTCAGTAGTACTGGAAGTAGTGTACAGGCCACCAAACAGTACGAAGGAAATTAACACCTCACTGTGGCAGGAAATAAATAGAGCAGGAAGGTATAGTCAGGTATGTGTAGTAGGAGATTTTAATTTTAGGAATATCAACTGGAGCCTGATGGTGGGTAACAAGGAAGCAGAGGAATTTCTTAAGGTAATTCAGGATAATTTTTTAAAAAAGGTAGTCGTAGAACCCACAAGGGGGAACAATATTCTAGATTTAATTCTTACTAACAGGGAGGAAGCAGTCACGCAGGTAGAGGTTGGAGGACAGCTAGGTAACAGTGACCATAGGGAAATTAGGTATAATTTGAAATGGGAAGAAACTTTCAGAAGCAAAAACACTAGTAAAATACCTGACTTTAGGAGAGCAGATTTTGAGGAATTAAAAAGGTACCTCCAAGGAGTTGACTAGCAACGGATGCAGGGTGAGGTTAGGTCCGGGACAGAGTTGAGAGAGAGTGAGGTGTGAGGTGAGGTGTGAGGTGTGAGGGTGTAGGACAAGAGGAGGAAAAAGGTGTCTGGAAGGGACAGAGGAGAGAGGGAGGGGGAGATAAGTGTGAGTATGTTGGAAGGTAAGGTCATGCTGAAATAGGAGAGGTGAGGTCGAGGTGAGTAGGAGGAGTGGAGAGGATGGTAGGGGCCGAGATGAGGGGATTAGGTGAAGTAAATGTAGATGAGTTATATAAATGTTTTGTAGATAAAGTTCATACAGGTCAGTTAGCAAACATCCTGTATCAAGCAATAAGATCACAGGAAAAATACCCTAAATGGATGACTGCTAGGTTAAAACATTATATAGGGCAGAAGAGATGTATATACAAGAAATTAAGGGCAGGTGAAAAAGTTTTAAGGCCACAATATAATGAATTAGTTAGAACAGTCAGGAGGTTAACGAGGAAAGCTAAGGGCAATTATGAATTAAAGGTAGCCAGCCAGGTGAAGACAGACCCCAAGGGACTTTATCAGGTATACAGGATGAAGAATAAGGATACTATAGGTCCATTAAAGGTAGCAGATGGGGAGCTAGTTAGTTCTGGGGAGTGATTAGTAAAATTCTGAATGAGTATTTTTAACTGTCTTCACCCAGGAAAACATGCAGGATATGCCAAATAGTAAACAGATGTTTAGAGCAGATGAGAATGGGGAACTGACATATTTCCATAACTAAGGAGATAGTGGAACAGGAGATAGATGGGCTAAAATCTTAAGAACAGGACCAGATGAAATATATCCCAGAGTACTTAAGGAATGCAAAGAAGTTATTAGTGAGCCGTTAGTTTCTGTCTTTAGGAAATCACTTGAGTCAGGTGAGGTACCAGTAATGTGGAGACAGGCTAATGTAGTACCCATCTTTAAGAAAGGAGATAAAACTTTAGTGTCTAACTATTGACCTGTCAGCTTAACTTCAGTTATACGTAAAATATTGGAGTCAATAATAGCGAGAAACATTAGGGAACATTTAGACAAACATAACTTGATAAATCAGTCACAGCATGGCTTCACGAAGGGGAAGTCTTACCTGACAAACCTGTTAAGTTTTTACAGTAAAGTGTATGAGGCATTAGATAATGGTGATAGTTATGATATCTTATATTTGGACTTTAGTAAAGCAAGGTATCCCATCAAAATCTCCTGAGAAAGGTTAGGGCACATGGGATAGATGGGAAGGTATTAGGCTGGATAAGGTCATGGCTTAGTGACAGGCAACAAAGAGTTGTAATTAACGGCTCTAAGTCCGAGTGGAGTCATGTAATTAGTGGAGTGCCACAGGGATCAGTATTAAGGACATTGTTATTTCTAATATACATCAATGACTTGGATAGTGGAATTAGTAGTGATGTTAGTAAATTTGTGGATGACACAAAGATAGATAGATTAATTAGGTCAGAATCGGATGCCATTGCCTTGCAGGCAGATTTAGATGGGATGAATGAATGGATGGACAGATGGCAAATGCAATTTAATATCAACAGATCCAAAATACTTAGTGTAGGTAGAGGAAACCCACACAGTAGGTACACATTAAACAATGAAACTCTGGTAGGTACAGGGTATGAGAAAGATTTAGGAGTTATAGTTAGCTCTGAACTCCGTCTAAAAAAGCAATGCATAGAAGCTAGAAACAGGGCAAATAGGGTACTAGGATTCATTTTTAGGAGTGTTAAAAGTAGAAGGCCGGAAGTAATATTAAAGTTATACTTGGCGCTGGTCAGACCTCATTAAAACTACCCTGTGCAGTTCTGGTCCCCACATTACAGGAAAGATATAGGTCTATTAGAATCAGTACAGAGGAGAATGACTTAAAGGATACAGGGGATGAGGAGTAATCCTTACGAGGCGAGATTTAAGCTATTAAATTTACATTCTTGAGAGAGACGTAAGTTAAGAGGGGACCTGATAGAAGTCTTTAAGTGGTATAAGGATTATAACAAGGGGGATGTAAGTAAAATTCTTAGGATCAGCAACCAGGATAGAACAAGAAATAACAGGTTCAAGCTTGAAAAATTTAGGTTTAGGAAGGAGATAGGAAGAAACTGGTTCTCAAATAGAGTTGTAGATGAGTGGAACGGACTCAGTAATCATGTTGTTAGTGCTAGAACATTAGGGAGCTTTAAGAGAACATTAGACATTTTATGTATTGGGATAACAGATGGAAATAGGTAGGTATATTTCATACAGGGACTGCCACGTGTAAGCCTGGTTACTTCTTGCAGCTTCCCTTACTTCTTATGTTCTGATGTTCTCCTGCGGCCTTGCTGCACAAGACTTTCTTTTTTCTCTCACCCCTTCTCTCTCTAATGCAAGAGTTAACCAGTATTCTCAGTCATTCATCCCTTTCTCTGGTAAACTTTGGAATTCCCTTCCTGCTTCTGTATTTCCACCTTCCTATGACTTGAATTACTTCAAGAGGGAGGTTTCAAGACACCTATCCTTCAATTTTTGACTACTGCTTTGGACCCTGTTTGGGGACTGGCATCTCAGTGTTTTTTTTTTTTTTTTTTTTTTTTTTTTTTTTTTTTTTTTTTGAGGGGGATTTTTGTTGCCTTTGGCTAGTGTCCCTCCTACATAAAAAAAAAAAAATGTTCAGTATAATGAGGGTTTACTATATATATATATATATATATATATATATATATATATATATATATATATATATATATATATATATATATATATATATATATATATATATATATATATATATATATATATATATATATATATATATATATATATATATATATACATATATATATATATATATATAATGGGTGATATGAAGTGATGTAAATAGTGGTTTAGGTTGGTTTTGAAATTATTGTTTCTATACTGTACCAGTAATCCTAGGTTAATATTAGCATGTAATGGTGTCCATAAGTATCCAAATTTAAGAAGAAAACGATTGATTTTGGAATGTAAAATATATGTAGATGATATGAGGTGATGTCAACAGTAAGCATTCATCCACTGCATGTGTAAGTAATGACTCAGCATGGTTTTGTAATGATTGTCACTGTACTATACTGATTACTATTCTTTAATCTTGAGATGTTTTATGAACTATGTATTTGTTATCTATATGTACTGGATGTAGATTTACTGCCTGCCACCACTTGTAGTAGTTAGATGCTGCTTTTACTTGCTGCTGCTACCACTAATTCAGAAGAAAGTTACTGCCTGCTCACTGACTGATAGACTTATTGGGTGACTGGAGATGATGGTAGCAGCACAGATGATAGTGGCTTGTTGATTCTCCAATGAAGATATATTGGTAGTGTGGTGTTTTGTGGGTATTTGTTTTATCTTGTGGTTTGATTGTGCAAGTAATAGTAACAGAAGAGATACAGTCACTTTTCTTCTTTTAATTATAAGATAACAATGTAGTACATGCATGATATTGAGAGACACTGATTACGATGGATATGATGGATGCTTCGACTCTCTCTGATCTCAACTCTCTGTGATGACTGACTGAACTCTATGAACTGAACTCCTTGCTATGCATACAGGTTCAATATATGGAGAAGGAAGTGGATCAGGATTGAAAAGCTGAGATGAAGGGATGGCTAGTCAGATGCTTGGAACTGGGGTAAAGGAACCAATGACAGATGTCATTATTCTGGCCATTGACCTTCAAGGAAGACCACAGGTGTTTTCCCTAAGGACTGGCTGAGAGATGCACCTTTCCCTTCAGGAGGTAAACATATCACGCAGGGAAGCCACAGAACGCTTGACTTCTGATCTTTCTAAAATTTTTGATTGGGGCAGAGCAAACTTGGTATTGTTCAATGCGTCAAAAACTCAGTTCCTCCATCTATCAACTTGACACAACCTTCCAGACAACTATCCCCTCTTCTTCAATGACACTCAACTGTCCCCCTCTTCTACACTGAATATCCTCGGTCTGTCCTTTACTTATAATCTGAACTGGAAACTTCACATCTCATCTCTAGGTAAAACAGCTTCTATGAAGTTAGGCATTCCGACACGTCTCCGCCAGTTTTTCTCATTCCCCCAGCTGCTAACTCTATACAAGGGCCTTATCCGTCCATGTATGGAGTATGCTTCACATGTCTGGGGGGATTCCTCTCATACTGCTCTTCTAGACAGGGTGGAATCAAAAGCTTTTCGTCTCATCAACTCCTCTCCTCTAACTGACTGTCTTCAGCCTCTCTCTCACCGCCGCAATGTTGCATCTCTAGCTGTCTTCTACTGCTATTTTCATGCTAACTGCTCTTCTGATCTTGCTAACTGCATGCCTCCTTTCCTCCCGCGGCCTCGCTGCACAAGACTTTCTTCTTTCACTCATCCCTATTCTGTCCACCTCTCTAACGCAAGAGTTAACCATTATTCTCAATCATTCATCCCTTTCTCTGGTAAACTCTGGAACTCCCTGCCTGCTTCTATATTTCCACCTTCCTATGACTTGAATTCCTTCAAGAGGGAGGTTTCAAGACACTTATTCATCAATTTTTGACTACTGCTTTGACCCTTTTATGGGACTGGCATTTCAGTGGGTATTTTTTTTGTTGGATTTTTGTTGCCCTTGGCCAGTGCCCTTCCTACATAAAAAAAAAAAAAAAAGAAAAGGTGTGGAACTCCCTTGAGACAAGAGAGGGGAGGAAAGCAGAATTAAAAACAGATCAGATTGGCCACGTGAGGACAGTGAACACATGGAAACACTAGACAATGGAATTTACATATAATGATAATAATGACTGATACATATAATGATTATGGCTTATCATTAAACCCAGCTGTGACCTCACTGAACATTTACCTGTGTCTCACAACACAAAGGGGCAGTCACAGCCTGGCCTCTAAAGACAACTCTCTTCCTCCACACAAAACTACAAGCACCTAATAACACACACACCCTTCACTCAAAAATTTTAAAATCATCATGGCGACTCCTACACCAGCCTCGGAGTCCCCATCTGGGGAGGGGACCATAAATGTCCCCAGGCCTTTCTGTCGACGACCCTAAGTGTCTTGACACCCCCCTCAACTTTTTCTTCATTAACTTCTGCAACATTCACAGTCTAAGATCTAATTTTCAATCTGTAGAACACCACCTCTCCTCTTCTAAACCTCATCTTCTTTTCCTCACTGAAACTCAGGTGTCTGAGGCAACTGACAGCAGCCCCTTCTCAGTTCCCTCCTACTTTCTCTATCCTCATTTTCGATCCAAAGCTGGATGCTGCGTTTGTGTGCGCAATGACTTAACCTGCTCTCGTGCCCATGCTCTTGAATCTTCCGAGTTTTCCACCATCTGGCTACGACTGCAGAGTCACTCTCATACTAAATTTATCTGTGCTGTATACCTCTCACCTAACTCCTCTGACTATAAGAAATTCTTTGACTACTTAACTTCCAAAGTGGAGCATATTCTGACTCTCTTCCCTTTTGCAGAAATCTCCATTCTTGGAGACTTCAATGTTCACCACCAGCTTTGGCTTTCCTCTCCCTTCACTGACCATCCTGGTGAACTAGCCTACAACTTTGCTATCCTCCATGACCTAGAGCAATTGGTGCAACACCCTACTCGCATTCCTGACCGTCTTAGAGATACGCCCAACATTCTTGACCTTTTCCTGACCTCTAATCCTTCTGCTTATGCTGTCACCCTTTCTTCTCCGTTGGGCTCCTCCGATCACAATCTCATATCTTTATCTTGTCCTATCGCTCCAATCCCTCCTCAGGATCCCCCTAAGTGAAGATGCCTCTGGCATTTTGCCTCTGCTAATTGGGGGGACCTGAGGAGGTATTTTGCTGATTTTCCTTGGAATGACTACTGCTTCCGTGTCAGAGACCCGTCTTTGTGTGCTGAGCGCATAACAAAGGTGATAGTGTCTGGCATGGAGGCGTACATTCCTTACTCTTTTTCTCGTCCTAAACCTTCTAAACCTTGGTTTAACACAGCTTGTTCTCGTGCTATACATGATAGAGAGGTGGCCCACAAAAGGTACTTAAGCCTTCCATCACCAGAATCTCATGCACTTTATATTTCTCCCCGGAACCATGCCAAGTCTGTTCTCCAACTAGCCAAAAACTCCTTCATTAACAGAAAATGTCAAAACCTTTCAAGATCTAACTCCCCTTGTGACTTCTGGCATCTAGCCAAAAATATCTCCAATAACTTTGCTTCTTCTTCTTTCCCTCCTCTATTTCAACCAGATGGCACCACTGCTATCACATCTATTTCTAAAGCTGAACTCTTCGCTCAAACATTTGCTAAAAACTCTACCTTGGACGATTCTGGGCTTGTTCCTCCCTCTCCTCCACCCTCTGACTACTTCATGCCACGTATTAAAATTCTTCGCAATGATGTTTTCCATGCCCTCGCTGGCCTAAACCCTCGGAAGGCTTATGGACCTGATGTGGTCAATCCTATTGTTCTCCGAAACTGTGCCTCCGTGCTTGCACCTTGCCTAGTCAAACTCTTTCAGCTCTGTCTGTCAACATCTACCTTTCCTTCTTGCTGGAAGTTTGCCTACATTCAACCTGTTCCTAAAAAGGGTGACCGTTCTAATCCCTCAAACTACCGTCCTATTGCTTTAATTTCCTGCCTATCTAAAGTGTTTGAATCTGTCCTCAACAGGAAGATTCTTAAACATCTATCACTTCACAACCTTCTATCTGATCGCCAGTATGGGTTCCGTCAAGGCCGCTCTACTGGTGATCTTCTGGCTTTCCTTACTGAGTCTTGGTCATCCTCTTTTAGAGATTTTGGTGAAACTTTTGCTGTTGCCTTGGACATATCAAAAGCTTTTGATAGAGTCTGGCACAAAGCTTTGATTTCCAAACTACCCTCCTACGGTTTCTATCCTTCTCTCCAACTTCATCTCAAGTTTCCTTTCTGACCATTCTATTGCTGGTGTGGTAGACGGTCACTGTTCTCCTAAATCTATTAACAGTGTTGTTCCTCAGGGTTCTGTCCTGTCACCCACCCTCTTCTTATTATTCATTAATGATCTTTTAAACCAAACTTTTTGTCCTATCCTCTCCTACGCTGATGATACCACCCTGCATTTTTCCACGTCTTTTCATAGACGTCCAACCCTTCAGGAGGTAAACATATCACGCAGGTAATCCACAGAACACTTGACTTCTGGTCTTTCTAAAACTTCTGATTAAGGCAGAGCAAACTTGGTATTGTTCATTGCGTCAAAAACTCAGTTCCTCCATCTATCAACTTGACACAACCTTCCAGACAACTATCCCCTCTTCAATGACACTCAACTGTCTCCCTCTTCTACACTGAACATCCTCGGTCTGTCCTTTACTTATAATCTGAACTGGAAACTTCACATCTCATCTTTAGCTAAAACAGGTTTTATGAAGTTAGGCCTTCTGAGATGTCTCTGCCAGTTTTTCTCACCCCCCCCTGCTGCTAACTCTGTACAAGGGCCTTATCTGTCCATGTATGGAGTATGCTTCACATGTCTGGGGGGTTCCACTCATACTGTTCTTCTAGACAGGGTGGAATCAAAAGCTTTTCGTCTCATCAACTCCTCTCCTCTAATTGACTGTCATCAGCCTCTCTCTCACCGCCGCAATATTGCATTCCTAGCTGTCTTCTACCGCTGTTTTCATGCTAACTGCTCTTCTGATCTTGCTAACTGCATGCCTTCCCTCCTTCCATGGCCTCGCTGCACAAGACTTTCTTCTTTCTCTCACCCCTATTCTGTCCACCTCTAATGCAAAAGTTAACCAGTATTCTCAATCATTCATCCCTTTCTCTGGTAAACTCTGGAACTCCCTACCTGCTTCTGTATTTCCACTTTCCTATGACTTGAATTCCTTCAAGAGGGAGGTTTCAAGACACTTAGTCATCAATTTTTGACCACTGCTTTGACCCTTTTATGGGACTGGTTTTTCAATGGGCATATTTTTTTATTGGATTTTTGTTGCCCTTGGCCAGTGTCCTTTCTACATAAAAAAAAAAAAAAAATAGTCATATGCATAAAAAATTTTAAGTGTTGTAGATAATCTAAAATATTTTTATTTTTGTGGAGCTGGTCTTTGCTAGATTGGAAGTCAAGTCATTTTCTGCCATTACTTTCATTAAAATTCTATCATGGGGCATTAGCAGAACATCTCCACCACATTATAGAAGAGTTGGACATGATGTCGTTGCCAAGACCATGATCACGATCACCAAATGTGAAAGTTGGTCATTCTGAGAGGTCCTTATTTACCATAACTGAGTATTTTACCTCATTGCCAGTTGACAGCTATTGTGCAGTTAGGTGAAGAACAAGCAAGGGGAGTGTGGTGTGTTACTTTTTTGGTTCCCAGCCAACCTGGTAATAATGTAAAAGTAAAGTTTTACACTGGGCAGCCAACATTTCATGTTTTAATGCACATTTTTTTTATTTTATTAGTGATTATTTGAAAGAGGCATCTTGTTTGACCAAATTTCAGCAACTTATTATAACCCTCATGAGAATTAGGTTTAATCTAACTATAAAGCTTTGACTCAAACCAACTCATGCTTAAAGTTGTGCTTAATTTCCCAAGTCATGCTGAGTCAAGGTCTCAAATTTAAGACAGGTCTGGAAGTAGCTTAACTTTAAGAGCTATGCTAAGATTAAGTTAACCAAACAAAGATGGCCAACTGTCAAGCCCAAGCTCCCCACCTCAAGAATTATCAGACCTGTAAGGATGTTCTTGATGACCTTAATGACACTGAACTGTTGGACATATATAGACTAGACCTGCAGGAGTGTTATCTGTGTCAGATTTGATGGGAGATTCCTTGGAGAGCCCCAAAGGAAGGAGTGATGCACTGATGCTAGTAATTAAAGTAACAATTAGAGCAGTATTTAGCCAATGGGAAATGCAACTCTGTAACAATAATGACCTTGGGTCTTCCTGTGTCCTGTTGTTGGCATCTTATTTACCTTCTTGATAACATAGCCCCATGCATCTTATTTTTGTACCGTTGAATGAGCAAAGCCCTTCAGGCTATATCTTTCCTCATAATGCTGACTGGATGAAGAAAAAGTCTCGCCATCAGTCCAGCTTGGTTTCCTCTTTTAGTCTTTTGGGCCTTAGGGGTCATCATCTTCTACATAAAAGAAAGAGAACAGGAAAGGAGGTGCTACTGAGTGGGAATGGTGGGGCAACACTGTCTCAAGGACATAAACACTGAGACAAAATAGAAAATGCTTTGCATGGGATCTAATTTACTTATTAAAAATCACAAATTTATGTGCTCATATCCTTACAAAATTGATGATAAATTATTATTTTTTTCTTTGATAAAAAAAAATGTAAAAAGATTGCACTATTAACTCAAAATTAAGAAATATAAGATTTTACTGTTTTGCTCTTTCACCATTTCATGCTGGGACTAAAGAGTTCATCTCAGCACAACTTTAAGCATGCTTAGGAGATAAGCACAAGTCTAAGCAGAAGGCTGAGATGAGATCTGAGAATCTTTGTTAATATGGCCCCTGGGACTTGGGCTACAGATTTGAGCAGCTTGACAGTCTTGTACTAATTTTAATCATGTTATTCATATATACACCTTTCATTTGGTACCATCATTAGTTTATTGGCCTGACAGAGAACATGCCAGAAATAACTTTCCCATGGTCATTAAAAATTAATTTCCATTATTTATTGCATTACACTTATACCTCGGTATTACAGACTAAAAGGGGGGAACATCGGTCCAATGAAGCCGATTATCCATAGATACTGACACAGTGAACCCCCAGTTTTTCACAGGGTTATGTTCCAAAGTCACCCATGAAGTGCTAAAATCCACATTATATTGATGCTATCCCTAAAATATTTTAGCCTATTTATTTCTTCTGTTAATAAGAAAAACCATTACAGGTACTCAATGATGATGGATGAGATGAATGGAAATGATGAAGCAGCTGTGCAGCAAGGTGTAATGAACATATATGAAGAGAGAGAGAGAGAGAGAGAGAGAGAGAGAGAGAGAGAGAGAGAGATATGAATTGTGGTTGTGTGACTGCCAGTGGGTGACCTTGACAGAGGCTGGTGGCACATTGCTCTCTCTCTCTCTCTCTCTCTCTCTCTCTCTCTCTCTCTCTCTCTCTCTCTCTCTCTCTCTCTCTCTCTCTCTCTCTCTCTCTCTAAGGTAGGTTAACACACACATAGACACACACACACACACACACACACACACACACACACACACACACACACACACACACACACACACACACACACACACACACACACACACACACACACATAGAGAGAGAGAGAGAGAGAGAGAGAGAGAGAGAGAGAGAGTGCATTGTGTCAAGGCCACTCACTGGCTGCCTTTTCTACATTTCTTTTTGACAGCATGGTTATAGAAAATTATGATAATTCAAACACAACACAAAAAGAGCAAAAACCATGGAATAATGAGCTCCACATGTTGTTACACTGATGAAAACAAACTGACTGTTTGCAATGAGCGGTCAGTTCTTAAATCAGTGGCTCGTGTTCAATGTTGCCTTTCAAATTAAGTTGGCTGCTCCAGATTTTGTCTGCTGCCTCCAAAATCTGTTAAAGCGAGGTCCGTAGTACAGAGGTATGAGTGTAGTTGATTGCTTTCAGATAAATACTGAAAGGCCAAGTGATTTGGGAACTAGAGGTCAAACATATTCTCACTACAAATCTCATATTGCTGTGAAATATCTTATTGCAATATCTCCACTAGGTTTTATATCATAAATAACAAAAGGTCAAGGACAAAGGGTCAGTGACAAATGCATTACTAAACAATGCGGTTTACTTGCAGAAATTCTTCCTGGAGATGTAATATTGGCAGATAGAGGATTTGACATAATTAGTACCATAGGTTTATTTGCTGTTGAAGTTATTGTTCTAGCTTTCATCAGAGGTGAAAAGCAGCTCAGCATGATTGAAGTAGAGACAACTAGGAACCTAACTGTATTATGTATTTATATAGAGAGGGTAATAGGTGTTGCAAGACAAAAATATTCCATGTTGCAGCCAATGATACCTATTAGCCTTCTTCAAGATGATGTCACTAATGGGCTCACAACTTTTGATAAAGTAGTATGTGTTGCCTGTGGATTAACTAACTTAACTGCATGTACTGTTCCATCAAGTTAACTACTTTTGTCAAGATTGTAAAACATGATGAGTGAGTGGGAAGAAAGAAGGGATTGAAGATGAATAAAGTGGATGGAATTACTTAAGACAAAAATGGAAGAAAGATGCAATATACAAGGAAGTGATTGTAAAGGGAGTGGTTTCCTGAAATTCTTTCTGTTAACTTGTAAACTGTGCAATAGGGTCCTGGCATTCATACTCGTGGTGTGCAATTATCGGCATAAAAAAAGTTCTTAGATTGCATGGAAAAGTATTTGAAACCCAAATATTAGTTCATTATTTATGTCAGTTCAGATGTGGTGGTATAGTGAAGTTGCTCAGTTTTTCACTTCGAGCTAGTGGACTGTGAGCGATGTTGGTGGTGTCATTTGATCATTCTAGTTGTATATATTTGTGATGTAGATATAGTAAACATATACATATATAGAAATATTCTGTCACACACACACACACACACACACACACACACACACACACACACACACACACACACACACACACACACACACACACAAACACACATATATGTATGTATGTATGTATGCATATGTGCCACACAGGAAATTGCTGTGGAAGTTGAAGCATAATGGTGGGCTAAGGAGGGTTCTTGCTGAGACAGATGGAAAATTTCTTGACAAACAGAGAAATGAGAACAGTGGTAAAAGATAAAAAATCATCATGGAGGGAAGTCATAAGTGGCTCAAGTACTTGCACCAATCATGTTTGCATGTGGAGCAGAAGAGGAAAAGGATCTTAGTGTTACAGTGACTGGGAACCTGACCCCGGAGAGACACATTAGCAAAATTACAGGAGAAACCTATAACTTGAGAAGAATAGGGCAGGCCTTTGCATATATAGATGAAGAGATGGTCAGGAAGATGATCGTGTTGCTGATAAGACCTAGACTAGAATATGCAGCAGTAGTGTGGTCGCCATACAAGAAAAAGGATATAAGGAGGTTGGAGAGAGTTCAGAGAGCAGTTACAAAGATGGTACCAAGTATCAAGGACTTGTCATATGAAGAGAGACTGGCAAGGATACATCTACCAACATTGGAAAAGAGGAGAGAAAGGGGAGACTTGATTGCGATATATAAAGCATATGAGGGAGTAGAGGAGGTGGACTAGAGTGACTTAATGGTCTGGGATACACGGGACACTAGAGGACATGGAAAGAGGCTGAAGAGGAGTGCTTGTAGAAGAGATGTTAAAAAGTATAGTTTCCCATATAGAAGTATTGATGTATGGAACAGTCTGGATGAGGAGATGGTAAATGCAGAAAATATACATGGATTCAAGGCTAAGTTGGATATTAAAAGATATGGAGATGGGACAGCACGAGCATAGCTCTTTTTCCATAAAGCACAACTAGGTAAATACACACATGAGAGAGAGAGAGAGAGAGAGAGAGAGAGAGAGAGAGAGAGAGAGAGAGAGAGAGAGAGAGAGAGAGAGGGAAGTGTGGACTCACTCACCCTGAATTGCCAAATGTCATTTCAAGACATATGGGAGTGAAATATAGGCCACCAAGTTTAAAAATAGCCTTCATGTCATATGATGTAAGTTGCAGTTACTTGCTGTTCATCACGTGATGTATGTCCCAATTTACGAGTTAAGTAAGGGTCAGAGCCACCAAAAGCACTAATTTTAGCAACTTCTCTTTTCTTGGCTTCACCATTTAGAGTTTCAGCATAGTCACTTACAACAAGAGATGAAGAAGTAGCATCCATCTCTCTGACTCCTACAAACCATAGAACAAATACATTCACTTTTCCTCTCAAAATGAGTGACAGTGTTGCCATGGCAACATTTTTTTAAACAAAAGCAAAGCAGTGTGACATCACTGCAATCTCTCTATATCTGACATGACTTTACACACATAGTTATTATCAGATATCCTCTGTTCTTTTTTTTTTTGTTGCCAAGGGCAACAAAAAAATTGCCATGAGAAAAGGCTCACTCAAATGCCAGCTCCCAAAGTGACATCAGATGGAACAATCAAGTAACAGAGAATATATGCCTTGAAACTTCCATCTTAAAAGGGTCCAAGTCATAGGAAGGAGGAAATACAGATGCGGGAAGGGAGTTGTTAGGATAATTGAGTATTGGAAAAGGTGGTGGTGTGGGTGTAGCACATCACTTACTCATCTCTAACTCTGGATGAGAGCTGAGAGGAAGGGTGATGCCCAGCTTGGCCCACTGGTGAGGAATCCTATATGAAGTGCATTGCAGCCACACTGGGATGCTGGAGTGGAGTTGCTCTCTCTCTCTCTCTCTCTCTCTCTCTCTCTCTCTCTCTCTCTCTCTCTCTCTCTCTCTCTCTCTCTCTCTCTCTCTCTCTCTCTCTCTCTCTCTCTCTCTCTCTCTCTCTCTCTCGCCTTAGGTGAAGAAAAGAAAAAAAGACCACTAAAATGCTAGCCTTCAGAAAATTCCAAATAAATGATCTAAAATTGTATGATTAAGAGAAAAGCCATAGAAGGCACTGCTCTGGTCAGTCCTTTCTGTAGAGACAAGTATGTGCTTGATGGCATCAAAGGAGTTAAGAGGTGAGCTATAAAGCTACTTCCTATTTACACTTTTCATTAATATTTCTTCTTTTTTACTTCACAGTGCTCCAGGTCACTACTGCCAACACTGCTTAGAAGATGTTGCTTCCCCACAATACTGGAGCTGGTGTGCTAGCCCGAGCCCTTCTATGTGCTGCCTCACGCCAGGCTGTTCTCATGTGTACCCTGCCTCCCAGGTATGCATATTATGCACATGCCAGGCCTTAGCACTAATGGTTTGCTGATCATTTACACTTGGGATTCATTCTTGATTGATGATGATATCTACTTGCACTTATTTTTTTATTTGATTATTAATTATTTATTTAATTTACTTATCATTATTGCTATTATTTTTTTTCATTTTTGTTATTTATATATTTATATTTTACTTATTTATTTATTTATTTATTTTTTTTTTTCCTGTGTATTTGTGAGAAGTATAATGGAGGTGCATGAGTTTAATGGTTGAAGTAAAAGAAGATGAAGATGAAGAAGACAAGTTGGAGACAGTTTTGGCTGTATGCCAGAAGTTACGAGGGAAGTTAGGTGGAGAAAGATTTTGACATTTTCTATTGATGAAGTAATTTTTGGCTAAGTGGAATAGTTTTGACATGATTTTGGACAGAAATATAAAATGCTTGAGATTCAGGTGATGGAAGACTCAAATACTATTTGTGGGGTGCCATTTCATCATGTATAGCATGAGAACAGTCTGAGTTAAACCAGGGAGTTGTAATTTAACAGTCTGTCAGGATCTACCAACTCTGCTCTCTTCTTGGATGAACAAACAGTCAACAGGTCTCTGGTACCTCAGGTGTTTGTGAAGTGTGTGTGTGTGTGTGTGTGTGTGTGTGTGGAGATGGAGTGGAGTGCAGATGTGTGTTGAAAGCTCCATACCTACTGGGCGTATTCCAGGTCATTCTGGAAACCTACTTTCCGTTGGCTGATAAGATAAGCACAGGAAGATGTGGTGATTGATATAAAAGCTGTTCGAACAGTAGGTAGAGTATGAACTTTGTATAAAGTGAAAGAAAAGCTTTGACTGTGCCTGATCCATCCCCTTCAGTACTAGCGACCCTTGTTGGTGCATGCATACAAGGTCCCATATCAAGCAATAACTACTTGCATACAGACCCAATTACTCTTGTATTTCATTATCAAGGGAATCATGTCTGCAAGATCTTTGGCTGACTTATGGAAGATGCCTAGAACACAGATAAAAAATATCATGAAAGATGAGCTGATTGACTCTATCATCATCTGCAGATGTTGATGTTGGTAGTGTGGCTTGTTTGGAGAAGAAACTGCTCTCAATTGATACTGAATTAAATGAGTTATGGAGATCTATTGCTTCAGTGGAGAATAATACCAACAAAAAGATGGCAGAGATGGAAGAGAAAATCTGCAAACAAGCGGATATCATCATACAGCAGCAGCTGTTTTTGAAATACACAGTTAGAAAGAATAGAGAGACTGATCTAGTTGTACTGGGTGCCCCTGATCATGCTACCCTTGATGGTGCCACCAATGATGGCAAGGTTTGGGAAATGCTTTAAATTAACACCGAGATCTACTTCCAATGAAGATTGGGGCATCTCAAGCCTGGCAGTACTTGCACTCATCTGATTCTTGTCACTGTTGCCATGAAGGAGGCAAGAGACAAGACCTTGGGTAGGACATGCAGGGTGAAGGAACAGAAGAGTGCATTTAGGAAGGTTTATGTTAAAAAAGGTATTCATCCTGCTGTCAGAGAAGAATGGAAGTAGCTATGCTCAGCTGAGGTGTCAGAAAAGGAGTGTCCCAAGAACCAATTATGCAATATTCACCTGGACTCAAGGAAACAGAAACTGTATTGTAATGGAGTGGTAATTGATAAATGGGACTTTTATTCTTAAAATGCCCATATGATCATCTCAGGATTGTATCATGGAATATTAATGGAGTTAAAAACTTAAGAGGAACTTTTTTTTTAGGAGGGACACCAGCCAAGGGCAACAAAAACCTAGTTAAAAAAAAGGCCCACTGAGATGTTGGTTCCCAAATTAGTTACAAAGTGGTAGTCAAAAACTGAAGGATAAGTGTCTTGAAACATCCCTCTTGAAAGAGTTCATGTCATAGGAAGGTGGAAACACAGAAGCAGGCAGGGAATTCTAGAATTTACCAGAGAAAGGGATAAATGATTGGGAATACTGGTTAACTCTTGCATTAGAGAGGTGAATAGGATAGGACTGAGAGAAACAAAAAAGTCTTGTGCAATGAGGCTGTGGAAGCATACAGTTAGCACTCCTACGCTGATGATACGACCCTGCACTTTTCCACGTCTTTTCATAGACGTCCAACCCTTCAGGAGGTAAACATAGCACGCAGGGAAGCCACAGAACGCCTGACTTCTGATCTTTCTAAAATTTCTGATTGGGGCAGAGCAAACTTGGTATTGTTCAATGCCTCAAAAACTCAATTCCTCCATCTATCAACTCGACACAACCTTCCAGACAACTATCCCCTCTTCTTCAATGACACTCAACTGTCCCCCTCTTCTACACTGAATATCCTCGGTCTGTCCTTTACTTATAATCTGAACTGGAAACTTCACATCTCATCTCTAGCTAAAACAGCTTCTATGAAGTTAGGTGTTCTGAGACGTCTCCGCCAGTTTTTCTCAACCCCCCCAGCTGCTAACTCTGTACAAGGGCCTTATCCGTCCATGTAAGGAGTATGCTTCACATGTCTGGGGGGGTTCCACTCATACTGCTCTTCTAGACAGGGTGGAATCAAAAGCTTTTCGTCTTATCAACTCCTCTCCTCTAACTGACTGTCTTCAGCCTCTCTCTCACCACCGCAGTGTTGCATATCTAGCTGTCTTCTACCGCTATTTTCATGCTAACTGCTCTTCTGATCTTGCTAACTGCATGCCTCCCCTCCTTCCGCAGCCTCGCTGCACAAGACTTTCTTCTTTCTCTCACCCCTATTCTGTCCACCTCTCTAATGCAAGAGTTAACCAGTATTCTCAATCATTCATCCCTTTCTCTGGTAAACTCTGGAACTCCCTGCCTGCTTCTGTATTTCCACCTTCCTATGACTTGAATTCCTTCAAGAGGGAGGTTTCAAGACACTTATCCACCAATTTTTTACCACTGCCTTGACCCTTTTACGGGACTGGCATTTCAGTGGGCATTTTTTTTATTGATTTTTGTTGCCCTTGGCCAGTGTCCTTCTTACATAAAAAAAAAAAAAAAGATCAGAAGAGCAGTTAGCATGAAAATAGCAGTAGAAGATAGCAAGAGATGCAGCATTGTGGTGATGAGAAAGAGGCTAAGATAGCCAGTTACAGGAGAGGAGTTGATGAGATGAAAAGCTTTTGATTCCACCCTGTCTATAGCAGTGGTGTGAGTGGAAACCCCCCTCCCCCCAAGACATGAAGCATATTCCCTGTACAGAGTTAGCAGCTGGAAGGGTGAGAAAAACTAGCAGAGATGTCTCAGAATGCCTAACTTCATAGAAGCTGTTTTAACTAGAGATGAAATGTGAAGTTTCTAGTTTAGATTATAAGTAAAGGATAGACAGAGGATGTTCAGTGTAGAAGAGGGAGACAGTTGAGTGTCATTGAAGAAGAGGGGATAGTTGTCTGGAAAGTTGTGTTGAGTTAGTAGATGGAGGAATTGAGTTTTTGAGGCATTGAACAATACTAAGTTTGCTCTGCTCCAATCAGAAATTTTAGAGAGATTAGAAGTCAGGCATTCTGTGGTTTCCCAGCATGAACTGTTTACTTTCTGAAGGATTAGACATCAATGAAAAGGTGTCAAAAAGTACAGGGTGGTATGATCAGCATTGGAGTGCATAGGACAAGAAGTTTGGTTTAAAAGATTATTGATGAATAGTAGGAAGGAAGTTGATGACAGGATAGAACCCTGAGGAATATCACTTAATAGATTTAGGAAAAGAACATTGACCATCTACCACAGCAGCAATAGAATGGTCAAAAAGGAAACTTGAGATGAAGTTACAGAGAGAAGGATAGCAGCCATAAGAGGGTAGTTTCTAAATCAAAACTTTGTGCCAGACTCTATCAAAAGCTTTTAATATGTCTTATGCAAGAGCAAAAATTTCACCAAAATCTCTAAAAGAGGATGATGAAGACTCAGTAAGGAAAACCAGATCATTAGATCATTAGATTAGAAGATGATGGAACCCATACTGGCAATCAAATAGAAGGTTGTGAAGTGATAGATGTTTAAGAATCTTCCTGTTGAGGATAGATTAAAAACTTTAGATAGGCAGGAAATTAAAGCAATAGGACAGTAATTTGTTGGATTAGAACGGTCACCTTTTTTTAGGAACAGGTTGAATGTAGGCAAACTTCCAGCAAGAAGGAAAGGTAGATGTTGACAGAGTTGAAAGAGTTTGACTAGGCAAGATGCAAGCACGGAGGCAAAATTTTGGAGAACAATAAGAGAGACCCCATAAGGTCCATAAGCCTTCTGAGGATTTAGGCCAAAGAGGGCATGGAAAACATCATTGTAAAGAATTTTAATAGGTAGCATGAAGTAGTCAGAGGATGGGGGAGAGGGAGGAACAAGTCCTGAATCATTCAAAGTAGACTTTTTTTAGCAAAGGTTTGAGCAAAGAGTTCAGCTTTAGAGATAGATGTGATAGCAGTGGTGCCATCTGATTGAAATAAAGGAGGGGAAGAAGAAGCAAAGTTATTGGAAATGCTTTTTGGCTACATGCCAGAAGTCACAATGGGAGTTAGATCTTGAAGTAAAGTGTCTGATTGTGTTAGAATATCTCAAATGTGTCAGCAATTCAACACGTAAATTTTTGTAAACTTTATGTTAGAGAGGAGTGCCTTTGCCATTGTATGGATTATTGTTCATCATATCCTTGCTGGGTTTTCATTATGCTCTCAATATGTTTTATATTTTATCTTGGATATTTTCTTGTTTCTGTGGTTTTTGTTGATTTTTTATTTTTTCATGTGTTTTTATTATTATTCTTTTGTGTAAGTTTTCTTACTTATTTCAGTTTTCCATTTTTAGTGTCTTATGCATTTCTAGTTTTAGCTTTTACCAATTTTTATGTGGTGCATGTGATAAATTTTTGTAGTTTTCTGTGTTTTTATAAATTTTGTTTGCTTTGATATTCTTTAGTTTCATTAAATTTAATAGCTAATTTAGCATCTTTTCTTTATATCTTATGATTGTCCTTTTCTTTTTTGTAATTTGACTTATGACTTCACCAAAGGTAGTCATTTTTGCTAGATCACAATTTTGGGTTTATTAACCCTCCTTCAGTAGCGTATTGTAGCCGAGGTGGGAATTGCTGGAGTCGCTTTGTGGTCCAGTACTTATTCAGTGGCCTGTGGGGGTCACCTTGGGTCGCAAACATCTCTGATTGGCTGGCTGTGCACTGCTGCTGGACTCATTATGCAGCTGCTGTGATTGCTTATTTCTCTTCATGCTTGGTAGTGCCTGAAGGTCATTGGCTCATACCTTGAGTTCAGGGCTGAATTCTTTGATGTACAAGGCTTCTAGTATTGCAAGGTGCCTTGCATCTGTACATGTGTCAACAATTTTGGTATTCTCTACTAAGCATTGTCTTGTTGCTGTTGTAAGTTTTGGGCTCTGGATGTTAGTTGGCAGGTGAGGCATCAAGGAAGGGCATGACACCATTCACACCTTCCTTGACATCCTCACAAAACAGCAGTAAGAGTCTTTATTACAGAAGTATACACCAAGCCCACTAATCCTGGACACTGCCTTTAACAGAAGGAATGAATGCCCTGACAGATACAGGGACTCCACCATCGGTGCATACACTCATATCTCAGTACTATGGACTAAAAGGAAGGAACATCAGTCTGATGAAGCTGATTGTCCATAGTTAGCAACACAGTGAACCCCCAGTTTTCCATGGGGTTATGTTCCAAAGTACTAAAATTCACGTTATATTGATGCTACCCCTAAAATATCTATTTATTGTCTCTGTTAATAAGAAAAATCAGTACAGGTACTCAGTGGTGATGGATGAGATGAATGAAGATGACGAAGTAGCTGTGCAGCAAGATGTAATGAACATATATGGAGAGAGAGAGAGAGAGAGAGAGAGAGAGAGAGAGAGAGAGAGAGAGAGAGAGAGAGAGAAATGAATTGTGGCTGTGTGACAGCCAGTGGGTGACCTTGACAGTGGCCAGTGGTGCAGTGCTTTCTCTCTCTCTCTCTCTCTCTCTCTCTCTCTCTCTCTCTCTCTCTCTCTCTCTCTCTCTCTCTCTCTCTCTCTCTCTCTCTCTCTCTCTCTCTCTCTCTCTCTCTCACTCTCTCTCTCTCTCACTCTCTCTCTCTCTCTCTCTCTCTCTCTCACACACACACAGATAAGTTAACACACACACACACACACACACACACACATGACATGCAAGAGAGAGGTGTTTTTTCAGCACTCTGGCTGAGGGCATCATTTACCTAGAGGAAGTGGGTGAGTGTGGGGGAGGAATTGGATTAGTGCTATCCCAGTCTTAGGTGTGACACTAAACATAAAATATACATGAATTATTATTTTTTTTCTTATTTTATTTATTTATTTATTTTTTGTCAATGTGGAGCCATTGGAAAGATAGCAAGTGACAAGGCTGGAGCTCGACCAAAATAAAAAACAAACATCTTAAGCTGATAGCCCAAAGAGCATAGTTAATCAAGTGACACCTGGCCCATTAAAACATTTATTCACTCCCACAAACACTATGAGAGAAGAAACTACTGACTATGAAGGCTTCTCAGATGCAAATGGAAGGATTGGTCTCATAGAAGAACTGTTTAAAGGTTTGTCCAGGTGGGTTAAATAATTGGAAAGGAGATGTGACTAAGTAGAGTTGGAAAACAAGGCTCGGAAAGAGAAATGTGAACTTCTGGAAAATGAGAGAAAGATTGAGAATAGAAAGTTGAATTATAAATACGAGGAATTGAGCAAAAATGTAGAAAGCTGCAAGGTAAAGGTGGGGATTAATCAAGAAAAGTTTATAGTTATACTGTGTGGGGAAAGGAAAAAAAGATGAGAAAACTACTAATTTAAAGGAGATAATGAAAAATCAGTTGAAAGATAAGGAAGAATTTGTAAAAAAAATGCAGTAGTTTAAAGTTATTAAAGAAAAGGAAGATTTTGCTAGGAACACTGTAGAGAAAAAAATGCATAATTCCTTTTAGGATTAAAGAGGTAAAGATAGCTAAACATGAAAGAGAGATAAAAGAGAGCATTGCAGTGGATCTAGTAAAAGTTGTGACTGAACATGGGAATGATTGGCAGGGGAAGATTGAGGAAATAACAAGATTAGAGAAGTACTGTATTTGATGGCTTATAAGATGCTTGGGCTTACAAGACACACCTCATTTCAGGCAGGCATAAAAAAAAAATAAATAAATAAATAAATAAGCAGGTTTAAGCTCTGAATATGAAGTGAAGGTTTCTTCTGACATTTGAAGCCCTCTCATATGTGCAATTCAGATCCTTATTAGATCCCAATATTATACATTTAAAAATCTTAATAAATGCTAGGACCTACCAACACTACTGTGAGATGTAAACAAATATGGCGTAGACAGTGAAGTTGTCAGAGCCCAGAGGGGTAATAAATTTTGTATATCAAATTTTTTTATTGTCATTCTACATGTAATTCTAGTTGTAGTATTTTAGTACATTTTCAAAATATAAGGATGTATAAAAATAGGTTTACCTCATTCTCTACAACATATGTGTATTTGAAATATTCAGTATAGACCACCATCATGAGCTGCCCTATCTCGTGACACTCTCTTATAAAATCTTTTGTTTTATTAGGTAATAAGCTATTTTCTAAAAAAAAAAAAAGTTTCTCATTAGTTTCAAGTTTTGTTGAACATGCACACAAGGTAAGAATGTTAAAAGATAGATACAAATTCAGGTTTAGTGTGTAACCAGATGGTGGAAAACTCTGGGGAGGGGACCATAAATGTCCCCAGGTCAGACTGCCTTTCTGTCGACGACCCTAAGTGTCTTGACACCCCCCTCAACTTTTTCTTCATTAACTTCTGCAACATTCGCGGTCTAAGATCTAATTTTCAATCTGTAGAACACCACCTCTCCTCTTCCAAACCTAATCTTCTTTTCCTCACTGAAACTCAGGTGTCTGAGGCAACTGACAGTAGCCCCTTTTCTGTTCCCTCCTACGTTCTCTATCCTCATTTTCGATCCAGAGCTGGATGCTGTGTTTATGTGCACAATGACTTAACCTGCTCTCGTGCCCACGCTCTTGAATCTTCCAAGTTTTCCACCATCTGGCTACGACTACAGAGTCACTCTCATACTAAATTTATCTGTGCTGTATACCTCTCACCTAACTCCTCTGACTATAAGAAATTCTTTGACTACTTAACTTCCAAAGTGGAGCACATTCTGACCCTCTTTCCTTTTGCAGAGATCTCCATTCTTGGAGACTTCAATGTTCACCACCAGCTTTGGCTTTCCTCTCCCTTCACTGACCATCCTGGTGAACTAGCCTACAACTTTGCTATCCTCCATGACCTAGAGCAATTGGTGCAACACCCTACTTGTATTCCTGACCATCTTGGAGATACCCCCAACATTCTTGACCTTTTCCTGACCTCTAATCCTTCTGCTTATGCTGTCATCCTTTCTTCTCCGTTGGGCTTCTCCAATCACAATCTCATATCTTTATCTTGTCCTATCACTCCAATCCCTCCTCAGGATCCCCCTAAGCAAAGGTGCCTCTGGCGTTTTGCCTCTGCTAGTTGGGAGGACCTGAGGAAGTATTTTGCTGGTTTTCCTTGGAATGACTACTGCTTCCGTGTCAGAGACCCGTCTTTGTGTGCTGAGCGCATAACAGAGGTGATAGTGTCTGGCATGGAGGCATACATTCCTCACTCTTTTTCTCGTCCTAAACCTTCTAAACCTTGGTTCAACACAGCTTGTTCTTGTGCTATACATGATAGAGAGGTGGCCCACAAAAGGTACTTAAGCCTTCCATCACCAGAATCTCATGCACTTTATATTTCTGCCCGGAACCATGCCAAGTCTGTTCTCCAAAAACTCCTTCATTAACAGAAAATGTCAAAACCTTTCAAGATCTAACTCCCCTCGTGATTTCTGGCATCTAGCCAAAAATATCTCCAATAACTTTGCTTCTTCCTTCCCTCCTCTATTTCAACCAGATGACACCACTGCTATCACATCTATTTCTAAAGCTGAACTCTTTGCTCAAACCTTTGCTAAAAACTCTACCTTGGACGATTCTGGGCTTGTTCCTCCCTCTCTTCCACCCTCTGACTGCTTCATGCCACCTATTAATATTCTTCGCAATGATGTTTTCCATGCCCTTGCTGGCCTAAACCCTCAGAAGGCTTGTAGACCTGATGGGGTCCCTCCTATTGTTCTCCGAAACTGTGCCTCAGTGCTTGCACCTTGCCTAGTCAAACTCTTTCAGCTCTGTCTGTCAACATCTACCTTTCCTTCTTGCTGGAAGTTTGCCTACATTCAACCTGTTCCTAAAAAGGGTGACCGTTCTAATCCCTCAAACTACCGTCCTATTGCTTTAATTTCCTGTCTATCTAAAGCTTTTGAATCTATCCTCAACAGGAAGATTCTTAAACATCTATCACTTTACAACCTTCTATCTGATCGCCAGTATGGGTTCCGTCAAGGCCGCTCTACTGGTGATCTTCTGGCTTTCCTTACTGAGTCTTGGTCATCCTCTTTTAGAGATTTTGGTGAAACGCAGGGAAGCCACAGAACGCCTGACTTCTGATCTTTCTAAAATTTCTGATTGGGGCAGAGCAAACTTGGTATTGTTCAATGCCTCAAAAACTCAATTCCTCCATCTATCAACTCGACACAACCTTCCAGACAACGATCCCCTCTTCTTCAATGAAACTCAACTGCCCCCCTCTTCTATACTGAACATCCTCAGTCTGTCCTTTACTTATAATCTGAACTGGAAACTTCACATCTCATCTCTAGCTAAAACAGCTTCTATGAAGTTAGGTGTTCTGAGATGTCTCCGCCAGTTTTTCTCACCCCCCCCAGCTGCTAACTCTGTACAAGGGCCTTATCCGTCCATGTATGGAGTATGCTTCACATGTCTGGGGGAGTTCCACTCATACTGCTTTTCTAGACAGGGTGGAATCAAAAGCTTTTCGTCTCATCAACTCCTCTCCTCTAACTGACTGTCTTCAGCCTCTCTCTCACCGCCGCAATGTTGCATATCTAGCTGTCTTCTACCGCTATTTTCATGCTAACTGCTCTTCTGATCTTGCTAACTGCATGCCTCCCCTCTTTCCGTGGCCTCACTGCACAAGACTTTCTTCTTTCTCTCACCCCTATTCTGTCCACCTCTCTAATGCAAGAGTTAACCAGTATTCTCAATCATTCATCCCTTTCTCTGGTAAACTCTGGAACTCCCTGCCTGCTTCTGTATTTCCACCTTCCTATGACTTGAATTACTTCAAGAGGGAGGTTTCAAGACACTTATTCATCAATTTTTGACCACTGCTTTGACCCTTTTATGGGACTGGCATTTCAGTGGGCATTTTTTTTTATTAGATTTTTGTTGCCCTTGGCCAGTGTCCTTCCTACAAAAAAAAAAAAAAAAAAAACGGTCATGAGTTTGTTTTGTGAACATTGTCATTTAATTTCTTCCCGACTGGTGTTATTTTATGTGAATTACCAGTAAGTATGACCTGTTATATATTGTTACCTTGCAAAAAAGAATTGTTTTTGTGGTGTAGAAGCAATCATCACTTTGATTACATATGCGAAGATGTTTAGGGGTTTGATTTAAGGGCCACTGTTGACATAGACTTACCACTAGCCACAACCCCAAAGCTGAACTAGGCTCATTTTCTGAGACTTTTTCTGGGGGGAAAAAAGACACATCTTATGAACCATCAAATATGGTATGTTGAAGAAAAAAAGGCGACCAATGAGGATTGAATTTAACTCACAAATGTCAGCAAAAGAGTTACTAATTGAAGCATGGAGATTAGAAAGAAAGGAGGACAGCAAAAACATCTGGATATGGAGAGACATGAATGAGGAGAGAGCAAAAACAAGTGGAAGCAGGCTAAGGAAAAAAATGAAACCAGAACAGAGGAGGAAAAGACAAAGTTCTACTGGAAAGTCAGGGACATGAAGTTGATAAAGTGGATGATTGGAAAAAAAGAGAATGGAGTGAGAAATTGAAGATTACTTATACTAATGTGAATGGGTTACTTTCAGCACAGGCAGAACTAAATGACTACTTAAGAGAGTATGCTCCAGATGTGATGGGAATTACTGAAACAAAGCTAAGTGACAACATTAAAGTGAATAATTTGGGTGAAGGAAAGTACAATGTATGGCTGACAAATAGAATGAAAACAAGGAGTGTAATAATGATCTTGGTGAGAAAGGTTCATGAGACTAATTGTGATTATGAACTGATTGAAGCAATTAAAGTTGAGGTGGTGTGTAGAGAAGGCAGAAAAAGAGGGTTTGCAGTACTATATGTTCCTTCTGAAACAAATTCCTGGGGATTGTGGAATATAAGGCTAAATTAGAAGATACAGTAAGATGTGTGGAAGACATGATGGCAAGCGCAGACAATGTAATGATTATGGGAGATTTCAGCTACGAGGAGGTTAGATAGGAAGAGTGGTCGGTGGACAAGAGTGATGAGTCTTGGGGAGAAGAGTTGTTAAGGATGACAATAGAGAAATCAATGACAAAGTGAGTGGAGGAGAATATGAGGTTCAGGTTAGAAGATGAACCCTCAAGGCTGGATTTAATTTTTACGAAAGAACCTGAAGCTGTTGAGGATATAGACTGTAAATGTCCAGTAGGTAAAAGTGATCATGTGGTGGTGGAGTGTACATTGAGATTAAGAGGAAAGATACAAAAGAATGAGTACCACAGAATAGGAAGATTCAACTACTGAAGAACAAACTTTGGAAAATTGAGGAATTACTTTGAGTAAGTGGATTGGAATCAATTCAATGAAGCAATTGGAATAGAAGATAAATAGGGAGAGTTTATGAACATCTACAGTGAAGTTGTAAGGAGAATTGTCCTTAAGATGAGGAAACAAGAGGTTGACAAGCAGGATTGTTTTAATATATGATGTGAGGAAGCAAGGAGGAAGAGAAGAGAAGAGAGAGAAAGAGAGAGAGAGAGAGAGAGAGAGAGAGAGAGAGAGAGAGAGAGAGAGAGAGAGAGAGAGAGAGAGCATTGCGTTAAGGTCACTCACTGGCTGTCTTTTTTACTTTTCCTTCAGACAGCATGGTTATAGAAAATTATGATAATTCAAACCACAAAAAGGACAAAAACCATGGACCAATGAGCTACACGTGTTGTTACACTCATGTAAACAAACTGAATGCCTATAACAAGCGGTCAGTTCTTGAAGCAGTGGCTTGTGTCCAGTGTTGCCACAACTCCATCCATAGCATGCGAGTCTTTCAAATTAAGTTCGCTTCTCCAGATTTTGTTCACTGCTTCTGAAATTCATTAAAGCAAGGTCCGTAGTACCAAGGTATAAGTGTATATCAACAGGGCACTCACACACTGCAGTACTTGGCAACAAGTACACAGAGAAATAGAAAAGGCAACGCAAGTATTCAGTAACATCGGCTTCAGTGAAAAGAATATTGTCCGCCTCACCAAGATCATTGATAAGTGGCATAGCTTCAGTTCCTCTAAAGATACAAGAAAACCTGACATCCTCTCTACTGCATACAAAGAAGAAGAAGAGAGGATTATCACACAAACAGTGAAAAGAAGTGTGAAGGCCAGTGACCTGGAAAGAAAAATATATTACAAGAATAAGACCAGCCATCCCCTGCTCAGAAACAGTCCCCACATGAAAAGAGAGACAACCCAGAAGTCCCATGTCGAATATAGGTTCACATGTAACTGAGGCATTTGTGAAGCCCTCCCTTCATCCTACATCAGCATGACAGCAATGAAGCTGTCTTGATGCGTCACCTGCCATCTAATATCCAGAGCCCCAAAGAAACACTTACAACAGCAACGTAACATCAAGATCACAAGATAAAGCCTAGAAGAGAATACCGAAATTGTGGACATGTGTACATATGCAAGGTGCCTTGCAATACTAGAAGTCTTGTACATCAAAGAATTCAGCCCTGAATTCATCGTACAAGCTGATGACCTTCAGGTACTGCCAAGCCTGAAAAGAAACAACCAGTCACAGCCAACACAAAATAGGTCCATCAGTGGCATGCAGCCAGCCAATCAGCTACACTTGTGAGCCAGGCTAACCCTATGAGCCCACTGAATAAATACTGGGCCACCCAGTGACTCCAGCCATTCCCACATGCTGCTGGAGAAGGATTAAGAAACCAAAAATCACGATCTACCAAAAATGACTAGCTTTAGTGAAGTCATAAACCAAATTACAAAAGAGAAAAAAGACAATCATAAGATATAAAGAAAATATCTTAAAGAAGTTAATAAATGGTAAATTAGCCATCCCATTTAACTAAACTTGTGTACAAGAAAATCTCCTGCCCATTTATACACTATATATATATATATATATATATATATATATATATATATATATATATATATATATATATATATATATATATATATATATATATATATATATATATATATATATATATATATATATATATATATATATATATATATATATATATATATATATATATATATATATATTTTATTTTTTTTTTTTTTTTTTTTTTTTTTTTTTTTTTTTTTTTGTCTTTCCTCCTATGTAGATACTATGTACTAAAAAGGGGGAACATTAATCTGATGAAGCTGATTGTCCATAGGTATATATATATATATATATATATATATATATATATATATATATATATATATATATATATATATATATATATATATATATATATATATATATATATATATATATATATATATATATATATAATGTTTTTTTTTTTTTACCTCCTATGTAGATACTATGTACTAAAAAGGGGGGAACATTAATTTGATGAAGCTGATTGTCCATAGGTACTGACACTAAGCATTAGTTTATGTTAGGAGTGGCTAATATCAACAATTACATTATGAAAGACAGAGGAATAAATACAGTACTGTACTGTACTTTTAATCAAGCACACCATTATGTTTTATGGTATCCATGGTAACTATGATATATATATATATATATATATATATATATATATATATATATATATATATATATATATATATATATATATATATATATATATATATATATATATATATATATATATATTTTTTTTTTTTTTTTTTTTTTTTTTTTTTTTCTATTGATTTCAATATTTTTAGTTATATTATATTTTTTTGTGCTATAATGCCTGTATTAGGTCTGACACTGGGATTTTATGTGTGTATGCAAGAAGTGGTTTATGTTGAACAAAGTGTAAAATACTATTTTCTTTGGATCATTCAAATAATTTATTGTGTAACATTTTTATAATTTGTGGTCAATAAATTATCTGTCTATCTATTTATCTATCTTTCTATTTGTGTGTGGAGACCAGGAATGCTTACTTGAAATTTGAGAGATGGTAAATAGATGAAAAATAATATGATTGTTATATTTCTTATTTTAAATTAAACATATTTATGATGATAATAATAATATTTTTTTAATATTTTACAGATGCCTTCCTAAAAGTTGCACACGAGTGCAGTGCCAGGGAGTTCACACAGGCTTCACACTTGAGCATGCTAGGCAACATTGGTGGCCAGCACAACAAAGCCAAAGTGGAATAGCAAGGAGTTATCATGTTCGTCAGGGGGTAACAGCGTGTGATATGCCACAGAGGAACACAGAGAACATCATCAGGAAGCAAGCATACTCTACAAGCAAGGCAGGTGGGTTAGACCAAGCCTCAGACATGACAGAAAAGGAGGAAGTGGATCTTGAAGCTTTGATAGAGCTGGAACTTGAGCTGTATCGACAAGAGGGCTTTCCAGTGCCCTCTGAAATCACTTCACCACAGTGGCAAGAGCTGTTGACTAAAGGTACAGTTAGTGCTCGGAAGAAGTATCTCACCTTCCTCTTCAAGAATGAGATGAAGAGAAAAAACAAGAGGAAATTAAAAGATAGCATCAGGAAACAAAAAGAAGAAGAGGAGAGACAGAAGAGAGAGAACCCTGTGGAGGAAGATAGACACATTGAATATGGCCTTTGGAAGAATAGCATTTTTATCAAGATTCTGGAGACATCAATGAACCACTTTTATCACACCCGAGTGGTGCAAGCAATGCTCCACGGACAGCCGCTCATTGTGGACCTGGACTTTGAGGAGCACATGTCCAGCAAGGAACGGCAAAACTGTGCATACCAGATACAGGTGAGAGATAATAAGATGTCAAAATTAACTGCTTATCAGGCAGTGCAAGTGAAAAGCTTACTTTCTTGAATGTTTTATATTTTGGGGGCACCTTAACATTACCATAAGATACAGAGCATAGAGAGTCCTCACTATACAACACTTCTTTTATAATGATTTACTATTGCAGTACAGAAAAGTTATTATTTTTCCTTACCACAGTAATAGCTATCCTTGTGATGTGAGATTTTAAATTTTTAATCACTTGATGTGGGAGTGTAGGAAGGAGACAGCACACACTATCAGTCCCTGAGGACTGATAGTGTGTGCTCACCTCCTCCAATGCTCCCCTCAGACTCTCATAGTGAGCACTTGAGCTCCTTTGTATATACACCCTTCAGGTTTGTTGACAGGCCATAGTGACTCAACTTACAGTCCAGAGGCCACACTTTCATCCACTCATTTTTTATCCAAATACAGTCTTTATAAGCAGCTCAACTGATCCTCTCACCAAAACTCAACATGGTGCTTGAAATCTTCTTTAGGATGAAAGGTGCAATGTTCAGCCTGAAACCTTATCAGGCAGTACCACCTTCCTCAAAACATTGATGTCTGGCATGACCACAATGACTGATGGGCTTGAATTTGCAAGCAGGCTTTATGCAAATCCACAAAAGCAACTCTGACACAGCCTGCACTTCTCCAGTCTTCTTGACACAGATGTCTGTGTCAGCAATGTGCATGTCAAGATAAGAGTTGGAGTTAGTCAAGTCCTCCACTAGACACACTTATTTATTTGTTACATATTTATTTATTTATTGAGGCAGCAGGGAAACATATCATGCTTTTTCTCTTTACTTAACAAGATATGTAGAGAAGGAATACATGAGTCACAACACAGCTATGGACAAGTACTGGCAGCGGGGCAGCAAACAGGTGGCAGGTGTGGTGGTGACGAATTGTCTGACATGTTCTCATCTCCAGGCAGACAACCTTGCCTTGCTCCAGTCACTCACTGCTGCCCCTGTTGCTGACATCACTCCTGCCTATGTGGCAACCCTAATAACCACCACCAACGACCCATTAACATCAATTGTCCCAAAAGTTATTCACAAATATGATACTTTACAGTTCGTGATATTACATTTATTTTATTTATTTATTTATTTATTTATTTATTTATTTATCTATTTATTTTTATTTTTATTTATTTCTTTTTTTTGCCTTTGACCATCAGGAGAATAGTCCCTCCCAAACCTCCCCCTGATCTGTGAATGCCATCATTATATGGAACCAGTCAGCTGTTCTTGATGTATTGACACAGCAGTTTCTTGTAGCTCCTTTGAACATCATGGCACTCAATACTCCAAAACTGTATTCTGCATTCATAGCAGCCTTGTGCCACTGCTCCATTTCCACCACACTTTTAATTTTTTTACTTCCATCCTGTATGTCACTTTAAAGTCCTTTTCATCATTGTCTTTCTGAAAGACAGTTTCCACCACCTTCATGGCTTCTGATTCTTCAGTACCAAACTTCACATCCAACAAGCACACTGTCACATCATGCAAGGCATTTATAACATTCATACCTATAACAAAATCTAAACTAAGTGATTTGCATCACAATCACACTCACTTTCATTGATGGTCCTAAGAGCTACTAGACTTGCACTTCTCCCTTCCTCATGTACTCATGGTACTCGCCAATCATCATAATCATGCTTTCATCCATTGAGAGTACAAGGGGGTATACATGATACAACTTGTGTTGTTGGTGCTAACTAGGGCATCACATTTTACTCCATCAATGAAGACCCAAAATTTCAACAGGGTGCTCATTACAGACAGCCTAAAGAGGAAGCCGGCAGCCTCTCCTAACCTGCTTCTGGGGCACAGTGAAGCAGCAGCTGCCCACAGCTGAAGAAATACATGTTGTTGTGGCTTTCCCATTAACTGTTCACAGGTGTGATGGTTTGGTTGGTTATCCATAACACATCATATGAGCTGATACCAGAGCTGTCCTGTGTGATTGTTGCCTTGAGTCACCTATGATGATGTCCCAGCATCAGCTTTCTTCTTGCTGAAGTTCTTGTCTGTACTGCTAAGCTGCTAGTAGATGGAGAATACTTCTTCACTGAGTCAAAGAGGCATGACAATGTGTAGCTCAGTAATCCTTCATAACCAGCATACCAGCTACAGCTTCTCCAGACATTCTTCCATTGTTTATGACACTTCCTCAAAGTTTAGCATCAAGCAGAGGCCCATCAGCTTGCCATCTAAATGCAGCAAAGTCTGGTTCCATCTCTGGTGGTTGCACAGCTTTGTGTGGCACCTCAGACTGAGGAGGACAACTCACACATGTAGCTGCTTTATTTTCTGCTCCACTCTTTGCAAGTCAGCTCATCAGGTTGGCCTAAGGACTTCAGAGCAAGACAAAACAGTTAATGCAGTGGAAGCTAAACAGTCATGCACACATAGTATCATCTGCTAATACAGGGTTAATAGTTGTGAAGTACAGCCAGATTGCTATGATTCCCACCACCTACAGTGATGCTAGTTTATTGACTGACTGGGGGAGGTAGTTGACCACCACTAGTATAAGTGCCTGATACATCAATAGGAGTAACAGCCATGGATCTGAGATAAGGTGATAAATTAGATTGCTCAGTCATTACTAAGTGAGCAGTCTCAATCCCATTTCCCACACCAAAATTGTTGAGTGCTTTTCCCAGTGTCATGGGTGAAGTTTATATTAATCCTTATACCCTTATTTAGATACTAATATGATTTTTTTTCATGTCTTCAAATATGACAAAACCACACATGTAAAGTGGAGTGGTGGTGGTGGTGGTGGTGGTGTTTGGATGCATTACTAATTTTCTTCACCACTGTTCACCTCACTGTTATTCTCTGGCAAATATTCTTCGTCCAGATTGGTTATGGTGCTAGCAGACCCTTGTAACTCAATTTCAAGAATCACTTCACACTTGGACTCACTCTTGGACGGAGATGAGGATGACACCACAACACGTGTCAGTCACACACTGCATGGGATTATCATCTACACCACACACCACCCCCATCATCCTTGAAATACAATTTGTGATGAGGTGCCAACTTTTCTATTTGTCATAGGAGTCATAAAAGTCATACAAACTGATAAAATGAAGCCTTTTATATCGTTGTGAGATGTAATTTATGGGGATAATTTATCGGTCCCTTAGAGGAGGTATCCATGAATACTATGGTAACTCATCAGTAACAAAGGAGTTAAGGAATTAACAGGAGAGCTTTGTTAGCATCAGTGAATGAATAAAATTCAGTCTATTTGGGCTCTTATTTTAAATGGCAATCTGATGGAAGATGAGCAAGAATCAGTTGAAATATCTGTAGAAGTTGTAACAAAAGTTACCTCAGTAGAGTGAGGCTTCATGCTTGGCGACCCAATAGTCTGGTGAAACCTTGCTAAGCTTGAAATTTCCCAAGTAGAGAATGTGCTTATGGAGATAAATAAGAATGGTTTTGAGGGAGTTCACAATTTTTTCACTTTTGAGTAGTTTTAACTTTTTAAAAATCATGTCAGTTATTAAAATAATCATTATGTGTAAAACAAACAATTACTTATACAAATAGATAACACAAACCACACTATTACATAGTGTGGTTTGCTGCTTACTGCAATAGGCTGGAAGTGGTGGGTCAGCACCACTACTGGCTGCTTGCTTGCCTCACTACCCTCACCTCCTCCTCCTCTCTCCCAGTATCACCCAAAGTCACATACTCTCTCAAACCTTAGAGCCTTCCACACAACATCATCCAACCTCCCCCCCCACTACAAAATTGCCACCAAATTTAACAGCACTTTTTGAGGGTCCTGATATCTCAGGCAGCCCACTATTACTACCACCATCACTACTGGGTCCCCTTCTAGCCAGAGACACCATAATGTTAGACATATCCACTAAGCATTAGTGGACAAGCAACGAGTACAAAATAACTGTCAAGCTAAGCAGTAAAACAAAGCCACCGTAAGGATACTAGCAGGGAAGAGGTAGTGTCATTAATGCTTTTGGTGTACATATATTGTTGAGCATTTTTAGAGTACTGTAAAGTACTCTTTAGTATATACGTATATCAGCAAACAAGACATAATTTATTATATCAAATGAACAGTAGAGAAAACTGAATGTCTGCCATGCACCACACTCATTGCTAGGCACCACCCCTTCCACACTCACTGCTAGGCACTGCCCCTTCCACACTCACTGCTAGGCACTGCCCCTTCCACACTCACTGCTAAGCACTGCCCCTTCCATACTTAACGTTAGGCACTGCCCCTTCCACACTCATCGTTAGGCACTGCCCCTTCCACTCTCATCATTAGACACTGTCCCTTCCACACTCATTGTTAGGCACTGCCCCTTCCGCATTCATCATTAGGCACTGCCCCTTTCACACTCATCACTAGGCACCACCCCTTCCACACTCATCATTGCTAGGCACTGTGCTTTCCACACTCATCATTAGGCACTGCCCCTTCCACACTCATCACCAGGCACCACCCCTTCCACACTCATCATTGCTAGGCACTGCCCCTTCCAACACTCATTGCTAGGCACTGCCCCTTCCACACTCATTGCTAGGCACTTACCCTTCCACACTCATCACAAAGTACAAGAATTGGTACCATTTGGAAGCCATTGCAAAGCTTGAAATCACTATGTCAGAACACGCTAAGCCTGAAGCCCCTCTGTATAATGAAATCTATATACCTATGGTCTCTTGTTAGTGTGAAACATGCACACACTGATGGGCAAGTAAGGTAGAATGTTACAGCCTCTTTAACAACTGTGGTTGTCATAAGTATTAAGGAATTGTTGTTTGTATGCATATTGTTATCAACACATGATATACTTTAATTATTGCTGCATGCTGATGAGGTATCTCTTACCTTTGTCAAATGTTCAGGTGATGTGTTTGAATCACAGGGAACAAATAGAGATCTCATAAAGCTAGGAAAAGTTTTGGAATCTGGATTTGTTATTAATCTTGAGCAGAGTAGCTTTTTTGTCTACAATTCCTACTGAATGTTTACTACCAGCTTTATCTGTCATCTTTCACTGACCAGCCTGGCGAGCAAGCAGACCTTCAACTTTTAGTAGTACGTGTTCTAGAGCAACTGTTGGGGCAACCTGCCAACTTTCATGATCATCTTGGAGACCCACTCAGCATTCTTGATCTTTTGCTGACTTGTAACCCTTTAGCTGATTTTGTCAAATTGTTCTCTGTTAGGCTTGTCCAGTCATTATCTTATTTCTGTACCCTGTTGTGTCACTCTAATGTAGATATTTCTGGCTTTATGCCTCTGCCAGGTGAGAAGACTTGAGATGGTATTGTTCGTATTTTCCCTGGAATGATTATTGCTTCTGTGTTAGAGATCCATCTTTCTGTGCATAGTACATAACAGAGGTTATTGTCTCAGACATATATTCCTTACACTTTCTCTAACACCAAAGCTAGTAAATCTTATACAGTTTAAATCTCAATAATTTTTTAAGTACATTGTAAGATTTGCACCATTTCAGATCATTCTGATCACACAGCCAAAAGTGATCAAAAAGCAGTATGATCTGAACCATCTCAAATAGTAAACCTTGACTCTGCTCATCCTGCTCACACTGTCCAGGATAGAGAGGCAGCACACAAATGCTACTTTAGCCTTCAGTCTCCAGAAACTCATGTTCTTTATATTTCTGTGCATAATGACAAATATATTATCCAACTTGCCAGAATCAACAAGAAATATCTAAAGATATATTCTATTTATAACATTGATCACCTCTAGATCATTAATCTGGATCTGCATCTGAGAAAGAGGTTGAAGACAGTCAGAGGAGAGGAGTTGATGAGACGAAAAGCTTTTGATTCCACCCTGTCTAAAAGAGTGATATGAGTAGAACCCCCCTAGACATGTGAAGCATACTCCATACATGGACAGGTAAGACCCTTGTACAGAGTTAGACAAATGGGGGGTGAGAAAAACTGGCAGTCACGTCTAAGAACGCCTAACTTTGTAGAAGCTGTTTTAGCTAAGATGAGATGTGAAGCTTCCAGTTTAGATTATAAGGAAAGGATAGTCTGAGGATGTTCACTATAGAATGACAGTTGAATGTCATTGAAGAAGAGGGGATTGTTCTCTGGAAGGTTGTGTTGAGTTGACAGACAGTGGAATTGAGTTTTTGAGGCATTGAACAATACCAAGCTTGCTCTGCCCCAACCAGAAATTTTAGAGAGATCAAAAGTCAGGCATTCTGTGGCTTCCCTGCATGAACTATTTACTTCCTAAAGGGTTGGACATCTACAAAAAGATGTGGAAAAGTGCAGGGTGGTATCATCAACGAAGGAGTTGATAGGACAAGAAGTTTGGTTTAGATCATTGATGAATAATAGGAAGAGAGTGGGTGACAGGACAGAACCCTGAGGAACACCACTGTCAATAGATTAAGGAAAAGAACTGTGACTATCTACCACAGCAGCAATAGAACAGTCAGAAAGGAAACTTGAGATGAAGTTACAGAGAGAAGGATAGAAGCCATAGGAGGGTAGTTTGAAAATCAAAGCTTTTTGCCAGACTCTTTCAAAAGTTTTTGATATGTCTAAGGCAACAGCAAAAGTTTCACCAGAATTTCTAAAAGAAGATGACCAAGACTCAGTAAGGAAAGGCCAGAATATCACCAGTAAAGTGGCCTTGACGGAATCCATACTGGCGATCAGATAGAAGGTTATGAAGGGATAGATGTTTAAGAATCTTCCTGTTGAGGATAGATTCAAAAACTTTAGACAGGCAGGAAATTAAAGCAATAGGATGGTAATTTGAGGGATTAGAATGGTCATCCATTTTAGGAACAGGTTGAATGTAGGCAAACTTCCAGCAAGAAGGAAAGGTAGATGTTGACAGACAGAGTTGAAAGAGTTTGACTAGGCACTGTGCAAGCACAGAGGCACAGTTTCGGAGAACAATATAAGGGAAACCATCAGGTCCATAAGCTTTCCAACGGTTTAGGCCAGTGAGGGCATGGAAAACAACATTGCGAAGAATTTTAATAGGTAGCATTAAATAGTCAGAGGGTGGAGAGGGAGGAACAAGCCCAGAATCATCCAAGGTAGAGTTTTTAGCAAAGGTTTGAGCAAATAATTCAGCTCTACAGATAGATGTGATAGCAGTGGTGCCATCTGGTTGAAATAAAGGATGCAAAGAAGGAGGAAAGTTTTGGAGATGGTTTTTGCTAGATGCCAGAAGTCATGAGGCGAGTTAGATCTCGAAAGATTTTGACACTTTCATCTATTAATGAATGAGCTTTTGGCTAGTTGGAGAACAGACTTGGCATGATTCCGGGCAGAAATATAAAGTGCATGAGATTCTGGTGATGGAAGGTTTAAGTACCTTTTGTGGGCCACCTCTCTATCATGTATAGCACAAGAACAGGCTGTGTTAAACAAAGGTTTGGAAGATTTCAGTGAAGAAAAGAATGAGGAATGTGCACCTCCATGCCAGACACTATCACCTCTGTTATGCATTCAACACACAGAGATGGGTCTCTCATGGAAGCAGTAGTCATTCCAAGGAAAATCAGCAAAATATCTCCTCAGGTCCCCCCATCTAGCAGAGCCAAAATGCCAGAGGCACCTCCACTTAGGGGGATCCTGAGAAAGGATTGGAGCAATAGAACAAGATACAGATACGAGATTGTGATCAGAGGAGCGCAACAGAAAAAAGAGGGTAACAGCATAAGCAGAAGGATTAGAGGTTTGGAAAAGATCAAGAAAGTTGGGCCTATCTCCAAGGCAGTCAGGAATATGAGTAGTGTGTTGCACCAATTGCTCTAGGTCATGGAGGATAGTGAAGTTGAAGGCTAGTTCACTAGGATGGTCAGTAAAGGGAGAGGAAAGCCAAAGCTGGTAGTGAACATTGAAGTCTCCAAGAATGGAGATCTCTGCAAAAGGGAAGAGAGTCAGAATGTGCCCCACTTTGAAAGTTAAGAAGTCAAAGAATTTCTAATAGTCAGAGGAGTTAGGTGAGAGGTATACAGCATGGATAAATTTAGTTTGAGAGTGATTCTGTAATTGTAGCCAGATGGTGGAAAACTCAGAAGATTCAAGAGCGTGGGCACAAGAGCAGGTTAAGTCATTGCACACAATATCCATCTTTGGATTGAAAATGAGGATAGAGAAAGTAGGAGGGAACAGAAAAGGGGCTACTGTCAGTTGCCTCAGATACCTGAGTTTCAGTGAGGAAGAGAAGATGAGGCTTAGAAGAGGAGAGATGGTATTGTACTGATTGAAAATTAGATCTAAGACCACAAATGTTGCAGAAGAAAATGAAGAAAAGTTAAGGGGGGTGTCAAGACACCTGGGGACATTTGTGTTCCCCTCCCAAGGTTTGGACTCCAAGGCTGGTGTAGGAGTCACCATGATAATTTAGAATTTTGAGTGAAGGGTGTGTGTGTAATTAGGTGCTTGTAGTTTTGTGTGAAGGAAAAGAGTTGTCTTTAGAGGGCAGGCTGTGACTGTCCCCCTGTGTTGTGAGAGACAAAAGGAAATGTTCAGTGAGGTCACAGCTGGGTTTAATGATAACTTCAAGTTCAAAGATATATTATTTACACCTGGACAAAAGGTACTTTGCTTTGCCTCATAATTTAGTCATTAGTAAAAGTGGCAATGTCCACATGATTATTATCAGAAGCCATAAAAACAAGACTTGATGTGATTTGTTCTATTTCCCTTGTTTCTTGTATCTATTACCACTATTAAACACATTCTGTGCCTACAGCAGCAGTCTGCAATGATTCATTACCATTCAGTTTGATCATCAGACCTATCAACCGTTTTCCTTGTGATATGTTTCTTTAGATAAGTTTCCAGTAGAGGCTGCTCACCCACTAATATGGCTGTTACCAACAGCTTCAACAAGTGTCATCCTCTATAGTCCACCTCCAGACTTAGATCACCCAAATCATGATCTGCATCACTCAGATCAGGGTAAATCTAGATCAAGATGGTAAATACAACACAGGTTGCATGACCAGATCAGTGATCTGAAATGGATCATGGTAAATAGAAGATACCTTAAATCTTACTAAATCATCTTTTCCTCATGACCTCTGGCATCAAGCTGAAAATCATTCCAACAATTTCTCTTCTTTATCTCTCTCTCAGCTACTTCATCTAGATGGCACCAATGCCTTCTCTTGTTTCTCTTTCTGACTGGTACTAGCAACTCAACAGTGCATGATTCTGGGCTTCCTTCTCCTTCACCTCCTACCTCGTACTCTCTTATGTCTGTTACTGAAATTCTATGTGATTACTATCTGTATTCTCCTTGGCCTTGATAATCTTATTCTTATTGGCCTGATGGTGTCTGTCCTATTCTTCTTCATAACTGTGCTTCTGAGCTTGTGCCTTACCTAGTCGAACTTTCACATCTTTGTCCATCCACATCCATCTTTCCTCCTTGCTGGAAGTTGCCTACATTCAGCCTAGTAAGCTTAACCCTTTCCTTCCAGCACTTAAATTATTTTCCCGTTTTGTATGACGGCTAAAAATGGTAAACCTAGAAATTGTCAGAAAATTGTTTGAATATTAATAATTATTTTCTCTTTGTTATTCTGAATACAATGATATACTTTGTAGCTCGATGTGACCTCTCAAAGTTGAGTTTATGCCTTATAAAGGATTCCTCCTCCTCCCGCTGTGTGATCCGTCATCCAGAAACGGCCCGGAGAGCGATGACGCCGCGCGCACACACTCTCTCTCTCTCTCTCTCTCTCTCTCATCTTGGAGGGGAAATTGTACACTTCTAATGAGAGAGAGAGAGAGAGAGAGAGAGAGATTTCATCCCTTTTCATATCAAGTTTCAGGCAAATAACATTATCTCTCTCTCTCTCTCTCTCTCTCTCTCTCTCTCTCTCTCTCTCTCTCTCTCTCTCTCTCTCTCTCTCTCTCTCTCTCTCTGACAAGTTACCTTCTACCATTTTATTATAAAATCGAAGATAATGAAAAAATTACCCTGAAAGAATGATAGGTATCATCTCTCTGTTCTGATAAAACAGGTGGATCCTGTAAATCACTTTCCGAGTCCTCACCAATGTCTTCGCTTTCTTCATCTTCTAAATATTCACTGTCACTGTCTTCAAACTCAGAAGCACTGCTAAATACATATGTTGTGTCCTCCTCCATGGTGAGTTATGATCTGAGATCCTTGGCTCTTATCAGGATGTCTCTTCACACTTATCATGGTGCTTTCCACCCGGCGGGTCGCTGGGGTTGCCAAGTGTCGCCCGGAGAAAAGGAAAATAGCTTAGTTACCGCTAAATTTCCAGAGCTAGTGACAACACTACATGTAGAAACATGCCAGACACTTCCACTCACACCATCTGACTCGAGAAACTGCGCTTGGACCTCAAAATTGAGGCGCGAAAATTCTTGATTACCGGTATGATCGCCATCGCTACGAACGCATTTTTGCAATCGTATATATACGATTGCCGGAAGGAAAGGGTTAAGAAGGGTGATCACCGCAAGCCCTTAAATAACTGACCTATTGGATTGATTTTACACTTTTTTTTTACTTTTAAATATATTCGCAAGAAAATAATTAAGCATCTCTCTGCTAAATGTCTTCCTTCTGGTCATAGATATAGATTTTGCAAAGGACATTCCACTGACAGTTTTCTTATTTTCCTTACTGAATCTTGGTCATTCTCTCAGTAATTTTGGTGAAACCTTTGCTCTTACTTTAGATATATCAAAATTCTTTAATGAAGTCTAGCATGAAGTTTTAATTTTTAAGCAAGGAATCAAAAGCTTTTCATCCTATCAACTCCTCTCCTCTAACTGACTGCAATGTTGCATCTCTTGCTATCTTCTACTGCTGTTTTCATGCTAACTGCTCTCCTGATCTTGCTAACTGCATTCCTCTCCTCCTATTGTGGCCTTGCTGTGCAAGACTTTCTTCTTTCTCTTATCCCTATTCTGTCCACCTCTCTAATGCAAGAGTTAATCAGTATTCTCAGTCATTCATCCCTTTCTCAGGTAAACTTTGGAACTCCCTGCCTGCTTTTGTATTTCCTCCTTCCTATGATTTAAACTCTCAAGAGGAAGGTTTCCAAGATACTTATCCTTTAAATTTTGATGACCAGTTTGAACTCTCTTTGGGGGACTGGCACCTCATTGGGCCTTCTTCTTCTTCTTCTTCTTCTTCTTCTTCTTCTTTGGCCAGTGCCCCTCCTACCTAAATAAAAAAATAAATAAATAAATAAATAAAAATCTTGTAAAAACTCTATCCTCTCTGCACTTACATTTCAACCTTCTCTTCCAGTTGTAATATTGCTGAGATAATAGAGGCAGTCTTTGTTTTTCTACACTCATCTAAAGTAGGGGAGGGTAGACCTTGTGTTGTCCAGTGGCTCAAAAACTAAATTCCTTCATCTATCCACTCAACATATTATTCAGACTGCTGTCTTTTTTTTTTTTTAGTGACACTCAACTATTCCTCTTTTCTACATTGAACATAGTTGGGCTGCCTTTTTCCAAAAATCTCAGCTTGAAATTTCACATCTTTCACACCTCATCTCTTGTCAAAACAGCTTCCATGAATTTCAGTGTCATGTGTCGTTTTAGCCAATTATTCTCATCCTTCCTGCTGCTAACTCTCCATTGGGACCCTATTCATCACTGTATTGTGTGAGGCTCCCATGTATGGGGATGATCAAGTCATGCAAGTGTATTAAACAAAATAGGTGGATTGAGTCTGCAGTTTTTCACGTTATTAACTCCCTTCATTTAACTGTCTTGAATCTCACTGCTGCAGTTTTGCATTTTGTCCTATCTTCCATTGATATTTCAATATTTACTGCTTTTCAGAACCTGCTAACTACTGTATATGCCTTATCCCTGCTAAAATAATGCCTAACATCATTTGAAAACTGTGTTTGTAATTGAAGAGTTTATAATGATGTTGCAATTGTGTGAAAATAATAATTTTTAAGTGCTACTCTTCATTTGAAGGAATTACTTAGCATTGAAATAAGTCAACTAGTCTCTCTTTTTGTATGGTGACACCAGCAAAACCAGATGCACATGGGATAGCCATTACCCATCTTGTTTCTTAGCTGGAGAAGAGGAACAAAGGGGAAAATTATTAATGACAAGGAAACAATACATTACTTGTGCCCAACGTGTTGAATTAGCTGATGCAATTTAGGGTTTCATTGAAAACACCAATTTATGACAGTAGGAACTGGTATTCTTATATTCAAAACCTCTTTACTAACAATGTCTTATCAGAAGGTGAAGGTGATGGCTTCACAGAAACAGTAGCTGGCATTAGTACAGTTTTCAGTTTGGGTATATCTGATTAGGAAGAGATTAAAAAATCTACATGTATGAACCAGTGTATTACAGTAAACCCTCAATAAACCAAACTAATTGGGAGGAGATACCTGATGGTTTATCAGAAAATTTTATTTATAAGATGGTCAAAATAGCACCTTGTAAACACCTTGTAAACTGACTGAGGGTCGGTTTATACGGTGACGCGTTCAGTAATTTGTATGTTGAAAATGGGTGGCTTCTTTTCATACATTTTTTTACAGTAGATCTTTAGTGGTATACTACTTGCTATATTGTAATATAGATAATAAGATTGATCAATTAAAAGTATTTTTGACTGTTACACTCACTAAACAAGGAAGAGATACTGTGTTGCTGTGTTGGGAATGTTGCTGTGAGATGAAGGGGGAGGAAGCCAAGTGACACACATACCACCACACTACACCAGAGCTCACCACCACCACCACCACCACTGTAATGTATTACACTATGCTGTACTGAACAGTAGTTATTCAACACTTAATACTACATTAAACACACTAATGTTATCTTAACACTACACTTAACACTAAACACTTAAACCTACATAACTTTACACTGTGCACTTTCTTTACTTATCATTGTCATCAAAGGGGTGAAAATTTGTTATGGTAGTTCTGATGTAACCTGTGGTGAGTATGAGAAAGTACTGAGTAGGCTCATTGAGGATGTTGGAGCAACTGACACATTGTCTCTGAATCTTGCTTCTGCTTCTTTCTAGCTGGAAGATCAGGTGATGGAGTAGCCTTGAAGTATTTGGAGATTTTCTACTGGACTTTTCTGGCCTGCTGTTGTTTCATTAAAAAGCTGTGAACTATGTGGAACATCTCATAACTCTCAACCAGAGGTCCACCAACTTTTGTCAGCTAGGGCCAGCAGTGTGTCATTTGCATCAATCACTGCTGCAATTGACAGTCCACCTTCGCTTCTTCCTGTTCCGCAAGTCAGTTGGGTGAAGTCAACTTTTGCACAATTTCATTTTCTGTTTGATGGTAACCAGGCAAGTCAGCTTCCTTTTCTACCCAATCCTCCATCTCCTCTATGAGAATAGAACCCTGTCCAGCTGCAGCCAACATTTCAGCTGCCCTTGGTGCCTTGAACCCCTCCAAATCATGAGGCTGAGCTGGAGTTTGGGGTTTTCAAAAGTTTGCACCAGGCATTCTTAAGTGTGGAGAAAGGCACTGCTTTCCATGCCTATTCCCAGTTATAAATCTCGTCCTTGATGTTATATTTCTTGAAATTGTACAATGTTTTCTTCCACATGTTGTTTTCATAGCCTACTTCATCTATTCCATCCTCCATGACGACGAGGCACTTCTACAGGTAGAGATTGTGGTAGACTCATTTCTCACTCTTGATAATCCCTGGTCTATAGGTTGAATCAGGGCAGTCGTGTTTGGTGGCAGGGACAAAACTCATTTTTTTCATCCTTGCTGCAGAGCTTTGCTGATGATGGATGTGCTGGAGAAGTGTTCATTAGCAGTACAGTCTTGACCCTGTCAATGCCAATGCCATACATTTTTTGATGTTGACAGCTGGCTCAAAAATATTGTGGAACCAATCACCCATAGTATCCTGAGTAAACCATGCTGAAGCACTGGTGCAGAATGCTACAGGTATTAAATTCTTAAGTACCCTTGGCTTAGCACTTAACAATAACAACAGACTTCGGTCCAGTTCTGTTTATATTGCTGGAAGCCTAGGTGTTCCTGGGCAGAGATTTCCAATATAACCCAGTTTCATCTGCATTGTACATTTGAAAGTCTTGGTAACACTCCATTTCCCTCAACTTGTGAGACCTGTTCACAAATGGATCCACAATACTGGCATCAGTGCTAAGCAGCTCCCCAGTGATGGCTTTGTTTACAATGTCATGGCACCGTCAAAACTGCCACAGCCAACCATCACTACACTTCAAGTTGGTGTGGCCAAGATGCTTAGCAAGTCTCTGTGCAGCATGTTGTATATCCATGCCATGGACAGGTACACCTGCTCTCTTCTGGGTATACCATTTATTAGCTTCAGCAAGGTTATCCATGGGAAGCTGTCTGTTCTGGTACACCTCCTTACTTTTCTTCCCACTTTCCATCTCCCTTTGTCTTCCTGGCCTTGATAATATGTTGTTTGGTGTTGTTTTCTTCAGGCCATACTTGTCCATCAGTTGAGCATGTGACATGTCCCTCTCATGGTCCTGGATTATCTCAAACTTCTGATGCACAGAGAGAATCTTTTCTCCCTTTCTCCATGAAGCATGAGACGGTGATGGAGTCTTACAAGATGTGGTGGGAGTTTGGGAAGACATTGTAGATGTATGTGTCACTGTGAGTGAGAGAGAGCACATTAGCGAGGTACCACACTCTGTGATAACCAGCCACACACTGAGCTGTGTTCAGTCAGCCCAGCCTAGGCCTGCGCCAGTAGTCAGCTTACCCAAGGGATATGCACAGCGTCACTGGCATGTTTGGTCAACTTTCAAACTTGTCGAATAAACCAAACATATGGTCAGTTTACTGAGGGAAGTTTGATTGGCACAAAGGGATCAGTTTACCAGAAATTAAATTTATTGAGGGTTTATTGTAGTGATTTTTTTTTTTTATTTATGTATTTATTTATTTTTTTATTTTGTTTTCCTGCAGATGATGATAAGTGCAAATCGCAAGCACGAGGATCCTTACAGCCTAGAAATTCACAATGCACCACCAACTCTGGACACAATGGCTCGTCTTGAGCGCTACATCCCACCCCTGCACAAGGTAATGTGTGTCCTTTGCTTCAAGGGAAAATGTTAGCTTTAAAAAAGAGACCTGAAGGAATTGCTTCTCGAATAAGGTGCTAGATGAATCAGGTTGTTAGTGCTGAGTCATTAGGGAGCTTCTAAAAGAAGATAAGACAAATTTATAGATGAGGTAGAAAGATATATTTCATACAAGGACAGCTACATGTGTCTCTGATGGCTGCTTGCAGCTACTCATATTTTTTTTTCTTTTTTTTATGCGCTTATGTTCTTACATAGATAAAAAAAAGTAAGTGGAATTAAGGGAGAAGAAAGAACATGTCATAGAGTGTTTTCCCTGTTTGCGACGGTTACATTCCAAAGCCTCCCACAAATAGCAAAAATCCACAAATATGCTCAAAAATAGCTATGTTTATAGTTTAAACCATAAAATATACATCTCATACTTATTAGGCACATTTAAAATTCACTTTAACAATAAAAACAATCATTATACTTATAGTGCATAATATTTTAATAAAAAATACTGTACTCTGTAAAATGAAAGTGGACTGACTAAAGTAGTATGTACAGTAAACCGTTGATGTAACAAATCTATTTACTGAATTTTTGGGCTGCATGCTTTCCCCCACCCTCTCTGTATCTCTCTGTGTATCAAATTTTCATCTTTAGCTACCCACCTTCTCTCCATATGTGTTCATTATATTGAGGGTTACTGTAATTTACGATAACTGAAAGAATAATCCAGACTGTTTGGGCTGAAAGACTGGCCTGGTGGTGACATCTGGCAGCTCTGAAAACTTTCCATTAGTTAGGCTAGGTCAGAAAAAAATCCGCGAATATGCAAAACCTCGAATACCGAATCACAAATATGTGGGGGAACACTGTATTCAGGATTGAGTAAATTGGACTGACATATGATAGATAGCGATTATGACATGTCGAAAAAAAGGATAGGAGTGTTGCAGAAGGTGGAGAAGTAATGATGAAATTGGGAGTGAAAATTAAAAGTGAAATATGGAGAGGGAAAAAAACAAAAATGCAAGTGTGCCAATTAAAGATAATGGAGAAATGTATACTTATTCTTGTGTACAGCCTATAACAAATATTTGAAATGATAAAGAATATAAGAAAGTAAAAAAGGATACCTTGTAGTGCTTAAGTAAAATACAGATTGACTATCAATACTCCAGCATCATTTAATGTGGAACTTTCTTTAATCTGGCATGCTTTCATCTGCTTGTACAGAGGCTCCCACTTACAAGCAAGTTAGGTTTCAGTTGTCCATTTGTAAGTTGTTATTTTGGATGTACATTAACCTCAAGAGTTTTGTGTTTGCTTTCTTCCTAAGCCACAGCACTAAACTTGAGGATCATGAAACTCAGGGTATTGAAAACACTGGAAGCACTTATGCTGGCCATACAACCTAGCATTGTGATTGTTTATTCTGTCAGTGTGATGTAGTGGTGAGGCACAGTGTAAACAATATGATACTTCTTGATCTTGATGCTACAGGTGACTCAGGATTTCTCATGAGCCTTTCATTTGTACCTCCAGATGTTCATGAGTCAGGGAACGTTTGTTTTCTCAATTTTTTTAAACATGTGGCCAAATTAATTTCAACATATTTTCACCATATATAGGGAGTTGCACTGACAATTTGCTATTGCTCTGTTGTCTTTGTAGTATGTTAGAATAGAAATACAGCAAGAAAACAAGAGTAATAAGTGGTAACAGAACACTCTTTGTGCGAGTGTATAGATTTTACATATCATCAACATATATTTGGAGTTATATTGACAAGTAACTGTTGCTGTCCGTGGAATATGTTCAGATAAAAATGGAACAAGGGAGTAATTTTGATGATGGGAACAATTCTTCACCACAACAACAGTCAAATTGATCCTTTCACACACTGAACATACATGTGCATCAAAATTTCTTCATGCGAAACAGCACCGACACACAAGTGCATCAGAAAATTTATTTAACCCCTTTAACATGAGGACATGTATACTGAGTCCTATTGCCACCTCTGATGTATTTGAGAATGTGTCTGCAGCGTTCTGGGTCACTTCAGCTCCATTACATGTAATTCCTTCTCAGGTATGATGTAGGGCTCTCAGAATGCAGACCATATGTATGAGAGCTTGATTATCTCAAAATGTTATGTTGGAGTGTAAATGTGTTTGTATATATACACTCAAAGTGAACTTTAGAAGGTAATAACTGGCATGAATTAACAGAAAAAAAGGCAGAAAAATTTTTGTATTGATGTGTTTGGCACATCACTCGTCTCAAGTTGTGATTACATACATACATAGTCTCTGCCAGCTCCCTCCCTTTCAAACACTGTTTTCTCTTCCTCTTTGCTCTCCTTTTTCCTCTCTTCCTTCCATCTCTTTTGCTTTCCTCACTGTTTCCTCCACTGGATATTGTAAAGAGAGAGAGAGAGAGAGAGAGAGAGAGAGCAAGTGTGTGTGTGTGTGTGTGTGTGTGTGTGTACTCCCTGACTTGAGTCTTGACCTCACCCCACTCCTCACTACAACAGTCTTCCTCACCAAAACAGCCTTCCTTACTGCAACAATTTTCCTTACCAAAAAAACCTTCAGGTGACATCACACAGGGCAAATTTCTCCCCAAATGTTTGTCATTTTTGTTGGTGATTGGGCAAAACAAGCAGCAAACAATGTCTTGTTGCTCATTTTCTGTTATTGGAGAGAATAGAAAACAGTTATGTTGCTGGATGTGTTGTATTTGTAGTTAAATGACTGCCATTATAAGCTATAAATATAAACAAATATACGAGTGAACTATTGTACTTTATGAGACAAATTGGCAACTACAAAACAAAAACACAAATTGAAATACTTATGTGATTGTATGATTGTGATTTGATTGCCTCATGTTAATTTATTTATAGTCCTTATTTGACAACCACAGTTAGCAAGATGTGTCATAATGGAGTCCTGTGCTAAGTGAAAGCTTGGCACAAATTAACAGCTGTAGTGGATTCAGACCATTCAAATTGATACTTGGGCTGTTGGCTTTACCTGCTCTCTCTGTTGCCACCTCAACTCCTGAGTGATCTGACCAGATCTGACCATGGCCAGCAGGGCACAGTGTGTGGAGACAGTGCTGCATGGCCTGTATGTGTTGCCAAGTGGATTGAAAGATATGCAGTGTTGTTGTTCCATCATCATATTGAAAGCCATTCAAAAAAACATGCATTCATATATATTAACATATAATTTTGGAATGATTAAGGGAAAATAAAGTGGCTGAAGAGACACTAATTCGGGTTTGTTGTTATGGAATGACCAGGTATCAAAACAAGAGTCCTGTCCCTGTGAGATGCCAAACTTAATGGGTTCGTGGTATCACCAACAAAAACAGCCAACATGTTGGGAGGAGTTTGCCCTGTGTGATGCCACCTTTCCTCACCACAGCAACCTTTCTCACCACAACAACCTTCCTCGCCACAACAACCCTCCTCTCCATAACAACCTTCCTCTCCACAACAACCATCCTTACCAAAACAACCTTCCTCTCCCCAAGAATACTCCTCACCACAACAACCTTCCTCACCATAACAACCTTCCTTTCCACAAGCCTTCCTCACCACAACAACCCTCCTTTCCACAAGCCTTTCTCTCCACAACAACCTTTCTTACCACATCAGCTTTCCTCACAACATCAGCTTTCCTCTCCTTGCTATATGCTTCACCATTATGCACATGTTCACCACTGCCCAGCCCTTCATATCACAATCATGTTCTCCCCATTCCTTTATCAGCCATCCTGCCTTCATCTCCTCATCCTTCTCCCTCATCACTACCTGGCCCATCACATTCATCCCCTCACCACTCACCATCATCACTACTACCTGGCCCTCCTCATTCTTCATCCTGTGCTCACTCACCATCTCCCTCTTCATCTCCCATGTCCCCACCTGTGGTCTGGTGCATCACAATCATTCTGTCATTACTCACTGTCTTCCTCACCACCACCCATTGCATCAAAACAGCTGAGTCAATGTATGTTCTTTATCAGGTTGAGGAAGAATAATACTATCCACTCTTACTTGCCAGTTTGGATGAGGAGTGAAGTGAGTATAGTGTTCGTAGGTTATTTAATGAAAAGAACATTCTTATTTTGAGGTTTGTTGATATAACAAGGACATATGTTAAATTTTGCTTCTTTTGATATATAATACATTGTTAGATTTTATGGCTTATTGTAGTTGTGTTCAATGTAGAAGCCTCAAATTTTAGTGGGCATGGCAATTCTGGATATGACACCTGATGGTAGTGAAAGTTAAATTCATTAAAAATAAAATTTCTGATGTAAGTGCTTCAATTTTTTGGTGAATCAGTTGTTGTGTGCAGTGATATAAGGCAATGTAAAACAAAGAAAGAAGTAAGTATGAATGAGAAAAGAATAATGATGGAAGGAAAGAGGGAGAGAGGCTAGGGATGAGACTTGGATGTGTCTCTGACACATAGCCTACGCAGCCTGAAGCTCTAGTATATTATTTATCTGTACAATCACTCATATTCCCCACATAAATTTCCTTATTTCCCCTTGTCCATTCAATTTAAGTCTCACCCAGTATTTAGTAGAAGAGTTGCTCTTGACAATAAAGTAATCAGTATTCATCTAGTCCCCCTAGTTTAATCATTAGCATTTTCAGAAGTGAAATGTCTTATTCATATAAACCCACACAGGTTACAGAGAAGCAAGCAGGTGGGTTTATGTATGTATGTATGTATGTATGTATGTTGCCACCCCTCCCCCTTCCTTGTTGCCTCCTCTAACCCCTCCCACATAGCAGCAAAGTGGGAGCATTTTGGCACATTTTCACACAGTCAGTCACTATCCAGCACTTAGAGTAGATGTATTGAGATGGGCAATAATATCTGGCTGAGACTAAGGCAAGATTACAGTTAGTTGGGTCAGTTGCTTTAAGGAAATAAGTGAGTCATTACTTGCCATATGCCCCGGCCTACTTACATAGTATAGGAGTCTCCATATCCAGGGAAGTTACTCCTCGGCTGTGTGTGTGTGCAAGCCGAGTTCTTGTACAGTGAGCGGTGAATTACCCTCCTGTGTGTTTGTTGGCACTTTTCTGTAGTCATTTCCCTTGTTAGTGAGCTCGTTGTGTTAAATGCCACTGTTGGCTGATGCTGCTTAGCTGCAGAATACTTAAGTGAAAAGCTGTGTAGTGGAACTTTACTCCTTCCTCAGGCCCTGACAAGGCCTGCTGTCCAGGAGGTAATAAACAACACTGCTTTGTGAGAGATATAACACATCTTTGGACAGTGGGAGGATTTATTACTTAAATCCAATGGGATTTTATACCTCAACCATATGTATTATTGCTCGTTATAATTGTTTCTTCCTAGATGTGGTTGTTGATCTTTTCATAGCTGTGGGAGTTAAGTGTTATTAGGTTATTTTCCTTGTCTGTAGATGAGTAAGACAGACTGGCGACCTTGTTAGTGTGACCTGGTGTTACAACCGTTGTTAAGAAGGGTGCATGAGTCAAAAGTGGACCTTGTAACCCATATTAAGCCCTGCATCCAGTCATGTAGGTGACTAGGAGGAAGCTATTTCAGGTGTGGCAGCTTTGTGAAGGGGCTGGGAACTGTGGTTGTAACACAGTGATGAGCATAAGTTTCACAAAAATAATGAGTTGGCAATGCTGATGCTTCCCAGAATAGGCTGACCATTAGATAATTTATCAGTTTCAGTCTGTAAAGTGGACTCTACATGATCAATATTATTGCACAATATATTGACTAATTTTTATTGTGCAATAAAATATCAAACTCTTTTTGATCTCTTCAGTATATTGTGTCATTCTCCAATACTGTCCCTTCACTGTCAATAATATTGTACAATACACAATATTGCACAATAATATTGATTGTATAGGGTCAGCTTAACTCAGGCTGTCAGCACATAATCCAAAATGAATGCTGATTTAAGTTTTCCTTTATTTTCTTGAGATCTCATTGACATATTGCAGTGACAAAAGTATCATTGTAAGGCTCATAAAAAGATAGTTTAGTTGATGTGTAGTACACAGAATGCTCATTGGAAAAGTTCTGAACCATGAGGTTGTGAATTTTTTTTTTTTTTTTTTTTTTAAGGAAAAAATAATGAAATAGCTTTTTAGTGATTTTTTTATATGACCATCATAAAGATGATTTTTTTTTTATCTAGTGATATATGATATATGTGCTTACTTATGAGTTTTGAAGGAAAGAAAAATTCTTCCAAATCAAAGTTTTGCAAGGCACACAGAGAGGCCACAAATACCTGCCAACAGAAGATATATTGTAAAGAAAACTTATGAAACCTGCTGGTGCATGAGAGAGTTAAGAACCCTTGCAGTATGTGTGTTTACCTATTTATATTTTTTACAGGATTGAGTCATGCATGTAATGTCCTGTTTTTTAGTAACCAATTATCATATTTTCTTTAAATTTATGTGTACTGTTTGCACACACTACCTCTTCTGACAGTGAATTCCATAAATCTATTATATACTCTATTTAGAAAACTGTATTTTTGTATGTCTTTGTCTCTCTTTTTTCTCAGTTTCATTTTATGTTCTCTTAACCTCATTTTATGTTCTCTGCCTCTCCTCAGAAGGAGGAGGCAGTAGACACCTGCCAAAACGATAATTACTCCCAGTGAGGTCTAAAGCACTGTTCAGGGGGTGCTGTGAACTTATCATTAAACTCAGCTGTGACCTCACTGAACGTTTCCCTTTGTGTCTCACAACACAAGGGGGCAGTCACAGCCTGCCCTCTAAAGACAACTCTCTTCCTCCTCACAAAACTACAAGCACCTAATAACACACACATCCTTCACCCAAAAATTTTAAAATCATCATGGCGACTCCTACACCAGCCTCGGAGTCCCCATCTGGGGAGGGGACCATAAATGTCCCCAGGTTGGACTGCCTTTCTGTCGACGACCCTAAGTGTCTTGACACCCCCCTCAACTTTTTCTTCATTAACTTCTGCAACATTCGCGGTCTAAGATCTAATTTTCAATCTGTAGAACACCACCTCTCCTCTTCTAAACCTCATCTTCTTTTCCTCAGTGAAACTCAGGTGTCTGAGGCAACTGACAGTAGCCCCTTTTCTGTTCCCTCCTACTTTCTCTATCCTCATTTTCGATCCAAAGCTGGATGCTGTGTTTATGTGCGCAATGACTTAACCTGCTCTCGTGCCTACGCTCTTGAATCTTCCGAGTTTTCCAGCATCTGGCTACGACTACAGAGTCACTCTCATACTAAATTTATCTGTGCTGTATACCTCTCTCCTAACTCCTCTGACTATAAAAAATTCTTTGACTTAACTTCCAAAGTGGAGCACATTCTGACCCTCTTCCCTTTTGCAGAGATCTCCATTCTTGGAGACTTCAATGTTCACCACCAGCTTTGGCTTTCCTCTCCCTTCACTGACCATCCTGGTGAACTAGCCTACAACTTTGCTATCCTCCATGACCTAGAGCAATTGGTGCAACACCCTACTCGTATTCCTGACCGTCTTGGAGATACGCCCAACATTCTTGACCTTTTCCTGACCTCTAATCCTTCTGCTTATGCTGTCACCCTTTCTTCTCTGTTGGGCTCCTCCGATCACAATCTCATATCTGTATCTTGTCCTATCACTCCAATCCCTCCTCAGGATCCCCCTAAGCGAAGGTGCCTCTGGCGTTTTGCCTCTGCTAGTTGGGGGGACCTGAGGAGATATTTTGCTGATTTTCCTTGGAATGACTACTGCTTCCATGTCAGAGACCCGTCTTTGTGTGCTGAGCGCATAACAGAGGTGATAGTGTCTGGCATGGAGGCGTACATTCCTCACTCTTTTTCTCGTCCTAAACCTTCTAAACCTTGGTTTAACACAGCTTGTTCTCGTGCTATACATGATAGAGAGGTGGCCCACAAAGGGTACTTAAGCCTTCCATCACCAGAATCTCATGCACTTTATATTTCTGCCCGGAACCATGCCAAGCCTGTTCTCCAACTAGCCAAAAATTCCTTCATTAACAGAAAATGTCAAAACCTTTCAAGATCTAACTCCCCTCGTGATTTCTGGCATCTAGCCAAAAATATCTCCAATAACTTTGCTTCTTCTTCTTTCCCTCCTCTACTTCAACCAGATGGCACCACTGCTATCACATCTATTTCTAAACCTGAACTTTTTGCTCAAACCTTTGCTAAAAACTCTACCTTGGACGATTCTGGGCTTGTTCCTCCCTCTCCTTCACCCTCTGACTACTTCATGCCACCTAATTAAAATTCTTCGCAATGATGTTTTCCATGCCCTTGCTGGCCTAAACCCTCGGAAGGCTTATGGACCTGATGGGGTCCCTCCTATTGTTCTCCGAAACTGTGCCTCCGTGCTTGCACCTTGCCTAGTCAAACTCTTTCAGCTCTGTCTGTCAACATCTACCTTTCCTTCTTGCTGGAAGTTTGCCTACATTGAACCTGTTCCTAAAAAGGGTGACCGCTCTAATCCCTCAAACTACCGTCCTATTGCTTTAATTTCCTGCTTATCTAAAGTTTTTGAATCTATCCTCAACAGGAAGTTTCTTAAACATCTATCACTTCACAACCTTCTATCTGATCGCCAGTATGGGTTCCGTCAAGGCTGCTCTACTGGTGATCTTCTGGCTTTCCTTACTGAGTCTTGGTCATCCTCTTTTAGAGATTTTGGTGAAACTTTTGTTGTTGCCTTGGACATATCAAAAGCCTTTGATAGAGTCTGGCACAAAGCTTTGATTTCCAAACTACCCTCCTACGGTTTCTATCCTTCTCTGTGTAACTTCATCTCAAGTTTCCTTTCTGACCGTTCTATTGCTGCTGTGGTAGACGGTCACTGTTCTTCTCCTAAATCTATTAACAGTGGTGTTCCTCAGGGTTCTGTCCTGTCACCCACTCTCTTCTTATTATTCATTAATGATCTTCTAAACCAAACTTCTTGTCCTATCCACTCCTACGCTGATGATACCACCCTGCACTTTTCCACGTCTTTTCATAGACGTCCAACCCTTCAGGAGGTAAACATATCACGCAGGGAAGCCACAGAACGCCTGACTTCTGATCTTTCTAAAATTACTGATTGGGGCAGAGCAAACTTGGTATTGTTCAATGCCTCAAAAACTCAATTCCTCCATCTATCAACTCGACACAACCTTCCAGACAACTATCCCCTCTTCTTCAATGACACTCAACTGTCCCCCTCTTCTGCACTGAACATCCTCGGTCTGTCCTTTACTTGTAATCTGAACTGGAAACTTCACATCTCATCTCTAGCTAAAACAGCTTCTATGAAGTTAGGTGTTCTGAGATGTCTCCGCCAGTTTTTCTCACCCCCCCAGCTGCTAACTCTGTACAAGGGCCTTATCCATCCATGTATGGAGTATGCTTCACATGTCTGGGGGGGGTTCCACTCATACTGCTCTTCTAGACAGGGTGGAATCAAAAGCTTTTCGTCTCATCAACTCCTCTCCTCTAACTGACTGTCTTCAGCCTCTCTCTCACTGCCGCAATGTTGCATATCTAGCTGTCTTCTACTGCTATTTTCATGCTAACTGCTCTTCTGATCTTGCTAACTGCATGCCTCCCCTCCTTCCGCGGCCTCGCTGCACAAGACTTTCTCTTTCTCTCACCCCTATTCTGTCCACCTCTCTAACGCAAGAGTTAACCAGTATTCTCAATCATTCATCCCTTTCTCTGGTAAACTCTGGAACTCCCTGCCTGCTTCTGTATTTCCATCTTCCTATGACTTGAATTCCTTCAAGAGGGAGGTTTCAAGACACTTATCCACCAATTTTTGACCACTGCTTTGACCCTTTTATGGGACTGGCATTTCAGTGGGCATTTTTTTTATTAGATTTTTGTTGCCCTTGGCCAGTATCCTTCCTACATAAAAAAAAAAAAAATGTTTCATCTTGTAATCAAATTTGTTGCATCAATATTTTCTTTTTCTGTCAAACATTTATACATCACGATCATTTCACCTCTTATCCTTCTTTCTTCATAGCTTAACCCTCTAAGGGATGGCACCATTCTTGATGCTGCCCTTTGAACTTTCTCCAGTTTGGAGATATGTTTTTTTTAAGTGTAGGTTCCATACCACCACTGCATATCTAATGTGGATCTTATGAATGATGTTATAAATTTCTTTTCATCTCTTCATCTGTTTATGTAAATGCTGTTCTCATATTTGGCAACAGGACATACATATTTCTCACCTTATCATTTATATGATTATATGAAGTTAGCTTATTATTTATTCTCATGTCTAAATCTCTCTCTTTCTCAGACTCTTAATTTTTTATTTTCTAATTTATATTTCCATTCTGGTTGTGACTCACTTCTCCCAGAATTCGGAACATGATATTTATATGCATTAAATTCCTTTTGCCATTTATCACTTGTTCATTGAACTTATTAACATCATCTTGCAAGTCTCTACAGCAGTCTTAATTTTTTACAGTTCTTTGAATTTTGCATCATCAGTAAACATGTTCACATAGCTCCCTTCTGCAATTACCTCAAGCATATCATTTACATAATCAGAACATAATCGATGCTAATACAGAGCCTTGCGGAACTCCACTACTTATATCCTTCTAAGTAGAGTATTTACCTCAATGTTCTCATTTTCCTCTCTTTTAAAAAATTTTCCATCCATTTTAATAAATTTCCTTGAACACCTCCATAGATTTTTAATTTCTAGATAAGCCTCTGATGAGGAACCCTGTCAAAGTTTTTTTTTTTTTTTTTTTATCCAAGTAAATACTATCAACCCATCCATCTCTTTCTTGTAGTTTTTTAGATATTTTGGTTTAATAGCTTAACAAGTTTGATACACAGGATTTTCTTTTCTGAAACTAAATTGTTTGCTTGATAGTAATTTGTTACCTACCTTGTATGTGATCTACCCAGTTCTTCCTTACTATTCTATCCATGACTGCATATTACACTTGTTAGAGAAACTGGCCTATAGTTGAGAGGGTTCTGTCTGTTTTCTTTCTTAAATAGTGGTACTCTGTCTCCTTTTTTCCAGCTTTCTGGCAGCTTCCCTTGATTTAGGGAATCTTGCATTAATATGTTTAGTGCCTTACTTAATTCTTTTACACATTCCTTCAATACCCAGCAGGAAATGCCATTATGACTCATAGCTTTGTTTTTGTCCAATGCTTCCATCTCAGCTTTTATTTCTTCACAACTTATTACTAAGTTATCCAATGTTTCTTTTTCTGGATCTCTATTTTTGCTCTTCCAGAAATGTTTTTTTTCATTTTTAAATACTGACTGGAATTTCTTATTCAGTATCTCACACATTTCTTACTCAGTATAATATTTTTTTTCTTCATATGTCAGCCACTGAATTCTGTCTTTCACTTTAGTGTTGCTTTTAACATAACTATAGAATAGCTTGGGTTTGTCTTTACATTTGTTTATTGTGTCCTTTTGATATTCAATTTCTGCTTCTCTTTTCTTCGGTGTATATTCGTTCTTTGCACTTTTGTGTCTCTCATAGTCTCTTTAATCTTTATGTCTTTTGTATCTGTTCCACAACAAATCTCTCCTCTTTCTTGCAACAATGCAATTACCATCCAACCACTCATTATTGTCTTTGTCTTTTTGTAAGGGATGTATCTTCTAACTCCTTCATTGTAAATTTCACAAAACTTTGAGTACTGATCATTTTATATCCAGTTTTTCTCCCCAATTTATTGAATCAAAATATTTTCATAGTTCTTCCTAATCTCCTTTTTTATAATTAAGCTGTCTTTTTGGTTCATTCCATTCCATTCCATTGGTATTATGATTTTTTTTTTTACTTTGCATTTACTCCAGTCTATATCACTGTTAAAATCTCTAGTTAATATTATTCTTTTGGATTTGTCTTCTATATTTTGAAGCATAATTTTTATGGTTTCCTCAGTTAGGTCTTCTAACTCATTGTACTCTTCCATCTCCTAAACTCTTGTCCTTGGAGGCATATATATTGGTGCTATCATTATTTTTCCTCCTTTTGTTAATACCTCAATAGCTACTAATTCAACTTTGTTTGATATGTCACACTCAACTTTTTTTTACTTTTAAGTCTTTACTGTGTGTGTGTGTGTGTGTGTGTGTGTGTGTGTGTGTGAGTGTGTGTGTGTGTGTGTATACACATGTGCATTACCTAGTTGTATTTACCTAGTTGTAGTTTACAGGGCCTGAGCTATGGTCATCTGGTCCCATCTCCATATCTACACTTGTCCAGGTTTTCCTTTAACTTGTGCACACTCGTTGCCAATACTACATTTTCACTTAGCTTGTTCCAAACTTATATATTTCTCTTTGGGAAACTATATTTCTTTATGTTATTCAAGCATCTCCCTTTTCTTATTTTTTTTGCTGTAGTCTTATGTGTATCTGGTATTTTATACTTCTCATACCAGTAGTTTCTCATTATCAATTTTTTCACTCTATTCCACAATTTATAAATCATTATTAAATCTCCCTGTTCTCTTCTTTGTTCGATTGTTAGCAAATTCATTTCCTTTAACCTGTCTTCATATATTAATTCTTCCAGGTCTGGTGACCACAATGATTCAGCATATTCCAGCTTTGGTCTAATTATAGTGGTAATTATCTTTCTCATCATAAAGGGGGATTCACACTTGGCAATTCGCTGCTGAATTGTCAGCCGCCGCAAGCCACATTGGCCCACCTGCTAGACTTCTGGTGTCTGGCAGCTGGAATTGCCAGCCGTGCCAACAAGACTGACAGGTTGGTCTTGTCTAGCCATGCACTGCTTTGTTTACATTGTGTCCTTGGGAAGAGTTGTGGAAGATGTAGTGTCCAGAGGCAGAAAAGTTAATGCTGGAGCTAGTGAGGGACCAACATCATCTCTGGGACCTGAGACATGATATATATATATATATATATATATATATATATATATATATATATATATATATATATATATATATATATATATATATATATATATATATATATGAGTAGCAATCGCTACAGATGGAGCTAAGTTTTTAATAATTACCAATCTCTCTCCCGTACCTCTTGCTAGATAACTCAATGTAAGTGTCAGGCATTCACCAGGGGCCACTGCATCCCTCATGTGGGTATCATCCTTCTTGATAAGGGGAGTCACAAACTGCAGGAAACCATGGTACTGCTCCCTGTTGAGGTGTATCCACTGTCTCATGATGGTGTTTGGGTCTTCCATGCTCAGCTCAAGCCAGAGAGTGTAGTAGATACTTTTATTCAGCCAGGGACGTGTCCACAGATGTTTTCTTTTCCATTTTAGTTTCCAGTACACCAAAAGAAATGCAATTATCACTTCGGCATCACTGGAGGAAGACATCTTGCTGAGTTGTTGTTTGTTTATATTTATTTCCTGTCAACCAGCTGCCCCTTCCCAGCTGCCTGTATGAACATACATCCAGCTGGGAGGTTGTATTACTAGCTTGTGGTGGGTGGCAATCCAGCAGTGAATTGCCAAGTGTGAACCTGCCTTAACTTTATCCATGTAGTGGAATGCTGTTCATTATTTCTCAGCATTTTATGTGTATCTCTGATGATCTTTTTTACATGTTTCTCAAACTGTTGACTATCCTTTCTCTTCCTGTACTTTTATTATTTCTTCATTTCCCATTTTATACATCCATTTTGGTCTCTTTTCGCTTTTTTCCCATTTCCATTACATGACATTTTTTCACATTAAATTTCATCTCCCATTACTTACTCCAGTCCCAGATTTTATTCAAGTCCTCTTGTAGAATTTCAGTCTTTGTTGTTTCTTATATGTCTTTGTAATTTTGCATCATTGGCAAACAAACTCATGTAACTCTTTACTCCTTCAGGCACATCATTTATGTAGATCAGGAAAAGTATTGGTGCCAGCACTGATCCTTGTTGTGCTCCACTATCTACTTTTCTCCATTTTGATTTCACATCTTTTACTACCATTCTTGTTTCTCTTCCCTTTAAGTAACTTCCCATCCAGTTTTTTTTTATTTTTCCATTTAATCCTCCTGTATTTTCTAACTTCCATAGTAACCAATTGTGGGGAACTTTGTCAAAAGCTTTTTTTTTTTATCTGAATACACACAGTTTACCCATCCATCCCTGTGTTATATCAGTCACTCTTGAATAGAAGGTCATCAAATTTGTTGCATATGATTGCTTTTGTCTAAAGACATACTGTTTTTCTGTTGTTATATCATGTTTTTCTAGAAAGTTTGTCCACTGCCTCTTTATCACTTTTTCACAGATCTTACATACTATGCTTGTCATCAATACTGGTCTATAGTTTAGTGGTTCTTCTTTCTTTCCATTTTATAAATTGACACTATGTTTGCTCTCTTCCAGTCCTTGGGCACTCTTCCAATTGATAATGAACACTTTATTATATCATATACTGGTTTGATTAATTGTTTCCTGCACTCTTTTAAAATGAAACCTGCTACTCCATCTGGTCCTGTTGCTTTTCTTCCTTTCAGTTCCTCCATCATTTTATGAACTTCTTTGATTACTGTAATTTCCCACATTTTCTTTTTTGTTCTTCTCATCTTGTGGTTCTTTAAATTCTGATTCTTCTGTGAAAAATTTGCTGAAACTTTTTTGTTTTGCAATTCACTCTTGTCTTTTGGGTCTTCATATGTTTCATTTCCATCCTTCAATCTTTCTACGTTTTCTTTTTGTTTAATTTTTCCATATATGAATTTCTAGAATAGTTTTGGTTCATCCTTGCACTTTTCAACTATATCTTTTCATATCCTTTCTCTTCCTCTCTCCTTATTTTCAAATATTAATTTCTTGCTATCATAATATCTTTATTTTTTGGTTTTGATTTCATTTGATTTCTATCTTTTTTTTTTGGCACATTTTGCACTGAACCTCACCTGTTTTCCTTTACCTTTAGGTTTATATAGTGGGACCTACTTATTCACTCCTGTCTTATATAGTTCCATAAAAATGTCATATTTATTAATTTGCCCTTTTCAGCTTTTCCTAGTGCATTTCTTCCTAAAGTTTCTTAAGATCATCTATATTTGCTTTCCCATAGTTTCTCCCGTTTTCTTTGTATGATTCATCCTCTTCACTGACATCATTATCAGTCTCAATTTCTATCATTACTTGGTCACTTTTTCCCATGGGGCACACATATCTTAATTCTTTAGTTAAGTTGATTCCTTTTGTTAATATTAGGTCAAGTCTTGTTGGTTCATCATCTCCTGTATATCTTGTATTTTCAGTCGCCCATTGCATCATTGTGTTTTCCATAGTCAGCTTCAGAAATCTTTCTCCCCATGCAGTCTCATTTCCTCCTCTGTGTGTGTGTGTGTGTGTGTATTTACCTAGTTGTATTTACCTAGTTGTATAATACAGGGTCCGAGCCAAAGCTCAATTAGTCCTGTCTCCATACCTGAATTTGTCCAATTTCTCTTTAAACATGTGCACACTCTTTGCTGCAACTACCTCTTCTTTTAAGTTATTCCATATTTCAACCGTTCGATGCGGAAAGCTGTATTTCTTAATATCTCCCAAACAATGACTCTTCTTTAATTTCTTCATATGTCCCCTTGTACGTCTATCTCCTTCCTCCACTTTTACAACTAGGTCATCTCTGTCTATCTTCTCCATGCCATTTACTAATTTGAACATTGTTATCAGGTCTCCTCTTTCCCTTCTTTCTTGCAGTGTTGGTAATCCAATTTCTTCCAGTCTTTCCTCGTAACTTAGGTCTTCCAATTCAGGTATCATTTTCATAGCTGTTCTTTGTATTCTTTCCAATTTCCTTATATCTTTCTTTTTGTGTGGAGACCATACCACTGCTGCGTATTCCAGTTTGGGACGTATCATGTGTGTTATGATTTTCTTCATCATTTCTTTGTCTAGGTAATTAAATGCCACCCTGATATTTGCTAGCAAATTATATGTAGAGCCAAATATTCCATTGATGTGTTTTTCTGGTGAAAGCGTGTCTTGAATTATTACTCCCAAGTCTTTTTCTTCTTTGCTCTTTGGTATTGTGATACCTCCCATCTTATACTCCCATGAAGGTCTCCTTTTACTTCTTCCCATCTCCATTACATGGCACTTCTTTATATTGAATTCTAATTTCCATCGTTTACTCCATTCATAAATTCTATCAATATCCCTCTGTAGTTCCTCACAATCCTCTTGGTTCTTTATTACTTTCATCAATTTTGCATCATCTGCAAACATATTATTGTAGCTATTTAAACCCACCGTCATATCATTTATATAGACCTGAAACATTATAGGTGCCAACACAGACCCTTGTGGTACTCCGCTTGTTACTTCGCACCAACTTGATTTATTATCTCTGATTACTGTACTCATTTCCCTACCTTGGAGATAATCCTTCATCCACTTAAGTATTTTTCCTTTTAGCCCTCCTTGATGTTCCAGTTTCCATATGAGTCTTTTATGTGGAACTGTATCAAAAGCTTTTTTCAGATCTAAATAGACAGCATCAACCCAACCATCTCTCTCTTGTAGTTTATCTATTATTCTTGTATAAAAGCTCAGTAAGTTTGTTACGCAAGATCTCTCTTTCCTGAAACCGAATTGTTTTTCTGTTATTATATTTTCTTGTTCAAGATATTGCACCCATCTGTTTTTAATGACTATTTCACAGAGTTTACTTACAATACTCGTGAGTGAGACTGGTCTGTAATTCAGTGGTTCCATTTTATTACCTCCTTTGTATAACGGTACTATATTTGCTCTCTTCCATTCCTTTGGTACTTTTCCTTCCTTTAAAGAACTGTTAATTATCTCCCATATTGGTTCTTCCAATTCCTCTCTACATTCTTTCAATATCCATCCATTTACTTCGTCTGGCCCCATCGCCTTCCTAGTATCTAGCTCTTCCAGTAGTCTTTTAATTTCTTTTCTTTCCACTTGTATGTTTGCTATTCCTTTCTGTTGTTCCTCATCTCCCAGTGATGCAAAGACAGTTTCTCTTGTAAATACAGACTTAAAGCTTTTATTCAGTATCTCAGCCATCTCTTGTGTGGTTTCATAAATTTCTCCATTTTCCTTCAGCTTTGTAATAGTATCTCTATGTTTTATTTTTCCATTTACATATCTATAGAAAAGTTTGGGTTCTTCTTTACACTTTCCAACTACATCTCTTTCAAAATTTCTTTCTTCTTCTCTTCTTATTTTAACATAATCATTTCTAGCTGTCCTGTATTCTTCTCTATTTATCTCATTCCATTGTTTCCTCATTTTTTTCCATGCCCTCTCCTTTTTCTTTTTTGCCTCTGCACACTTTGCATTAAACCACACTTTCTTATTTTCTTTTACCTTATATCTTGGCACATATCTTTCAACACCTTCTCTAAACTTGCTTAAAAACACTTCATATTTTTTTCTGCACCTCCATACCTCTTAATAAATTATTCCAATCAAGCTCTCCGTAGAATTTCTTTAACCCTGTAAAGTCTGCCTTAGCATAATTTTTTCTCTCATTTTTATATTCCTCATTGAATTTTGGCACTTCTTCTTTGATCTCTATCTCCATCTTCACATGATCACTTTTTCCCACTGGACACAAATATTCTATACTTGGTTCATTTTCTGGCTTTTTTGTAAAAACCAAGTCTAGTAGTGATGGTTCATCTTCCCCTCTGTACCTAGTATTTTCTTTCACCCATTGATCCATCGTGTTTACCATCATAGTCTGTAAAAATTCTTCACTCCATGTACTGGCATTCCTTGTCACCTCCATCTCCCCCCAGTTTATCTCTTTGCTATTAAAATCTCCTACTAGTAACACCTTGTTTCTTATCTTTAGCATGTCATCTATACTTTTTATGAACTCGCTTTGCATGTGCTTATAATCATCAGTCACCCAAGTGTTGGTCTTTGGAAGCATGTATGCAACAATAATTTTTCTGCTTTCTTGTCCTTGGATCTTGATCTCCACACTCAATGTTTCTGACCTCCCTTCACCATATTCCACTGTTTCTATCAAGATGTTTTTTCTTGCTAGAATCATCACTCCTCCTCCTCCCTTATTCTTTCTATCTCTTCTCCATATGTTATATCCTTCTTCTTCAAATTCAACATTAATCTCCCTTGTTAGTTTTGTTTCCGTAATGCATGCCACTTCTGGTTTCTTTTCATGTAAATAATCTCTTAGTTCCCTTAGGCTGGACACTAATCCATCTATGTTTGTATACATAACTTTAATTTTGTTTATTGTGGACCCATTTCTTTTGTGTTCTCTCTTTGTTGTCTTACTTCTTGCTCCGCATTCTTTAACCACCATTTCCTCATTTTCATGTCTATCACTCTCCATATATATCTTTCTGCCTGTTCCTGTGTTCTCTCTTCGTTTTTTGTCTTGGCCTCCTCTTTTAACTCTTTCACCTTGTTTCTTTCCTCCTCATGTGTGTGTGTGTGTGTGTGTGTGTGTGTGTGTGTGTGTGTGTGTGTGTGTATTTACCTAGTTGTGGTTTATGGGAGGGGAGTAATCTCATAGTATCCCATCTCTATATCTATCCAGTTTGGTCTTAAAAGCACTGACAGTTACAGAATTGACAATGTCTTCACTGAGTTCATTCCATTTGTTCACACTTCTGTGAGGAAAACTATACCTTTTGATATCTCTTCTACAGTTAGCTTTCTTCAACTTCTTACTGTGTCCCCTTGTACTCTGTGTATCTAAATTTATAAAACATTCTTTGTTCACTTTTTCCATACCATTTATCATTCTATAGATGTTTATTAAATCCCCTCTCTCTCTTTCTCTCGTATTTTCAAGGCGTAGGAGTTTCCAACATTCTTAATCTCTTCATAGGTTGACTTAACTACGGAACCATCTTTGTACTCTTTCTAATTTTATAATATTCCTCTTTATATGAGGAGACCACACCACTGCCGCATATTCCAGTCTTAGTCTTATCATGGAAATCAACAACTTTTTTTTATCATTCCTTCATCTAAATATGTGAATGCCATTCTTATTCTTTTTAACAAATTCATCATCCCTCCAGTAAATTTATCAATGTGTCTGTCCAGAACCAAGTTCTCAGTAACTGTTACTCCCAGATCCACTTCCTTTTTTGATTTCTGTAACTTCACACCACCCATCTCGTAATAATATTGTATTCTTTTCTTTCTCTTATGAACTCCATTACTTTACATTTACTTAAATTGAATTCCATTTGCCAAGATTTACTCCATCTATTTATCTTATTTAAATCATCTTGCAGTACCATACAGTCATTTACATTTTCTACCCTTCTCATCAGCTTGGCATCATCTGCAAATAAGTTCATATAACTGTCTATTTCTTCATTTATATCATTCACATATATTACAAACATTATTGATCCCAACACTGACCCCTGTGGGACGCCACTAGTTGCTTTCAGCCAGGATGAATTCTGGTCTTGTATTACTGTTCTCATCTTTCTATCATCCAGATAGTCATCCATCCACTCCAGCAGTCTTCCTCCAATTTTTCCATAATTTTATATCTTCCATAGCAATCTTCGGTATGGTACTTTGTCAGACAGTATCTTCAAGTTTAAATAGACACCATCCACCCATCTGTCTCTCTCCTGCACAATACTGATTACCCTTGAATAAAAGTACAATAAGTTTATGGAGTATTATCTTCCCCTCCTAAATCCAAATTGACAATTTACCAAAACTTTATTTTTTTCCAAGTGTTCCATCCATCTTTCCTTTATTGTTCTTTCACATATTTTTCCTACAAAACTAGTCAAGGACACTGGTCCATAATTTAATGGGTTTTCCTTATTTCCTCCTTTGAATATTGGTGTAATATTTGCTCTGTTCCAGTCTTTTGGTGCTCTTTCCTGTGATAGTGATGTTACCACTAGATTGTGAATTTTATCAGGCAGTTGTTCTCTACATACCATCAATATCCAGTTTGATACTCCATCTGGACCAATTGCTTTATTTACTTCAAATTCTTCCATCATCTTAAGTATTTTCTCATAATTGACTGGGACTGTACTTAGTATATTCCTCACCAACTTATCCCTTCCAGTATCAAACTCCCCTTCCACAGTAAATACTGATCTGAAACTATTGTTCATAACCTCCTCCATCCTCATTGATTTTTCCTTCAGCTTTCAATCTTGATACACCTTCCTTCTTCATCTTCCCATTAATATGTCTAAAGAACAGTTTGGGTTCATTTATACACTTATCTATTATATCTCTTTCATAGTTTCTTCTCTCCATTCTTATTATCTCAATGTACTTATTTCTAGCATTAATGTATTCCATCTGCTCTCAGTTTTTCTCTTCTTCCATCTGTTCCAAGCATTTAGCTTACAATTTCTAGCCTCTATGCATTTTGTATTGAACCATTCTTTACCCTTTCTACATCTTACTCCTCCTCTAGGTACAAATTTCTCCATAGCAGAATTATATACCCTTATAAATTAATCCCATTTTTTTCCGAACAACTTTTGTGTCTTCAAAGTGTTTCCAATCCACAGCAACTAAGTATTTTCTTAATTTTTCAAAGTCAGCTTTACTATATTTAAATCTTTTTACCTTGTAATTTTCATCAATTATTACATTTTCACTTTTCAAGTTAAATTCCATCAACACATGATTATTTTTACCTAAAGGGCTATCATAGTGTATAGTTTCAATAATTTCCATGTCCTTGGTAAAACACTAGATCAAGTCTTGATGGTTTATCTCATCCACCAAATCTGGTATCACAATCAACCCATTGAGTCATTAAGTTTTCCACTGCCACAGTCTATTACTCCATGAATTTTCACTTCCAGTAGTTGTCAATGTCTCCCAATTTATCTCCTTACAGTTATAATCACCAACACTAACTATATCACTACTTTCCATCACTATCTTTTCAAGATCTTTTAACACATCTACCAACATCTCTTCTTGTTCTTTTTACCAAGCATTGGTCATAGGTGGCACATACATTCCTACATAATTCATTATCCTTCCATTTCCACTTGTAATCATCACTTGTAGAATTTCAGACTTGTCTTCACTTTTTATTACCCTTTCCACTTTTAACACATTTTTTAGTTAGAATGATCACTCCCCCTCCCCTTGTCACTTCTATTTTTCATCAATAAATCATATTTATCATCACCAATGTCAGGAGTTCCCCATTCATTTTTCCATTTTGCCTCATAATACAGCAACATCCAGTACAGTTCTGTTTAATAACTCATTTAACTCCATCTTTGTTGACATTAATCCATTTACATTAGTATAACATACTTTACTTACTGTTTGATGTACCATTTCTTTATTCTCATATCTCTCTCTCACTCCAGAAAACTTCTCCTCCTCCGTTCATTGTTAATATTTTTGTTTAGCCTCATTTACCAGCTCCTTTTGCCTCAACCTTTCAGTCTCATCCATATCCTTTTTTATCCATAAATTCCTATATTCTTCATCTCCAGATGACCTCCAAGACCCATTAATTACTACTTCTGCTTGTGCCTGTGTTGCAAACCTTATTCTTATGGGTCTCATTTTTTCTTCTTCATATTTCCCAATTCTATGGAACTCTTCCACTTGCTTTACTATCTGACTGTCCTCATCCATCACTTTCTTCAGTAACTTATTGAACAGGTTCTTTTCCTTTTTTTCTCTTTGAATTCTGCCTACTATTTTCTCTTCCTTTATACCAAATAATTGCTTGTTTATATTTTTCTACAGTATCTCTCACCAATTTTTTCTCTTCTTTAATAACATTTACCACTTTCTGTCTCAGGTTTTGTTTGTCATTTTCTTGTTCTATTATTTTCTTTTGTGATTCTTGAAATTTACATTCATTTAACCACGTATTTGGCATCATTTCCACTTCCTTTACACTTGCCTTCATTTCCTCATTTCCTTTTTGAACAGTTTCAACTTTTTCCTTTATTTGCTTCTTTAAACAGTCATTTTCCACCTTTAACTTCTCATTTTTATCTTCCATTTTCACCAACTTTGCTGTAATAGTCACCAACTCCTTACCTTTCTCCTGGTGTGCCTCCAGTGTCTTTATTCTCTCCAATGACTTGTCCATCATATCTTCCATTTACCAAATTTTTCTACACTACATTCTATATATTAGTTCTCTTTCTTCACCTGTAAATCTTTTTTCACCAGTAAATCTTTCTTCATCAGTAAAACCTTCAAAGGACCCCCATTCTTTTAGGGTGCTGCTCTCCACCATTTTTGTCCAATATAAACAAACCAACCAAACTTTCCTAGAGATGGGATAACTATACTCGTGTACTGTTTCTCCCCTCCCTGTGTCTTCACAACATATCTTGTTCCACCGTGAACAATTTGTGTTTTTCAAACCTTCTATATGCAAAGCACTAGGAAACACGTCCTGTCAGTTCTGCCGTCTCCGTGTGTGTGTGTGTGTGTGTGTGTGTGTGTGTGTGTATTTACCTAATTGTATTTACCTAGTTGTAGTTTATGGGAAGGGAGTAATCTCATAGTATCCCGTCTCTATATCTATCCAGTTTGGTCTTAAAAGCATGAGCAGTTATGGCATTGACAACATCTTCTGTGAGGAAAACTATACTTCTTGATGTCTCTTCTACAGTTAACTTTCTTCAACTTCTTACTGTGTCTCCTTGTACTCTGAGTGTCTAAAGTTATAAAACCTTCTTTGTCCACATTTTCCATACCATTGTGTGTGTGTGTGTGTGTGTGTGTGTGTGTGTGTGTGTGTGTGTTTAACCAGCGCTGAGCAAAAAAGTTGTTTTCCTCTGATTTTTATTTCTGGTCCAAATTTCACACTAGCTGTGACTTCAAAAGGAGAAGGAAGTGGAAGTTGTGTCACGAAATATAAACATAACACAATAATGATGAAAGGAAAGTGGAAGTGTTGCAAAAAGCTGGACTGTGGTGTTTGTGTCTATCACCTGTGTGAAGCTTATGGCACAAGATCATTAGTTGGGTATGATGTAGACGAGCAGCAGGAAAAGTTGAAGTAGCTCTTTGCTGACAATGATTCAAAGAAACATATGCATACAAAAAGATTACAGATCATGATTGAGTAATGACAGTGATGGCGTGGATATATCTGATTTGATGATGAATAAGTTAAGGGATTTTATAGAGTTTGGTGTAGAACATCACTGAGTGTACTCAGGGATATTTGCAGAGATTCCAGAAGTGCCAAGGTATTTCATTGCTTGAGGTTTGTGGAGGAAAATAATTGGTGATTGAGGAGAATACATCAGCAAATTCATCAGGCTTGTTTCACATTTCCTGTATCATGATGCTTGTGTTTAATTTACATTTAGCTGTTTCATTTTATTTGAAAACATTCTTTGGCACACCATTTAGGTCTTTTCAGATGTATTGGGAAGTGTATTAGAGGTGTCAATGGATAAATTTTGGTTAATCTGGGAAAACAGCTAATTCAGGATGGTTCTGGAACCAAGTATGCTGAAGTATTGATGCTTAATCTGTATATGTAATAGTAGTAGTAGTAGTTGTAGTGTCATTATTATTATTATTATTATTGTTAACATTATTTTATCTATTATCTGTTCATTCATATATCTAATGCTGGTTTTTAAGAGTTCCATTTAAAAGAGGTATCTTATTGCATTTTCTTGTCCTTCCATTCCTTTTTTTGCATTCTTTAGTCTCTCTCTCTCTCTCTCTCTCTCTCTCTCTCTCTCTCTCTCTCTCTCTCTCTCTCTCTCTCTCTCTCTCTCTCTCTCTCTCTCTCTCTCTCTCTCTCTCTCTCTCTCTCTCTCTCTCTCTCTCTTATATTCACTGCATCTATCATGGTTGCATATTGTTTCTTTGTATTTATTTTTTTCTTTTTGTATTGCATTTTTTCTCAATCACAACAGCCAGAGTATCCCTTGATAATCAATCCCAAGAGTTATCTGCAAAAATACCCCAAAGAACAGCTGGTGTATTTAACACCTCACTGTCAAGAGGAGCTGCTGGTGTATGACCACAATGCTGTTTACATTATTGGTGGCATTGTTGACAAGTCCTCAGGAGAACCACTGACCCTCGCCAAGGCCAAGAGGGAGGGAGTCCGAATGCAGAAACTTCCATTGGATAGGTGAGTAGTGGAGATTTTAGTCTGGTTTTGCTATTTTATTAATTTCTCCTCTTCCTCCTCCTCCTCCTCCTCCTCTTTTAAATTATCCTCCTCCTCTTGTGTTAGGGTACAAGTGTTGGATGTGCTGCATCACTGACCTACATGTGTTGTTGTTCTGTCAGGACACATGCACTCATAGTTTCTGGAATTCATAACACTAGTCTTAACATAACATAGCATAAGAAGGCACATTCTCCCTTGCTATACCAAACACCACAACATGATGGTGTTCAGTCTCTCTCTCTCTCTCTCTCTCTCTCTCTCTCTCTCTCTCTCTCTCTCTCTCTCTCTCTCTCTCTCTCTCTCTCTCTCTCTCTCTCTCTCTCTCTCTCTCTCTCTCTCTCTCTCTCTCTCTCTCCCTGCTACTTTAAGGGTGACGGAAGAAAAGATGGCATAACTTATCATATATATGTATATTAGCACCATTACCAAATTACAAATAACTTATAACACAAATAGATCCTTAACATTAATCTAAGACAAACAAAGACAAGTGGTAGAGACAAGCATGGAAAGTGATACTCTGAGCTGAACTTCAGATACAATACCACATAACACCACGTAAAACATTTCACTTTCAACTGTATAGGTGTTGTTCATATGTGCTCTGTAATAATAATAATAATAATAAAAATAATAATAATAATAATAATAATAATAATGATAATAGTAATAATAATAATAATAATAATAATAAACGGTTTATTCTTTAGGCAGTTTACAAACTGAAAATGTACAGAGGGGGTGGGGAAACACTTAACATTAATCCTAAAGCTAAGTCTAATCTAGAAACGAAATACTATTGATTGATGGCTCACACCATGGTGGGAATTGCGCTGAGTCTGTACCGGTCCGTGCGCGGCACCTTTAGGGGCATTATCTTGTTGTCGTGCCTGGTGGCACAGACCGGGCAAGGTGTGTCAGGCGGCAGCATGTGTCTGAGACGTGGATGATGCAGAAGTCCCCTTCCAAACTTCTTCAGAGCCTCTCGGTGCCTGATGGATAGTCTGGACAGACTCAAGGTGGTCAGGGCTTCATCATAGGTGGTGTAGGCAGGGCCAAGGATGACCCTGCACACTCTCCAGCTATAGCTGTTAAGTGTGTGTGAGGTAGGAGGACCACGCTGGGGAGGCATACATGAGTTTGGGGAGGATGAAAGTGAGGTACACCCTCCTTAACTCGTCTGTCAGTGTCCCCAGCAACCTGAGTCTGCACAGCACATACAGCCTGTAGGTAGCGGATCTTATGGTGCTGGCGACATGCTGCTTCCAGGTCAGCTGGTTGTCCACTGTGACTCCGAGAAGCTTGACACATCAGACCACCCGAAGGGGGGTAAGGGGCCACTGTGAGCTGGAGAGGGGGCACTGGTACAGAGGAGGTACAGAAATACATCACCACAGTTTTGCTGTGGTTGATGGTCATCCTGCTCTCCTCCGTCCACGTCTGCAGTCGCTCCAGAATTACTTGCAGTGGCAAGTAGTCCGGGTTCTTGTTGGAGACTGTTACGTCCACGGTGCAGTCGTCCACATACTTCCAGCAATGGGGGGTGTCATTGAGGGCGTCGTTAATCATGTAAGTGTTGGTTCAGACACCGAGAGGTGAGAGTCCTTCACTGTGTGGGTTGAGACTGATTTGACAGGGTGTTGGGCTTTCTTGTAAGGCTCCTGAGTGAAGCCTAGCTGCTTCATGTGGAAGTGATTGATGCCAAGTGATACAAAACACTTTAGGTGAGAGGAACCAAGGCCCCAAGTGAAGATAAATGAGACATAATGCATAACAGGAGTCCAGCAGATGTTAGAGTAGTTGGTTGTCACACCTCCACCCTGAAGATGACATAACAGTGTAGGTTAGAGTAGGAGTTGGGTAATCACACCCTTCAGAAATACTGTGGAAACACTTATTCATATAAACTAATCCCTATGAGAGTCAGTTAACGGCATTTGGCACACATCAACAGTGATGTGAGGCACAGTTTAGAGAATGTTATAAGCACTACCAACCCCATTTTGAGAAAATAACATCTGAAGATGAACATTGGTAATTTCATCCATAATAAAGATAAAGGAATGATATTTATTTTAATCTGTAAGTTTTAACTTTCAAATTTTTACAGAATTTTTCATGAAAATTGCAGGTTTTTTTTTTTCTTTAGCAAGAACCAGAAGTACCTCTCCTAAATTTGGATTATTTATTTATTTATTTATTTATTTATTTATTTATTTATTTACTTATTTATTTCCATCTCTACCAGTCATTAAAGCAATGCATTAAGGATAACTATGCTTGTATTTCGATCATAATAATCGTAAAATATGAGTGGGGTGCCACAGGGATCAATTTTAAGGTCATTATTATTATATTTAATATGCAGTAAACCCTTGTTATAGTGGATTTCCACATTTAAGAGATATATATGGCCTACAGACCATTCATCGGATTTACTGGATACATGTCTGTAAATGAAGCAGAATGTCTTTTTATGTTTTTACGTAGGAGGGACACCAGCAAAGGACAACAAAAATCCAATAAAAAAAAAAAAAGCCTACTGAGATGCCAGTCCCCAAATAGGGTTTGAAGCAGTAACAAAAAATTGAAGTATGTCTTGAAACGTCCCTCTTGATGGAGTTCAAGTTATGAAGGTGGAAATACAGAAACAGGCAGGGAGTTCCAGAGTTTACCAGAGAAAGAGATGAATAATTGAGAACACTGATTAACTCTTGAATTAAAGAGGTGGACAGAATAGGGGTGAGAGAAAGAAGAAAATCTTGTGCAGCAAGGCCCTGGGAGGAGGGGAGGCATGTAGTTAGCAAGATCAGAAGAGCAGTTAGCATGAAAATAGTGGTAGAAGATAGCAATAGCTGCAACATTCCAGCAGTGAGAAAGAGGCTGAAGACACTCAGTTAGAGGAGAGGAGTTGATGACACAACAAGCTTTAGATTCCACCCTGTCTAAAAGAGTGGTATGAGTGAAACCCCCCCAGACATGTGAAATATACTTCATATATAGACAGATAAGGCCCTTGTACAGAGTTAGCAGCTGGGGGTTTAGAAAAACTGAAGATATCTCAGAATGCCTAACTTCATAGAAGCTGTTTTAGCTAAATATGAGATGTGAAGTTTCCAGTTTAAGTTATAAGAAAAGGACAGACCGAGGATGTTCAGTGTAGAAGAGGGGGACAGTTGAGTGTCTGAAGAAGAGGGGATAGTTATCTAGAAGGTTGTGTTGAGTTGACAGATGGAGGAATTGAGTTTTTGAGGCATTGAACAATACCAAGTTTGCTCTGCCCTAATCAGAAATTTTAGAGAGATCAGAAGTCAGGTGTTCTATGGCTTCCCTGTGTGAAATGTTTACTTCCTAAAGGGTTAGACATCGAGGAAAAGACATGGGAAAATGCAGGGTGGTATCATCAGCATAGGAGTGGATAGGAAAAGAAGTATGGTTTAGAAGATCATTAATGAATAATAGGAAGAGGAACACCACTGTTAATAGATTTTAAGAGAAGAACAGTGACTGTCTACCATAGCAGCAATAGAATGGTCATAAAGGAAACTTGAGATGAAGTTCCAGAGGGAAGGATAGAGCTGTCAGATGGTAGTTTGGAAATCAAACCTTTGTGCCAGACTCTATCAAAAGCTTTTGATATGTCTAAGGCAGCAGCAAAAGTTTCACCAAAATCTCTAAAAGAGGATGACCAAGACTTGGTAAGGAAAACCAGAAGATCACCAGTACAGCAGCCTTGACGGAACCCATACTGGTGATCAGATAGAAGGTTGTGAAGTAGTGACATGTTTAAGAATCTTCCTGTTGAGGATAGATTCAAAAACTTTAGACAAGCAAAAAATTAAAGCAATAGGACAGTAGTTTGAGGGATTAGGAACAGACTGAATGTAGGCAAACTTCCAGCAAGAAGGAAAGGTAGATGTTGACAGACAGAGTTGAAAGAGTTTGACTAGGCAAGGTGCAAGCATGGAGAAGCAGTTTTGGAGAACAATACGAGGGACCCCATCTGGTCCATAAGCTTTCCAAAGGTTTAGGCCAGTGAGGGCATGGAAAACATCATTGCGAAGAATTTTAATACATGGCATGAAGTAGTCAGAGGGTGGAAGAAAGGGAAAAATAAGCCCTGAATCATTCAAATAGAGCTTTTAGCAAAGGATTGAGCAAAGATTTCAGCCTTAGAGATAGATGTGATAGCAGTGGTGCCATCTGGTTGAAATAAAGGAGGGAAAGAAGAAGCAAAGTTATTGGAGATGTTTTTTCACTAGATCTTGAAAGATTTTGACACTTTCTATTAATGAAGGAGTTTTTGGCTAGTTGGAGAACAGACTTGGCATGGTTCTGGGCAGAAATATAAAGTGCATGAGATTCTGATGATGGAAGGCTCAAGTACCTTTTGTGGGCCACCTCTCTATTATGTGTAGCATGAGAACAGGCTGCGCTAAAACAAAGTTTGGAATTGGAAGGCTTAGGTCAAGAAAAAGAGTGAGAAATGTATACCTCCATGCCAGACACTATCTCCTCTGTTATGCACTCAGCATACAGAGATGGTTTCTGACATGGAAGCTGTAGTCATTCCAAGGAAAATCTGCAAAATACCTCCTTAATTCCCCCCCAACTAGCAGAGGCAAAACACCAGAGGCACCTCCACTGAGGGGGATCCTGAGGAGGGATTGGAACAATAGGACAAGATACAGATATAAGGTTGTGATCGGAGGAGCCCAATGGAGAAGAGAGGGTAACAGCATAAGCAGAAGTATTAGAGGTTAGGAAAAGGTCTAGAATGTTGGGCCTATCTCCAAGACAGTCAGGAATACGAGTAGGGTGTTTTTTTTTTTTTTTTATGTAGGAAGGACACTGGCCAAGGGCAACAAAAATCTAATAAAAAAAAATGCCCACTGAAATGCCAGTCCCATAAAAGGGTCAAAGCAGTGGTCAAACATTGCTGAATAAGTGTCTTGAAACCTCCCTCTTGAAGGAATCCAAGTCATAGGAAGGTGGAAATACAGAAGCAGGCAGGGAGTTCCAGAGTTTACCAGAGAAAGGGATGAATGATTGAGAATCCTGGTTAACTCTTGCATTAGAGAAGTGGACAGAATAGGGGTGAGAGAAAGAAGAAAGTCTTGTGCAGCGAGGCCGTGGAAGGAGGGGAGGCATGCAGTTAGCAAGATCAGAAGAGCATTTAGCATGAAAATAGCAGTGGAGGACATCTAGATATGCAACATTGCGGCATTGAGAGAGAGGCTGAAGACAGTCAGTTAGAGGAGAGGAGTTGATGAGACGAAAAGCTTTTGATTCCACCCTGTCTAGAAGAGCAGTATGAGTGGAACCCCCCCAGACGTTTCCAGTTCAGATTATAAGTAAAGGACAGACCAAGGATGTTCAGTGTAGAAGAGGGGGACAGTTGAGTGTCATTAAAGAAGAGGGGATAGTTGTCTGGAAGGTTGTGTCGAGTTGATAGATGGAGGAATTGAGTTTTTGAGGCATTGAACAATACCAAGTTTGCTCTGTCCCAATCAGAATTTTAGAAAGATCAGAAGTCAAGCGTTCTGTGGCTTTCCTGCGTGATATGCTTACCTCCTGAAGGGTTGGACATCTATGAAAAGACGTGGAAAAGTGCAGGGTGGTATCATCAGCGTAGGAGTGGATAGGACAAGAAGTTTGGTTTAGAAGATCATTAATGAATAATAAGAAGAGAGTGGGTGACAGGACAGAACCCTGAGGAACACCACTGTTAATAGATTTAGGAGAAGAACAGTGACCGTCTACCACAGCAGCAATAGGATGGTCAGAAAGGAAACTTGAGATGAAATTACAGAGAGAAGGATAGAAACCGTAGGAGGGTAGTTTGGAAATCAAAGCTTTGTGCCAGACACTATCAAAAGCTTTTGATATGTCCAAGGGAACAGCAAAAGTTTCACCAAAATCTCTAAAAGAGGATGACCAAGACTCAGTAAGGAAAGCCAGAAGATCACCAGTAGAGCAGCCTTGACAGAACCCATACTGGCGATCAGATAGAAGGTTGTGAAGTGATAGATGATTGAGAATCTTTCTGTTGAGGATAGATTCAAAAACTTTAGATAGGCAGGAAATTAAAGCAATGGGACGGTAGTTTGAGGGATTAGAACGGTCACCCTTTTTAGGAACAGGTTGAATGTAGGCAAACTTCCAGCAAGAAGGTAAGGTAGATGTTGACAGACAGAGCTGAAAGAGTTTGACTAGGCAAGGTGCAAGCACGGAGGCACAGTTTTGGAGAACAATATGAGGGAACCCATCAGGTCCATAAGCCTTCTGAGGGTTTAGGCCAACGAGGGCATGGAAAACATCATTGCAAAGAATTTTAATACATGGCATGAAGTAGTCAGAGGGTGGAGGAGAGGGAGGAACAAGCCCAGAATCGTCCAAGATAGAGTTTTTAGCAAAGGTTTGAGTGAAGAGTTCAGCTTTAGAAATAGATATGATAGCAGTGGTGCCATCTGGTTGAAGTAGAGGAGGGAAAGAAGAAGAAGCAAAGTTATTGGAGATATTTTTGGCTAGATGCCAGAAGTCACGAGGTGAGTTAGATCTTGAAAAGTTTTGACACTTTCTGTTGATTAAGGAGTTTTTGGCTAGTTGGAGAACAGACTTGGCATGGTTCCGGGCAGAAATATAAAGTGCATGAGATTCTGGTGATGGAAGGCTTAAGTACCTTTTGTGGGCCACCTCTCTATCATGTATAGCATGAGAACAAGCTGTGTTAAACCAAGGTTTAGGACAAGAAAAAGAGTGAGGAATGTACGCCTCCATGCCAGACACTATCACCTCTGTTATGCGGTCAGCACACAAAGACAAGTCTCTGACATGGAAGCAGTAGTCATTCCAAGGAAAATCAGCAAAATACCTCCTCAGGTCCCCCCAACTAGCCAAAGGCACCTTCGCTTAGTGGGATCCTGAGGAGGGATTGGAGCGATAGGACAAGATAAAGATATGAGATTGTGATCGGAAGAGCCCAACGGAGAAGAAAGGGGGACAGCATAAGCAGAAGGATTAGAGGTCAGGAAAAGGTCAAGAATGTTGGGCGTATCTCCAAGACGGTCAGGAATACGAGTAGGGTGTTGCACCAATTGCTCTAGGTTATGGAGGATAGCAAAGTTATAGGCTAGTTCACCAGGATGGTCAGTGAAGGGAGAGGAAAGCCAAAGCTGGTGGTGAACATTGAAGTCTCCAAGAATGGAGATCTCTGCAAAAGGGAAGAGGGTCAGAATGTGCTCCACTTTGGAAGTTAAGTAGTCAAAGAATTTCCTATAATCAGAGGAGTTAGGTGAGAGGTATACAGCACAGATAAATTTAGTATGAGAGTGACTCTGTAGTTGTAGCCAGATGGTGGAAAACTAGGAAGATTCAAGAGCGTGGGCACGAGAGCAGGTTAAGTCATTACACACATAAACGCAGCATCCAGCTTTGGATCAAAAATGAGGATAGAGAAAGTAGGAGGGAACAGAAAAGGGGCTGCTGTCAGTTGCATCAGACACCTTAGTTTCAGTGAGGAAAAGAAGATGAGGTTTAGAAGAGGAGAGGTGGTGTTCTACAGATTGAAAATTAGATCTTAGACCGTGAATGTTACAGAAGTTAATGAAGAAAAAGTTGAGGGGGGGTGTCAAGACACATAGGGTCGTCGACAGAAAGGCAGTCTGACCTGGGGACATTTATGGTCCCCTCCCCAGATGGGGACTCCGAGGCTGGTGTAGGAGTCGCCATGATGATTTTAAAATTTTTGAGTGAAGGGTGTGTGTGTTATTAGGTGCTTGTAGTTTTGTGTGGAGGAAGAGAGTTGTCTTTAGAGGGCAGGCTGTGACTGCCCCCTTGTGTTGTGAGACACAAAGGGAAACGTTCAGTGAGGTCACAACTGGGTTTAATGATAAGTTCACAGCACCCCCTGAACAGTGCTTTAGACCTCACTGGGAGTAATTATCGTTTCGCCAGGTGTCTACTGCCTTCTCCAGTTGCACCAATTGCTGTAGGTCGTGGTGAATAGCAAAGTTGAAGGCTAGTTCACCAGGATGGTCAGTGAAGGGAGAGGAAAGCCAAAGCTGGTGGTGAACATTAAAGTCTCCAAGAATGGAGATCCCTGCAAAAGGGAAGAGAATCAGAATGTCCTCCACTTTGGAAGTTTAATTGTCAGAGGAGTTAGGTGAGAGGTATAGAGTACAAATAAATTTAGTATGGGAGTGACTCTGTAGTCATAGCCAAATGGTGGAAAACTTGGAAGATTCGAGAGCGTGGGCGCAAGAGCAGGTTGTCTTTATGCACATAAATGCAACATCCAGCTTTGGATTGAAAATGAGGATAGAGTAAGTAAGAGGGAATAGAAAAGGGGCTACTGTCAGTTGCCCCAGATACCTGTGCTTTAGTGAGGAAAAGAAGATGAAGTTTAGTAGAGTAGAGGTGGTGTTCAACAGATTGAAAATTAGATTTAAGACTGCTAATGTTGCAGAAGTTAATGAAAAAAAGTTAAGTGGGATGTCAAGACATTTAGAGTCGATACCATAAGAGCAGTCTGACCTGGGACATTTATGGTCCCCTCCCCAGATGGGGACTCCAAGGCTGGTGTAAGAGTCGCCATGATGATTTTGAATTTTGAGTGAAAGTTGTGTGTGTAATTAGGTGCTTGTAATTTTGTGTGAAGGAAGAGAGTTTTCTTTAGAGGGCAGGCTGTGACTGCCCCCTTGTGTTTAGAGAGACAAAGGGAAACATTCAGTGAGGTCATAGCTGGGTTACTGATGAGTACACAGCACCCCCTGGTCCAGTGCTTCAGACCTCACTCTGTGTAATAATTTCAGTAGTTGTTTAGTGCATCTTCCTCTCCTGTCCTATATATATATATATATATATATATATATATATATATATATATATATATATATATATATATATATATATATATATATATATATATATATATATATATAGTGGAACCTTGGTTCTAGAACTTAATTTGTTTCAGAATGCTGTTCAAAATCTGAAATGTTAAAAAACTGAGACCACTTTCTCCATAGGAATCAATGTAAAATGGATTAATCTGTTCCCAGACACCAGTCTACTCTGTATTAGCGGCTTATGACATATGCCCCCCACAGCCAAGATGGTTGATTCACAACATTTCCAGCTCGCAAATTATTTATTCAGAGAGAATGTATTGCATGAACTTAGTGACAGAACTCATCAGAAGATTCTCTTTGTCACCAATCTAGTGAGAGAAGCCTTACATAAGGATACAGAAAGGAACAACCCACTTACTGCCAAAATGAAGGTGATCATAACACTGCTGCTGGGAAAAAATAATGGAAAAATACAGTTGTGCAGTAGAGATGATGTTATGGGGTCATTGAGAGATAAAACTCCTGAGCACCAAAAACTGTTTGTTTACATCGAGGCTTTTCAATGGAATCACATTTAACTTATTTCAAAGATTGAGTTACTGTCTTACAAACTGTATCTTTCCTCCAATATATAGTATCAAGATATATATATATATATATATATATATATATATATATATATATATATATATATATATATATATATATATATATATATATATATATATATATATATATATATATATATATATATATATATATATGTTACAGTCAAAACCCAGAATCAGTCAAAACTAGTTTTAACTAGGTATTTTCAATGTGTTGGTGAACAACTAGTATTACCTAGGCAAAACTAGTTATACTTTAATGTGTTTGATATAACTAGAAATATCAAAGTTTAACTAGTTAAATCTAGTTTTATCTGATCGTGTAAGTTAAAACTAGATTCAACAACGGTACTGAATGTCAAAAGTAGGTGAGGGATATGACCACTCGTTTGAGTACCATTGCTCGTTTGAGTACCATTTTTGGGGAACTCAAACATAACATCCCCATCTAACCTAACCTAACCTAACCTAATGCTACTTATACATATAAATGTTTTCCCCGGCACTACACCAGTTTCACTTTTAGTCTAACCTAGTTAGGTTAGGTTAGGTTAGGTTAGATGGGGATGTTATGTTTGAGTTCCCCAAAAATGGTACTCAAACGAGCAATGGTACTCAAACGAGTGGTCATATCCCTCACCTACTTTTGACATTCAGTACCGTTGTTGAATCTAGTCTTAATTTACACGATCAGATAAAACTAGATTTAATTAGTTAAACTTTGATATTTCTAGTTATATCAAACACATTAAGGTATAACTAGTTTTGCCTAGGTAATACTAGTTGTTCACCAACACATTGAAAATACCTAGTTAAAACTAGTTTTGACTGTAACATATATATATATATATATATATATATATATATATATATATATATATATATATATATATATATATATATATATATATATATATATATATATATATATATATATATATATATATATATATATATATATATATGTAGAAACTATAAATTAGTAATAAATAGCAGCTTTTGCTTTGTCTTTTCATAATTGAAATAAAGTAACTTTTTTCTAAAACTGAATTATGGTATCGCAACCGAAGCAATAACATGTTCAGAATTTTGTTCAAAAACTGATTTGTTCCAAAGGGAGGTGTTCGTTAACCGAGGTTCCACTGTATATATATATATATATATATATATATATATATATATATATATATATATATATATATATATATATATATATATATATATATATATATATATATATATATATTTGTAAGATTAAACGAATACTTACCAAGTGTGAAGTTTGATCGTAATTTCACGAACATTTTAACTGCGTCACTTAGGGATTAAATGAGATGCCTGCGCCACCTGCCACATACTAGTCATTTTAGAGAGTAGGTTTGAGGAAGCAGCATTAAACATTAATAAATATACCTACATAAATCATCTGGTGATTTCTACACTCAACACTGTGAAAGCAGTGTTGAATGAAGGGAAGTGAAGGGAGGGCATTTAATCCCTAAGTGACACAGTTAAAATGTTCGGGAAATTATGATCAAACTTCACACTTGGTAAGTATTCGTTTAATCTTACAATTTCATTTCACAATATTTTAACTGCGTCACAATGGATTCAATGAGAGCTTTAGAGTGGTTCCTCAAACCTACAAGAAAAATTTTATATATATATATATATATATATATATATATATATATATATATATATATATATATATATATATATATATATATATATATATATATATATTCATGGAAAGGTATATAACCTGAAACACTTATGTATGCATAAGAAAACGTGGCATTCCCAAAGATTTTCTTTAATCAAGTGACTCAACTACAGAGAAACTGAGATACATTTGTTCATAAAAGTGCATAACCTTATACACAAGACAAAGTAGTTAAACCCGACATACCCAAAAACTTATGACAACACTGCTTTTGCAAACCGACAAAGTTTGTTTAATGGTCTCGTAATATTTTGCAAAAGTTGACTCATTGGTCCAACCTACAGTGGACAAAATAGTGGACAGTGGTAGCTTCAGGGCTGCTTTACTGGATGAAGCTGACCTGGTGGAATGAGGAGAAAAGATAGTGAGATCTATACCAGCAGCTTTCATGATATCTCTCGTCCAGCGTCATAAAGTGTCTCAATGCCAATTTTATGGATGGTTTTGTTGTTAAAAAGAATCTGGTAATTTTCCCCCTTTTTTTCTTTCGTTCTGTCAAGGTAGTGTAAACTAGTGGTGTGTACACATACTCGTCTGTCTGGTACATATGCTTCAAAAACTAGTTCAGACATATGATAACCTGGCCTAGATGTTTTGAGAGGGTCTCCTATATGATAACCTGGCCTAGATGTTTTGAGAGGGTCTCCTATTTGGAAAGAGATTCTGGAGTCTGAGGTACTCATGTTCCTGGTGTCCATTAAGTGTAACACTTGGCCACGTCGGCCAGATATCAGTAACATTAGCATTGTTAATTTTCTTGACAACTGGATGAGTGAGAAGTTTTTATTCTGGCCTAGGCTCTTTAGGTGATTTAAAACCAATTCTGGGTCCCAAGTAGATTGAAGGCGAGCAAAGGAAGGTTTCTCCTGGAAGACTGCTTTCATGAACCTACTGACCAAGAGGTGCCTCCCTGCAGGCTGACCTTTGATAAGGTCTACTGTTGAGATGCCTGACTGGATAATGTTCATAGAGCTATAGCCTCGAGCTTTCTCTTTCTTAAATTCTAGGAATAGGTAATCCAGCAAAACATTTACAGGTGGTGAAAATGGATCCATATCCCTGCTGAGACAAAATGACATCCATCTTTCGATATGTTTCCCATATTGTAATTTTGTGCTCTTTCTCCACTAGTTAAGCAAAAATCCGGCAACCTCTGGCGAAAGGCCTTGATTTTGGAAGGCATGCTCGATAAGATCGTTGCTATTAGAATTAACCTTTGGGCCTGTGGGTGTACAAGGGAGGGATATTGAGGCAGGATTAATGAATATCGAGGGAGCAGAAGAGGAGTTTCTGCCAGCAGTTGGAGGGCTTTCAGGAACCATACTTGGGTTGGCCAAAGAGGGAGAATTGTCATAGCTGTTGCTCTTCCTGTATCTTCTGCAGTACCTTGCTGATGATCCTGAAAGATCATATATCCGATCATATAAAGATCCGATAAGATCGTTGCTATTAGAATTAACCTTTGGGCCTGTGGGTGTACAAGGGAGGGATATTGAGGCAGGATTAATGAATATCGAGGGAGCAGAAGAGGAGTTTCTGCCAGCAGTTGGAGGGCTTTCAGGAACCATACTTGGGTTGGCCAAAGAGGGAGAATTGTCATAGCTGTTGCTCTTCCTGTATCTTCTGCAGTACCTTGCTGATGATCCTGAAAGGTGGAAAGGCATATAATTCCCCATCAGCCCAACTGAGCGTTAATGCATTAACATATGTAGGTGAAGGATCTGGCTTCCAGGAAACATAAATGGGTAGCTGGGCATTGATTCTAGTGGCAAAAAGGTCAATATCTGGTGTATAAAAGGTCTGGCACAGTAACTTGAAGACCTTGGGTAGTAACATCCACTCAGTATCTAAGTTCTTTACTCGGGATTCTCTGTCTGCCTCTACATTATGGAGTCCCTTTATGTACTCTGCTGACAATGTAATCCCTCTTGACTCAGCCCAATCAAAAATATTTTCTATTACAGCATTCAGGTTAGGTTTAATGCTGCCACCCCGGTCTATACAGGCAACAGCAGTGGTGTTGTCCGATCGAAAGCAGATATGTGTATCCCTGCAATCCTTGCATAGAGATTTGAGGCCCAATAGTATAGCTTTTAGTTCTAAAACATTAATATGGTCTAGTTTCACATGAGCCCAATGACCTGTCTTGGCATCTCCTGTTGTTGCACCCCAACCAGTCAGGCAAGCACAACAGCACAACATGTATTGGTGATCAGATATGAGGTAGTGAAGTGATAAATATTGAGGAATCTTCCTATTGAGGATAAATTAAAAACAAAAGAGGCAGGAGATTAAAGCAATAGGATGGTAGTTTGAAGGATTGGAGTGGTTATCCTTTTTAGGAACAGGCTAAATGTAGGTAACTTATAGCAGGAAGGAAAGGTAGATGACAAAGTTGATATAGTTTGACCAGGCAAGGTGTAAGCATAGAGGCATAGTTGTGGAGTGCAACAGGATGCACCCAATCAGGCCAGCAATGGCATGAAGGACATCATTAACAAGACTCTTAACCAGAAGCATAGAATAGTCAGAGGATGGAAGAGAACATCCCCTGAAACATCCAAGGTTGAATTTTTAATAAAGGTCTGAATGAGGAGTTCAGATTTAGCAATTTATGAAATAGTAATGGTGCCATCAGAGTGAAGCAGAGAAAGATAAAGAAGAAATGTTGAAGATGTTTTTTTTGGGCTTGATGCCAGAAGTCACAGGGGGAGTTAGATCTAGTAAGATTTTCACATTTTCTATTGAAAGTTTTTTTAACTAAATACATGGAATAAAGAAGAATGATATGATCCCTGACAGCAAATCAGTATTTTTTTTTCTGCTAGAACAATATTGTCCTTTGTCTCCACCTGAATATCATCACTTTGGGAACCAGTGAAATTCTCCTCCAGCACTACCACATTTCGTAGTCTTTTTAGAGAAGGAGAAAACAGATCTTCACTGACCATACTTTTATGAGAGTCAGTCATACAAGCATTATGTGGTTCTCTGTGCATGAGGGCCTGACAACAGAACTGGTTTATCCCTGTTACACCATAACATTGATCCATTCCTTTCCTGCATCTGATCCAGTCTGCTTATCAAACAAGATGCAAGAGAGCTTCCTATAGAAGCCCTCAAGGTTGCATCACATTTATGCATGTATCAGATAGGAACCAAACTGATCATACTTGTAAGAGTATATCTGTTTATCTATCCATACAGGTTGGCCCAGACAAAGCACCACACAGTCATACACACATCATTCACACTCTTAGCCTTACTTGCCCTTGATAGAATGGGATAGTCTCATGGACCACCCTACTACACCCCAGGAACTTGTGGCCACATACTTCCACATAAAGACCCAACAGTATACACTGGTTTATCCATGCCCTTTTGTAATGAGGCCATTCTCTATATTTACTTATTTTACAATAAATTAAGTGTGTGCTGTATTTTTGTTGCAGGTATTTGGCATGGGGGATTGGCAATAAGTGCCTTACACTCAACCAGATCATTAATATCATGTTGGACTTTAAGATGACAGGTGAGTGTGCATGATTTGAGATTAAGCTCATACACTCTTGTTTTCATATCCTCTGTGGAAATTAAATGATAATAGGATAGTGATCTTAAATTCTGAGACTTAACCATCTCTCTAGAGCTTATAATACCTAGCTGCAAAACTATTATGGATTCAAGGAGAAAATAATAAATAATAATAAACCTAAAAAAAAAAAGATAGGAAATGTTGACAGCCAGCTAGTGTCCATTGTTCTGCTTGGGTTGCATAAGAGGATTTTTTTCCACTGTCCTGTTCTATGTATTAACTTAATAATGTTCAGTTCTATGTATGAAACAATTACTGGAGCACAGTCTTTAAGTTGGATGACAAGGAGGCTCACTGGTGGACTGACTCAACTCAAAATATTATTATATACATCATGTATCATTTTTTGCTCTTGGTCTAACTTCATAGTTTTCATGTGATATAATGCATATCACTCCATTAGATTTACCCCAGCTATTATTGATCCTTCAACCTTAAGATCAAAGAGTTAAGAGGATAATTTACACACTGGGGCCTAGCAAATGAATTTCAGTCTTCAAGCAGCCTTCTGCTGAGTTCAAGATGGTCTTTTACTGGTGTGACAAGATGCATCCACAAGATTACCTGTCAACTAAAATTAGATAACCTCCCTATATTTGGGAACAGTATTCCATATTTGGACAAATAAAACTCATGTTTAGAGTAATCAACTGGGAGGAGGAAGAATATTGGCAGAAGTGACACAAGAACACTTAGTTCTTCTCCTTACCATTCTCATTCAGTGCCAGTCATAATATATCCCTTTCTTACCATTCTCAACCAATGCTGGTCATAGTATATCACTTCCTTATTGTTCTCATCCAGTGCCAGTCATATCATATCCCTTTCTTGTCTTTCTCATCCATTGCTAGTCAGAATACAGTCTGTTCCAGAAAAGGGGATAAAAATCTCAATCAGCATGCCATCCAACTAGTTTGATCAAGTTGCATGGGAGAGCAAAGCTCTGATATTATCTGACATGACAACTCAAGACAGACAGTGGCCTTGGGTACATTGACACATTAATGGTTTTAGTATAGATTTGACAGATGAGTGATGAGAAGTCTTTTATGTGTGCACACCTGTGTTGACTTTCGTAAGTTAATGTTATACAGTGGAACCTTGGTTCTTGAACTGTTCAAAATCAAAAATGTTAAAAACCCAAACTATTTTTCCCATAGGAATCAATATAAAACAGATTAATAAGTTCTGATGCACCTACCCACCATGTCTTAGTGGCCAGTGATCTCATTGCTAAGATGGACACTCCATAACATCTCCAGCTTAGAAATTTTCATCCATAAAGGATGTACTGAATGAACTTGATGACACAGAACTCATTAAAAGATATTGTTTAGACCATGCAGGCATTCTCTTCGTCACTGATCAAATGAGGGAATCCTTACAGAGTGACACAGAGAGAAGCAACCCACTCACCGCCAAAATGAAGGTGATCGTAACACTTCGGCACCTTGCTGCTGGGAAAAGCTACTGAGAAAATGTAGTTGTGCAGTAGTGATGGTATTGTGGGTCATAGAGAGAGCCACAGGAGACTCAGGATTACTCATGAGTGGCAAACCTTGTTTGTTTACATTGAGGTTCTTCAACTTCTTCCATGGGATGATATTTAACTTATTTTGAAGATTGAATTACTGTCTTACCCTCTGTGTCGCTCCTACAAACATACAAAAATGAAGGAAATATTTATAGAAACTATAAATTAGTAATAAATGGCAAGTTTTACTATGTCTTGTAGTATTTGAAATCAAGTAACTTTGTTTGAAAACCAAATTATGATACAGTATTCGAACCAATTAAGAGTTACAATTTTTGCTCAAAAACCAAATTGTTTGGAAAGGGAGACATTCATTGACCGAGGTTCTACTGTATATGTATTTAGAAATTTTCTTCTTATATGTTTGTTTAATTTTACACAACATTAAGCAAGAAAAACTTTTGTTCAGGATTTTATCAAATTTCTGTATAAATTTTCATTTTCATATTAAAACAATGGCTAAAAATTTTCTGAAGCAGTATCCCCACTAATTTTAGCCATGAGCTGGCACCGGTTGGCACATCTGCAAGATAGTAAAAAATGTGAGTAGGTTCTGCACTAATTGCTTTAGGTTGTATAGAATAGCAAAACTAAAGCCATGTTTACCAGTTTAGTTAGTGAAAGGCAATGGGCAAAGCTGGCGGTGAATATTGAAATCTCTAGTCATTGGAAATTTCAGTAAGGGAGAAGTGGTAAGTGGTTGAATATGTGTTCCACTTTACAAACTGAATGGTCAAAACATTCTACATAGTGTTGTTGAGAGATACACAACACAGATGAATTTAGTGACTGACAATGAAGTCTTTGCCAGATGGAAAGTTCTGAAAACAAGAGTGTGGGTACAATTACACTGTATTGTTGCATACATAGAAACAACAGCTAGTTCTGTATTGTATTGTTGCATACATAGAAACAACAGTCAGCTCTGTAATGATATTGAAAGAGAGTAAGAGAAACAGAAAAGGGTTTGCTGCCAGTGGCCTCAAGCCTCTGAGTTTTAGATAGTGGTATTGTCAGTAATTGGTCATTTTAAATCACTGGAATGCTTGTATAAAGGTTTCACTGTTCAAATCTTCCACAGTCTTCTAAACGTATGGCCACTGTTGAAGCACAAGTAAAATAAGAAGATGCATTTTCTTTAGGAGAATAGATTCTCCTATGATCACTGTGGTCCCTGAATAGTAATCTTGAATGGCCTTAGTAATGTGACCCTATATGATGGAAGTTCTGAGGACCATGGACCTGTGTCAAGACTGACTTGATGTCTCCTCATATCAATTCTTTACAGCCTGCCTCCCTTTAGGTAGCCAGAATTGCTTTCTATTAGAATAAAACATCTAAGATGGAGTAATGAGCCCTCACAAATAGTGGAATTGTGACCTATCCATCCCCTCCCCCCAGTACAATACTGTATGCAATATCATTGTGTCAGTATGCAATATCAGTTTGTAGTATGTAAATTTTGCCAGTAGATGGAGGGCTAATGTAAAGGAGATGGAAGGAGGGATCATAATCACACATGATTTATGCACTTAGAGTATAACACAACACTCAAAACTTGAAGATCTAAACACAAGCATTGTACAAGACTTGTACAGTAAGGTACACGACAATACACGGTCATTATAACGTACAACTGCAATAATGCACTGAAATTTTTAATAAGTATTTAATCAAAATAATGAACCAAAACTGGCATAACAAACTCACCACTCATGCGAGCACTGGTATTTTGATAAATATCTAATCGGAATAACGAATCAAAAGTAGCAAGATGAACGTGCCATTCGTGCAAGCACTGAAATTTTAATAAAAGTTTAATCAGAATAACAAACTAAAACTCGCAAGACACACCTGTGTGAGCTGCTGCTCACCTATCAGGTACTTGTACCTTCCTCCCTTTTTTCCTTTCCTCTTCTTTCATCTTTTCTCAGACCTCTTTCCCCGTCACTTCTCCTCCCCATTATCTGTCAGAGACAAGGGACTAGGGAGTTATACCTTGCTCTCTCTCTCCAACTCATTCATTTTATGTCATCTTTGCTTCATCATTTCTCACTCATTCTCAGTCATATATGTAATTTCATTTTCATTCTCAGTCAGTCTCATTCTATTTTAGCAATCCTTAGGATTGTTCTAACATTCAGAGAGAGAGAGAGAGAGAGAGAGAGAGAGAGAGAGAGAGAGAGAGAGAGAGAGAGAGAGAGAGAGAGAGAGAGAGAGAGAGCTCCAACTTATGGGATGTTTACTGTATGTAAACATGTGATGCCAACATGTGACCTATACTTGTCAAAGCAGTGCAAAACTTGGGATGGTAATGCGCAAAACTCAGCATAGTTAGAAGTTAGGACTAGGTGTGAAACTCGGGAGGGTACTGTATAAATTTGTTGTCATCTCAAATGCAGTAGTGCCTATTGTACTACATACACTATATTTTCCACCACTGCTAATATGGATCAATTTGGTGAGCATAAAGACCCCTGCATCCATCATGGGAAGGAATTATAATTTAACATGTGGATTCTGAATCTAAAGCTTTATCCCCTTCCTGCTTCTGGAAGCCTAGGGTACAATAGTTGACACATTGCACAGTAGTAAAGCTGGATAATCACTTCAACACTGAGAAGGAGATAGACTGAATTCAGAAGAGCAGGAGTGATTATCTACAATATATCAGTAATTCCTATCAAACAAATTCCAACTTAAAGATGCTGTAAACTAATGAGACAATTTTAGAATGAGTATAGAATGACAAGTATAATCAGGCATATACCCTTGACAGCTTATAATACCATCTTTGTGTAGGCAGTGTTACAACTCACCATGAATGAGAATGTTACGAGAGTAGGGACTATCAGATCGTAACAAAATCTCAAAGTAAATAAATTCCAGGATTGAGGAAATCACTGACAAATTCAAATACAACAAATACAGCAACATTCATTTATTATCTACACTGCATAACTCAGCATTAACAGTACTCTTACCCTAGATTACAGAGTTGAAAAGAAACTACTCTCAAAAATTACTTACAAACACATGATTATTTGATTAAGTTCACCACCTGTAGTCACCTAGCAAAATTCTTATTATTAACTATGATGAAAGTTCATACTTATCAAGGAGTCACAGCTGAGGGCATGGAAGACAGGAAAAGCCAAACGCCTTCACTGCTCCTCAGTCTTGGTGGGTGAGGGAAGAGGACTGAAGGTACTCCCACTCTCCCACCACCACCACCACCTCAAAGTGTTTGTGTGCTTTAACAGGCTCTGAAACCAGTGTCTCATTGTTGATTCAAGTCTGGTCAGCAAAGATCTTGATGGTACAGGTGGCACAGGATCACTCCTGAGCCAGGCCTTTGGACTAGCAACTCCTGTAGAAGGGGGGAAAAAAAAGAAACGAACAGCATCCTCTATCCTAATTGTTCATACATGTGGCACGCCACATTCTCTCCAGAAACTCTTTCACCGCCTCAAAGTTATACTTGGCGCTGGTCAGACCTCATCTAGACTACGCTGTGCAGTTCTGGTCCCCACATTACAGGAAATATATAGGTCTATTAGAATCAGTACAGAGGAGAATGACTAAAAGGATACAGGGGATGAGGAGTATTCCTTACGAGGCGAGGTTGAAGCTGTTAAATTTACATTCTTTAGAGAGACGTAGGTTAAGAGGGGACCTGATAGAAGTCTGTAAGTGGTATAAGGGTTATAACAAGGTGGATGTAGGCAAAATTCTTAGGATCAGCAACCAGGGTAGAACAAAAATGACAGGTTCAAGCTTGAAAAATTTAGGTTTAGGAAGGAGATAGGAAAAAATGGTTCTCAAATAGAGTGGTAGATGAGTGGAACGGACTCAGTAATCATGTTGTTAGTGCTAGGACACTAGAGAGCTTTAAGAGAAGATTAGACAAGTTTATGGATGGGGATAATAGATGGAAATAGGTAGGTATATTTCATACAGGGACTGCCACGTGTAAGCCTGGTCGCTTCTTGCAGCTTCCTTTATTTCTTATGTTCTTATGTTCTAATCATCCTTTCATTCGCCTCTCTACACAGTCCCAGCAACAACACCATCCACTCCTTTCCTGTCTTCTCCACTCTTTTATTCCTATCATGCCCTAACTCAGTCAGTATCACTTGCATCATCTCATTCCAGTCTCTAGCATACTTCACACACTCCAGCACCACATGTTCCACCGTCTCATCCTCTCCCATGTCACACATCTGGCACACTTTGCTGCGGGACTCAGACCACGTGTAACTCCTTGCATTCACATGCAGTGATCCTAAAGATTTAACCAATTTCTGCTAGACTTGGTTTGAGATAAATGATGATACTCATCCTTAAAAAATGTCTATAAATGGTTCTGATTGAAAAAAAAGTATGTATAAGATATATCCATTCTGATAAATTAAAAACAAATTTGTAGTTTTAAAATATTTGCCTGACAGGGAGAATTAACAGGTTTTAGTTATAAGGTGAGGGATTAATACAAGATACACTTTAATGTTTTATTTAGACAACTGTAGCTCACTCTAGATCTTAGAATAGACTAGTGTTCACTATTCCTTTGCAGCTATGAATGTTTATAAAAAAGACCGAACCAAACTATGTCATCTTGCTTACTCTTCTTAACCCCTTCAGTCCTTACTACACCACAGTCAGATGTGTGAATGGGGAAATCACTCATCATTCCAACTGCATTTTATCTAACCCTTACAGAATGCCAGAGTACAGTTTGGTTTACGAAAGACACTTGTAATACTAAATATAGCGATGCATTTCCTAATGATATCATGTTGCCTCAAATATTCCCTTCTTTTAGTCCTTCAGACTGATGTGAAGCACAGGGAAGATGAAATACATGTTAACCTCTCTCTCTCTCTCTCTCTCTCTCTCTCTCTCTCTCTCTCTCTCTCTCTCTCTCTCTCTCTCTCTCTCTCTCTCTCTCTCTCTCTCTCTCTCTCTCTCTCTCTCTCTCTCTCTCTCTCTCTCTCTCTCTCTCTCTCTCTCTCTCTCTCTCTCTCTCTCTCTCTCTCTCTCTCTCTCTCTCTCTCTCTCTCATACACACACCTAACTCCTCTGACTATAAGAAATTCTTTGACCACTTAACTTCCAAAGTGGAGCACATGCTGACTCTCTTCCCTTTTGCAAAGATCTCCATTCTTGGAGACTTCAGTGTTCACCACCAGCTTTGGCTTTCCTCTCCCTTCACTGACCATCCTGGTGAACTAGCCTTTAACTTTGCTATCCTCCACGAAATAGAGTAATTGGTGCAACACCCTACTGGTATTCCTGATTGTCTTGGAAATATGCCCAACATTCTAGACCTTTTCCTAACCTCTAATTCTTCTGCTTATGCTGTCACCCCATCTTCTCTGTTGGGCTCCTCCGATCACAATCTCACATTTGTATCTTGTCCTATCACTCCAATCCCTCCACAGGATCCCCCTAAGCAGAGGTGCTTCTGGCATTTTGCCTCTGCTAATTATTATGTTGATTTCCTTGGAATAACTACTGCTTCCATGTCAGAGACCCATCCCTGTGTGCTGAATGCAAAACAGAGTTGATAGTGTCTAGCATAGAGGCATACATTCCTCACTCTTTCTCTCAACCTAGACCTTCCAAACCTTGGTTTAACACAGACTGTTCTCATGGTATACATGATAGAGAGGTGGCCCATAAAAGGTACTTGACCCTTCCATCATCTGAATTTCATGTGCTTTATATTTCTTCTCAAAATCATGCCATCTATTCTCCAGTTAGTTAAAAATCATTCATTAATAGAAAGTGTAAAAATTTTTCAAGATCTAACTCCCCTCATGATTTTTGGCACTAAGCCAAAAATATCGCCAATAACTTCACTTCATATTTCCCTCCTTTAGTTTAACCTGATGGCACCACTGCATCTCATCTATTTCTAAAGCTGAACTCTTCGTTCAAACCTTTGCGAAAAACTTTTGTATGATTCAGTGCTTGTTCCATGAGAACAGGCCATGTTAAACCAAGGTTTGGAAGGTTTAGGATGAGAGAGATAATGAGGAATGTAATGATGTGAGTAGTAAAACACATCTGACCAAATGATTGGCATTAATCAACACAAAATGTAACAGGAGTTTGTAAAGAGTACAACCCAAAATTGTAATACACAAGTATTATCCTTCCACTAGTAACTCTTAATACATGAAGAAAACCCACACTGTCAAGACATCTGCTAATACACACCTGGCAGTAATGAGGAGCTGTCAATGAGAGAAGCTGAGCCTCTCATTTCCCTCCCAGATCACTTAACGAATGTACACGCCCAAACCATACGATACCTTCTATTAAACCATCCAGTGCCTCAACAACCAACCACATTTAATCATAGTTGTCATGGTTTTATTGTTACAATTATCACCACTTTCTCCACCTTCTACAAAATTATATCCAAGATACCTCGAAGCAAGTAGGAGGATGTCTCATATTGCCTGAGTGCCTTAGTACTGAAGTATCCTCACTGCATTTGTGTTGATGAGGAGTAGTTGAAGTGTCCTCAGGAACAGAACTATACTGAAGAGTCATATTTGTAGAATCAACAGAATGAGTAGGCCAGTTGCTCATTTCAGGATTTGGCTGTACATGAGGTTCACTACTGGCAGGAACTAAGTGTTTGGTAGCTACCATGTCTTCCTTGCCATCAGAGTACCTTATGGGAGCATAATGGGGATTTGCCTGTAGGAGCTTAACCTCATCTACCAGCAGATCAGTCTTACTGGGCCATACGTGATGCCTAAGTAAGACAATGCCAGGACTGGACAGCCAAGATGGAATAGAGGTCCCAGTGGAAGACCGATGAGTGTACCCGAAGAGCCATTCATGTGGGGTCTCATTGGTTGCCATGCAGAGCAAAGAATTAATTAAATGAAGGGCGTCAGGAAGGACAACTTGCCACCACTAGATCAGCAGGCCACAGGATACCAAAGCAGGTGTAATGGTCTTCCAAATGCTCCTGTTAAACCTCACTGCTTGCCTGTTGCCTTGAGGATTATAGCTCGTAGTTCTGCTGCAAGCGACACCTTTACTTGAGAAAATCTTTTAGTTCTCTGCTCATGAATGATGCTCCCCTATCTGAATGAATATAAGATGGCATGCTAAAAATGGAGAAGACTTGAGAAAGGCAATTGATAACTGTTAATGTAAACATATTAGAACATGGGAATACAAATGGGAACCTAGAGTATTCATCTATAATAATTAGGAAATACTGATTCTTGTCTGTACTTGGAAGGGGTCCTTTAAAATCTATGTAATGCTGTTTGAATAGATGGGTAGCTTTTTTATAAGAGGAATTCTTGTAGGTTGATAGAAATTAGGTTTGCATTCTGCACATGTCCTGCATGAGGTAACAACTCTACAGATATCTTCCACAGAATAAGCTAGATTCTTTGACCTGACAAAGTGAAGCAAATGAGTAACATCAAGGTGGCACAAGTCATCATGAATGGCAGACAGTGGCTGCTGATCAGGGCATGCCATGGCACAGTAACTCCTGGAGAGTATATCTGGAGCAATGTTATCTCGGCCTGGTCTGTACAATATATCAAAAACATAGCAAGAGATTTCCATCCTCCACCTTAAAATTTTATCATTTTTTTATTTTGTTCTTATACTGTTTATCAAACATTGGTCAGTTTTAGTAGAGAAGTGCTTACTGATCAAGTAATGCCCCCAGTGGCACTTTCAATAATAGCCAAGGCCTCCTTCTCTACAGCAGCATGGTGTCTCTCAGGTCCTTGCAGAGTTCAAGAATAGAAGGCAATGGGATAACCAGCTTGGGTGAGAACAGCTGCAATAGCGGTGTCTGAAGCATACATCTCCATCTGAAATGGCTCAGATTTTTTGATTGCCTAAACCATTGATGATTCTATATCACTCTTCAGTTGCCGAATCTCTGCTTCTGCCTCCTCCATCACAGGGAAGGTATTAGTGGCAATAAGTGGACAAATCTTGTGTGAATAATCATATATTCACTATGAATAATATGCAAATGGGTCAAGAGCACAGTGTAGTGACTTTCTATCACACAGCACTGTTAAGTTATGAAGAGGCTTGAGGCATTTGGGATCAGGACAAATCACTCCCTTCTCCACCATTTAGCCCAGAATGTGGAACTTATGAGTTGAAAAAATGGCACTTTTCTTCATTGTAGATCATATTCTTTCTTTTGACAGCCTTGAGGAATTTGCCAAGGTTAGCATCATGTTCCTCTTGCATCATTTCACATATGGTGATGTTGTCCAAGTAGGCATAGGTACCAACAAGTCCTTCTTCTTTAATTAGTGAATTCATAATTCTCTGGAAACAAGTCACTCCATTTGTAACTCCAAACAAAACTCTAGTAAACTGATACAGTTTACCACATGCCTCAAAGGCAGTGCATGGCTTGTCCTGTTCTCTGATGGCTACCTGATGATAAGCACTGCATAGGTCAGTCGTACTGAAGACATGATCCTGTGCAATCTTGTTCACAGTTTCATCTATCCAAGGCAGTGGGTAGCCATCAAAGAGTGTGAACTTACTGATTGTTTCACTGTAATCTATGGCCAAGCATCTCTTATGGGACTCATTTTTGACCACAATCACTTGTGCATGCTATGGAGAGTTGCTCTGCTCAATAATTCTTTCCTTTAACAGGCTTTCCACTTCCTTTTCTGTGAAGATACAGTGCAGTAGTGTTGTGATTTAGAGACAATAAGATGACAGCCTTTAGGTTAGTAAATAGTTCTGGAGGATCTACATTCAGCTCTCTAAATCCACAGATTACGAGTATGGGCAAGTTTCCACTGTAAGTCAAAGTAACACTATTGTGCAGCTTCTGAAAGTCTTGGCCTAGAATTACATCAGAACAAAGTTGTGGAAGAACAGCCAGACACACATTTTCATAGGTCTGGCCATTCACTTTTGTGTCCACACTGCAAAAACCAGATGTTTCAGTCAAAAATGAAGTAGAAGCCATGGTTACATCATGCTTAGACTGTTGCACTTTTAATGAGTGGAGTTTAACTATGTCGATATACAAAACTCTCTGAGCTTCCACTGTCAATAAGTTCATCTGTTTCAGTCAAAATTTTAGCCACCGCTTTTGACAATATATTAGGAGTAGCAGCAGCTGATGTTACAGTCACCAATATCATACAATCAATAGAAGCTAAAGCCCCAGTAGCATGAGCGCTCCAATACACTTTAGCTACGCGACCCTTTTTCTGGCACTTATGGCACAACAATTCACAAACAGGACACTTCAAACATGGGTGGCGTCAAAGACCACAAAAGAAATACTTTGAATTTATAGCAGCCATTACTGTAATAGATTGTGGCTCCCCATTAGTGTTATTACACTATGTAACAAAATTTCACATTTATCTTGTCCTTGGCTCCAAACCATAATTTTCCAGTTATTTCCATCTAAACAAAATATAAAAAAGTTATTTTGATCCTAAAACTTCGCTTTTGTGGTTAGAACAATTAATTTACATTTTTTGCTTATTTTATTATAGTATGGGTTACTATTGGTTTTCACGTCAGGTAAAGATCTTTGCAAAATCTCAGTTGCTTTTGAAATGTAGTAAATAAGTTAAAACAGTGAAAGAAAGAATATAAAGTGTTCCAAAGATTTTTAATTTTAATAAGATCATTCTTGAATTGACCAGCTCTAGCAAAAGATTTCTCATATTAAGAAGAATTTGCATACATTTCAGAAATTTTCTCAAATCTTCCAGAATGTTATGCCAGACACTTTTAGAAGTTTCTAGAACATTTTAGAACATTCTATTCAATGTAAACATTTCCAGAATATTCTAAAACTTTCTAGAATACAGTAGAAATATGTAGAAGTATCAAGAATTTTCTAGAATCTACAAGAATTTTCTAGAATGATTCAGAATATTCTAAAGTAGGTTCAAGAATATTCTAGAAAGATTGAGAACATTCTGGAACACATTTTAGAAAGACTAAGGATATTCTAGAGTACTGCTTGACAATATAGAAGTAGGGGTTTGCAGATCACCAATCAGTTCTGCTTTGGCTGCCTGAGAACACATCACAAGAGATGAAATGGCATCAAGAGGTGGCAATCATCCTCCAAATGCATTTTGCTACATATGTGGTCAATTCAAGACAAGAGCAAAGAAGTTCTCTGTGACAGCATGTGGAAAAATGGTAAAATTTAGATATTTGGGGCAAAAAATAATTCTAAAAAGCAAAGTTTGACAGGAATAATGAACATTTTCTATTGTTTTGCAATGAAAAGAGTTGGAAAATAACACCTGCTTGTCAAAGACAAAAATGGTGTTACATAGTATTATCCACAGCAGCACTGATCACACAAAACAAAGGAACATCACCGTAAAACTCTAAGTTCCTCTATACAGAGTCGAGAGCTCGTGCTTGGTTAGACAAAGTAGTCAGATCAAGAGTACTGTTTTTCAATAGGCATTGCCTTATCAGTGGCAACTGCAGGCCACTAATAAAGGAGTCTCTGATATGCTCTTCACAGTGCTGAATCGCAGTGACAGCCTTAAAATTACACTCTTTACTCATGATCTTAAGGACCTGGAAGTACTCATCTAGAGTCTCGCCCAGCTGTTGGCAATGAGTGGCCAGTGAGTGATGCACAAATACTTCATTTGTTAGTTTCACACACAAAGCCTGTAGTGTACTTAAGGCATCATCATAAGTTGCACCCTCAGATATACTTTCGTACACTCTAAGTGACATAAAATTGGTAAAGAGTCCAAGCTTGTTCACTTTATCTTGAGGTAGAACTGCTATGAGTCTTGAAAGTTTGTATCCAGTGTTTTCATTCCTGTGCTGCTGTCAGTGATCTTGGGTTTGCATACAACCTCTCTGGTCTTAGCAGACTCTCCATTAGGTAGAAGTTCAAGGCATTGATTGCCTTATCTTATGTTGATTAAAATGATGTTAGTAGTAAAACATATCTGACCAAATGATTGGCTTTAATTAACACAAAATTTAGCAGGAATCTGTAAAGAGTACAACCCAAAAATTGTAATACATGAGTATATATCCTTCTACAAGTAACTCTTAATACATGATGAAAGCCCACACTGTCAAGACACCCACCAATACATACCTGGCAGTAACGAGGAGCATTCGACAAGTGAAGCTGAGCCAATCCTTTCCCTCCAAGATCAACTAATGTATGTACATGCCCAAACCATATGATGCCTTCAACTAAACCATCCAATGTCTCAAAAACCAACCACGTTTAATCATAGTTGTCGTGGTTTTATTGTTGCAATTATCACCACGTGTACACCTCCATGCCAGACACTATCACCTCTGTTTTGTGCTCAACTCACAGAGATGGGTCTCAGACACAGAAGCAGTAGTCATCCCAAGGAAAATCAGCATAATACCTCCTCAGATCCCACCCAACTAGCAGAGACAAAATGCCCGAGGCACCTCCACTCTGTGAGATCCTGAGGAGGGATTGAAGTGATAGGATAAGATACAGATATGAGGCTGTGATCGGAGGAGCCCAACAGAGAAGATAGGGTAACAACATAAGCAGAAGGATTAGAGGTTAAGAAAAGGTCAAGAATGTTGGGCATATAAGAGCATATGAACATAAGAAATAAGGGAAGCTGCAAGAAGCCACTAGGCTTACACGTGGCAGTCCCTGTGTGAAATATACCTACCTATTTTCACCTATCATCCCCATCCATAAACCCATCTAATCTTCTCTTAAAGCTCCCTAATGTCTTAGCACTAACAACATGATTACCGAGTCTGTTCCATTCATCTACCACTCTATTTGAGAATCAATTTCTTCCATTCATCTACCACTCTATTTGAGAATCAATTTCTTCCCATCTCTTTCTTAAACCTAAATTTTTCAAGTTTGAACCCGTTATTTCTTGTTCTGTCCTGGTTGCTGATCCTAAGAATTTTGCTTATGTCCCCCTTGTTATAACCTTTATACCACTTGAGACTTCTATCAGGTCCCCTTTTAACCTACGTCTCTCTAAAGAATGTAAATTTAACAGCTTCAAACTCACCTCATAAGGAATACTCCTCATCCTCTGTATCCTTTTAGTTATTCTCTTTTGTACTGATTCTAATAGACCTATATCCTTCCTGTAATTTGGCGACTAGAACTGTACTTTGTAGTCTAGATGAGGTCTGACCAGCGCCACATATAATTTTAATATTATTTTGGGCCTTCTACTTTTAACACTCCTAAAAATTAATCCTAATACCCTATTTGCCCTGTTTCTGGCCTCTATGCATTGCTTTCCTAGACGGAACTCAGAGCTAACTATAACTCCTAAATCTTTTTCATACCCTGAACCTACCAGAGTTTTATTGTTTATTGTGTACCAACTGTGTGGGTTTCCTCTACTTACGCTAAGTACTTTGTACTTGTTGATACTAAACTACATTTGCCATCTGTCTGTCCATTCATTCATCCTATCTAAATCTGCCTGCAAGGCAGATTCTGACCTAATTAATTCCAATTAATCCTAATTCTCACCTCATTAATCTACCTATCTTTGTGTCATCATCTGCAAATTTACTAACATCACTACTAATTCCACTATCCAAGTCACTGATATATATTAAAAACAACAATGTCCCTAATACTGATCCCTATGGCACCCCACTAATTACATGACCCCACTTGGATTTAGAGCCGTTTATTACAACTCTCTGTCGCCTGTCACTAAGCCATGACTTTATCCAGCCTAACACCTTCCCATCTATCCCATGTGCCTTAACCTTTCTCAAGAGCCTCTGATGGGGTACCTTGTCAAACACTTTACTAAAGTCCAGACATAAGATGTCATAACTATCACCATTATCTACTGCCTCATACACTTTACTGTAAAAACTTAACAAGTTTGTCAAGCAAGACTTCCCTTGCTATGACTGATTTATCAAGCTATGTTTGTGTAAATGCTCCCTAATGCTCTTTGTTATTACTGATTCCATTATTTTACCTACAACAGAAGTTAAGCTGACAGGTCTATAATTAGATGCTAAAGTTTTATCTCCTTTCTTAAAGATGGGTACTACTTTAGCCTGCCTCCATATTACCGGCACCTCATCTGACCCAAGTGACTTCCTAAAGACAGAAACTAACGGCTCACTAATAATCTCTTTGCATTCCTTAAGTAGTCTGGGATATATTTCATCTGGTCCTGGTGTCTTGAACTTTTTTAGCCTATCTCCTGTTCCACTATCTCCTTAGTTATGGTAATGTCTGTCAGCTTCTCATTCTCATCTACTCTAAACATCTGTTCACTATTTGGCATATCTTGCATGTTTTCCTGGGTCAAGACAGTTAGAAAACTCATTCAGAATTTTACTAATCTCCTCCCCAGAACTAACCAGCTCCCCATCTGCTGCCTTTAATGAACCTATAGTTTCCTTATTCTTCGTCCTACATACCTGATAAAATCCCTTGGGATACGTCTTCGCCTGGCTGGCTACCTTTAATTCATAATTGCTTTTAGCTTTCCTTGTTAATCTCCTGACTGTTTTAACTATTTCATTATAATGTGGCCTTAAAACCTTTTCCCCTGCTTTCTAATCTCATATATACTTTTCTTCTGCCTTATATAGTGTTTTAACCTAACAATCATCCATTTAGGGTAATTTTTCTGTGATCTTATTGCTCTGTACGGGATGTTTGCTAACTGTCCTGTATGCAATTTACAAAATATTTATACAACTCATCTACATTTACTTCACCTAATCCCATCTTGACTTCTTCCATCCTCTCCTCTCCACTCCCTCATCTATTCGCCTCGACCTCACCTCTCCCATCTCAGCATGACCTGACCCTGCAACATACCCACACATATCTCTCCCTCTCATCCTTCTCAGCCCCTTCTGGACACATCTTCCCTCCTCTTGTCCTACATCCTCACACCTCACCTCACCTCTCTCATCCTGCCTTATCTCTCTCAAGTTCGTCCCGGACCTAATATCACCCTGTATCCATTGCCAGTCAACTCCTTGGAGGTACCTTTTTAATTCCTCAAAATCTGCTCTCTTAAAGTCAGGTATTTTACTAGTGTTTTTGCTTCTAAAAGTTTCCTCCCATTTTAATTTGTACCTAATTTCCCAATGGTCACTGTTACCTAGCTGTCCTCCAATCTCTATCTGCATGACTGCTTCCTCCCTGTTAGTAAGAATTAAATCTAGAATATTATTCCCCCTTGTGGGTTCTACAACTACCTGTTTAAAAAAATTATCCTGAATTACCTTAAGAAATTCCTCTGCTTCCGTTACCCACCATCAGGCTCCAGTCGATATTCCTAAAATTAAAATCTTCCCCACATACCTGACTGTACAGTGGACCCTTGACTAACGAACGGTTTGAACTGTGAACAATTTCAGTAACAAACTGAAATAGTTGAAATATTGCAACCTACAAAACAAACTAAAAGCTCAATAACGAACTAGTGAAAATAGCATAACAAGACCTGGCACCACTGGCATAAAGTGACCTGGCAACACTGCTCCAGTTCCTTGCGCCATAAGCATAAGCAAGAGGCTGCTCTTAGTGTTTGCTCCTTGTTTAGCTTTGTTTAGCAACATTTTGTGAGCAAGACAGCATTCAGCAACATGGACAGCACGAAGAAGTTGGAGAAGACAAGACAGCCTATTACAGTCGCTATGAAAAAGGAAATCATCAAGAAGTATGAGGAAGGAGCAACCATCACCCAGTTGTGTTGCCTTTACGATCGTAATAAGAGCACCATTGGCACCATCATCAAGGACAAAGATAAATAAAAAGATAAATAAGTTCTTAAGATTGCAAAATGAACTTTTCCTTTAACGAACCCCTCAATGTAACCAATTATGTTCGTTATTCAAGGGTCCACTGTACCTTTCTGCTCTATTTCCTGCCACAGTGAGATGTTAATTTCCTTTGTACTGTTTGGTGGGGTGTATACTACTCCCAGTTCTACTGACTGTGGTCCTTCCTTAATATCTACCCATATCGACTATGTTTTGCTATCTTTTTTAATTCTACTATTAGTACAACACTGTAATGCGTCCCTAATGTATAATGCGATGCCTCCTCCTCTCCTGTTTTCCCTGTCTTTATGGAACAGTGTATAACCATCTATCTTAACCTCTGGATTAAATACTTTCCCTGACATATCTAATCAAGTTTCTGTTAAAGCAATGATATCAAGTTTCTCTACACACGCCATTCTCCTAAGCAAGTCTATTTTATTCAAAATACTTCTACAATTTTTATAGTAAACACTTAAGCTATTTATTACCTTCTCTGAGCTAGTTACCTTTCTAGATTTAACTAATTTGTCTTTCATTTTGACCTCATAACCTCTTCTTCCCTACTGACTGATGAAAAAAGCGCTGGAGTCCAGTTACCTCCCACTCAAGTATTGTGGCCTAAACCCAGACACCCTGGCATGATAAATGCACTCCATCCCGGATTTACAAGGCATCTCTACTCTAGAAGAGGTCCCAATTGTTGATGAATGTCTATCCATTACTTACAATGATTCATGAGCCTGCAATTCACTGTAATAGCCCTGGACAGCCAGTCACCACTAACGCCCTCCTCGGCAAGACTCCACATACCACAGGAATCCCTCCCTTGTCCCTAGTCCTCTCCAGAACCTGTCAAAACTTCCCGAACAGCTCCTCACTCCTGACCTTACCAAGGTCATTCCCTCCCACATTGAGAAAAACAATGGGCTTGGTCCAATAATTTTCCAAGTGTCTAGCCTATCAGCAACCTTCCCTATCCCACGCTCCCAGCAAACACACCCTTGACCTACGCTTCCTGTCTCTGACATAAAACGCACTATCTAAGTGCCTAACCTGACTATCACCAAGCACAAGCACTCTACCTTGGGGCAGGTTAACTGTGACTGCAAGATGATACAGTAAAATCCCTCTCATCCGGCATTCAAGTATCTGGCACATTTTTCCCCAAGCCTTAAAATCAATAAAAAATCAATGTGTATTCATAAAATTGATTAAAATTCCTGCGCGAGGCATACTTTGTCCCCTCGCCAGAGCGCACTGCTTCGCGCCAGCCACGGCCCACTGCACTGTGTTTACTCAGTGACTCAGTCCCGCGTGTGCACTGTTTATCTCCTGACGCCTTCATCATGCCCAAAGTTGTAGAAAGAGGAAGCGTGTTGTGCTTACACTTAAGCAGCTGATCAGATCAGCTGCTGATTAAGATCAGCTGATCTTTGTTATGGTAAGATGCGTGAGTGTAGGGTGGTGATTGTGGACATAATTTCACTTCTATTACAGCTGATCTTTGTTATGGTAAGATGCGTGAGCGTAGGGTGGTGATTGTGAACATAATTTCACTTCTATTCAAGTATCTGGTAATATTCAAGTATCCGGCATGTCGGCAGTCCTGTTGATGCCGGATAAGAGGGATTTTACTGTATTTCCAAGACGATCAGGAATACAAGTTGGGTGTTGCACCAGTTGCTCTAGGTCATGAAGGATAGCAAAGTTGAAGGCTAGTTCACCAGGATGGTCAGTGAAAGGAGAGAAAAGCCAAAGCTAGTGGTGAACATTGAAGCCTCCAATAATGGAGATCTTCGCAAAAGGGAAGAGAGTCAGAATGTGCTCCACTTTGGAAGTTATGTATTCAAAGAATTTCTTATAGTCAGAGGAATTAAGTGAGAGGTATACAGCACAGATAAATCTAGTTTGAGAGTGACTCTGTAGTCATAGCCAGATGGTGGAAAAACTCAGAAAATTCAAGAGCTTGGGCATGAGAGCAGGTTAAGTCATTGCGCACATAGACACAACATCCAGCTTTGGATTGAAAATGACGATAGAAAAAATTGAAGGGGACAGAAAAGGCGTTACTGTCAGTTGCCGCAGACACCTGACAGTAACCCCTTTTCTGTGTCCTCAATTATTTATCCCTTTCTCTGGTAAAGTCTTGAACTCCTTGCCTACTTCTGTATTTCCACCTTCCTATGACTTAAACTCTTTCAAAAGGGAGTTTTCAAGACACTTATCCTGTAATTTTTGACAACCAATTTTGACTCCATTTGGGGACTGGCACCTCTGTGGGCCTTTTTTTTTATTACAGTTTTGTTGCCTTTGGTTGGTGCCCCTCCTACATAAAAAAAAAAAAAAAGAAAAGAAAAAAGAAAAAGAAAAGAAAAATCTTAAAGGTAATTACCCTGCAGCTGTCAAAGTAATTATGATAAAATAAAGGACAAGAATTAAAAGCTTTATTCTACTAAATAATTTCTATAATTTTTATGTCTTATGTCAGGTGATTGTTAGAAACCTAAGTTTCAAACCACCAAATCAGCAAAGAAAGGTTGATTTTGTGAAGGTTCTGGTAATAATTAACATTTTCCTGTTGATATAATTACAGTGGTACCTCATGATTCAAGCTTGATTGGTTCTTTTAGGGTGTTTGAGTTGAGAAGCAATTTATCCCATTCGAATTAATGTAAAAAAATTCATCCATTTCAGGTAGAAAATCCCCCCTTTTTTTATGGGTTTATGTTGTGCACTAAACTTATCATTGAATGAAAATAACATAAATTATAGAAAAAAGTGAAAAAAAATGAAATACCACATATTTTGGTGTATAAGATGACACTTGAATCATCCTAAAAAGGCAAAAAAAAAGTGGGTTGTCCTATATGTCACATACAAAAGCAATGACCTTAAAATTTAATGCAAAATACCATTGTAAATAAATACCCACCTCAAAATGATAAATGTTCCCTCCTTCCTTCCTTCCTTTCTTTTCTCTCTCTCTCTCTCTCTCTCTCTCTCTCTCTCTCTCTCTCTCTCTCTCTCTCTCTCTCTCTCTCTCTCTCTCTCTCTCTCTCTCTCTCTCTCTCTCTCTCTCTCTCTCTCTCTCTCTCTCTCCATCCCCCCCCAAAATAGGCACCTGGAAACAGCACTGGTTCAGTTACATATTGGGCACACCAACCTCATGCACTCCCACCTTATGAATAGCTTCCCATCCCCCTTATGCCCAACTTGTGACATAATCCTCTCTGTTTCCCACATCCTCCTCTCCTGCTTGAGACATACAGCTGCTCGTGCTGCTGCCTTCTCTCATCTCGTTTCTCTTTCCTGCCTCCCGTGTCTACGCGATATTCTTAGAGCCACAAACTTTCTGTATGGACCACCTCATATCATACTTAAAACAAATTAGTATCCTCCACTTAATATAACAATCTCACCATAATAATCACTCTTCAACCTTCAGACCAGCAACCCCATTAATTATTACCCTCACTGCCCTCTCTTCCCTGACATAGTGCCATTTGAACCCAGCAGTCTGGTGCTCATACTCCCAGTTAATTAGTCAGTCTCTCTCTCTCTCTCTCTCTCTCTCTCTCTCTCTCTCTCTCTCTCTCTCTCTCTCTCTCTCTCTCTCTCTCTCTCTCTCTCTCTCTCTCTCTCTCTCTCTCTCTCTCTCTCTCTCTCTCTCTCTCTCTCTCTCTCTCTCTCTCTCTCTCTCTCTCTCTCTCTCTCTCTCTCTCTCTCTGAAGCAAAAATGACATAGAATGAATGAGGGGGAGAGAGAGCAAGGTATCACTCCCTTTTGCCTTATCTCTGACAGATAAGGGTGAGGAGAGGTGACAGGGAGGGAGGTTTGAGACCAGATGAAAAGGAAGAGAGAGAGAGAGAGAGAGAGAGAGAGAGAGAGAGAGAGAGAGAGAGAGAGAGAGAGAGAGAAGGGTAAGGAAGGAAGGGCACAAATGCTAGAGGAACTGACTGCTTGAATGGGTGTATTTGTTCGAATTGGAAGACCACGTTCAAATTGGAAGACAAAATTTGTTCGCCAACCCTGTTCAAATTGGGAGTTGTTCAAATTGTTTGAATCATGTGGTATGACTATTTGAATTTTGTGAATTTCCATTCAGTGAGTTTTCTCTGGCACCAGTTCATTGCCAAGTGTGAGACTGTGTAGATCTCTCTATTTCAATTAATGTTTTCTGCATGTGTCACAATGAATATTGCATTAGTGATTCCTCTGCCAAATATAAACACAGACTACATAAAACATATTTAACCCAACATTCTCAGGTTAAGCCTTTAATGTTTCTTTGCATTAGCTTCATTAGCTAACCTGGACCAATATAACCCAATGCATGGCTTTTTCTTCCATGCACATTGACATTTACATCTTAACTACTCATTAGAAATATCTGATTCATATGTAATAGCATTTATAACCTCTATTATTTCATATTATTGTCTTACATACCAGTGCTACTGTATTTTCTTAATTCTTTTCCATTCCCTCTTATCATTTTCCTTCTTTCCTTTCATATATATATATATATATATATATATATATATATATATATATATATATATATATATATATATATATATATATATATATATATATATATATATTGTATTCCTGCTTTCTCCCTGTACTTCCTTTTTTCTTTTTCTCAGCCTCTTCTTTTAACTCCCTTATCATCTCTTACAGGTGACTGGCCTCATGCCTTCCGCCATGTGCCTCGCAGAAAGCTCCAGTTACCTCCTTGGAACCAGCAAATAAAGGAAGAATCGTTACTAAAAAAGATACAACGGAGACAGAGGTTAGTGAAAAGTTTGGTCTCTCTCTCTCTCTCTCTCTCTCTCTCTCTCTCTCTCTCTCTCTCTCTCTCTCTCTCTCTCTCTCTCTCTCTCTCTCTCTCTCTCTCTCTCTCTCTCTCTCTCTCTCTCTCTCTCTCTCTCTCTCTCTCTCTCTCTCTCTCTCTCTCTCTCTCTCTCTCTCTCTCTCTCAGATATCTTTGTGTGTGGGTGTAATTCACTACTATGCTCCACTGTCAGCTGTGCACTGCTGCAATAGAGTTCCTCAGTATTCCATGCACAGCCTTGAGCATGGCTAACCATGCATTTTCTGCTGCTGGCCTAAGGCTTTTCAACAACTTATCTGTTAATCTTATAAATACTGAGAATATAAATGCTTTTAGGAATGGCCTGAAGACCTACGTACCTCTTCTGACAAATTTACCAAACTGACAGAGTGCTTTGTTTCTGTGGTACTATACTTGTATGTGGTTCGCTGGTTCGGATATCCTTTTCACTTCCAATCATTTTTTTGCATTCATTGATTTTAGTTTATCAAATTTTAAACTTTTACTCTTTAAAGTTTTTTCTTTTTTTTACTATTGTCTAATTTATTTTGATTGATTTACATCACTAATTTTTACTTTGACTTTTTAATTTCTCTTCTTTTTACAATTTTTTAAAATTTAATTTTCAATTTTGAATTATCCCTTTCTTTACTTTCATGTATATATCTTCCTTTATTTCCAGTCATTGTTCTTTTTGTCTTTTTTTCTGGGTCTTTTGTAGCACTATCTTAACTATTTAACCCTATGCCCTTTTGGAACTGCTCTATTATGTACTTTGAAAGTGCATAATCAAATAACAAAAATAATAATAATAATAATAATAATAATAATAATAATAATAATAATGATGATGATGATGATGATGATGATGATGATGATGATAATAATAAAATAATAATTATAATACTGTCTCAAGAATTTTGGACTTATCTTTTTCTTTTTTTCTCTCCCAGAGAGAGAGAGAGAGAGAGAGAGAGAGAGAGAGAGAGAGAGAGAGAGAGAGAGAGAGAGAGAGAGAGAGAGAGAGAGAAAAAAACAACAGCAGCAGCAGCAGCAGACTTGCTCATGAATTCCTCTCTCTCTCATTAATAATGAATTGCTTCCTCATGAGTTTTTCCTATTAGACCACTGTCTTCTTTTGTCCTTTGGCCATATCCCTAGAGTAAGGGGTTGAGGCCATGTATGAATCTCCTTCAGTTGTTCCTCTTCTTTGCATCTTCATCTGTGATTCCCATTTTTTGCAGTTCTACTGTAATTCCACCCCTCTATCTTACTCTGTCTTCCTTTCAATGTTCTTCCTTCAACTGGTTTTCTCCAGACTCTTTTAATTGTTTCCTGATCTTCAATCTCTTCTTACTGCATGACCAAAACATCTAATTTTCATCTTATCACTTCTGTAATGCACTTCACTCTTGCTCGTATTCTTGCTTTTTCCATTTTGTTGATGTTTTCTGAGTGATCACACCTATTATGCACCTCAACATTTTCTTCCCTGTTCTTTCCAATTTCATCATCAACAAATTCAGTAAATGATCTGTTTTGTGTCCGTCTCCAACCTCAGCCACTCATACATTGGTTCCAGGTATCTTCTTGCCTAGTAGTAATCCAGCTTGGTCAGTGTTGCCTAGAGCCACTGCTTAGTTGGTTTCCCTTGTTGTCTGCTTCTTGAATGTAAACATCTCCAGTGACATTGGCCAAAAACTGAGTTGCTTCTGAGTCATCTTAGGTTGACATGCATCTCTAAGAAAATTTGGAAATAATCATCTCTCTCTAAAGAATTAGTGTATGTAATATTGAAGGAATGTTGTTAAGTAGAAACTATATTATTCTGTGAGCTAACAGTACAGATTTAGTGCATAAATCTTTAGGAATTTGATTTTTATATAATTCATTTAGTGTGATTATTCAGTTAACTATTCTTGTATAAACTTTAAGAATGTTAAATGTGTTATTTCTTGTCTTTTGCTTTCCATAGCAAAAAACTCTGGCTTTTCAGTTTCAAGAATTAAGTTTTTCCTCATTCTTTTATACACATGATGCCTTATTTTGACACTGAAATCTTAAGACACTAACATCTTTAGCTAGTGTTCTAAGACCCCATGTATCAAGGTACTAAGTGCACTCTGTGAATTCATGTAACTGTAATTCAACTACTGAAATCTGAACTAAACAAGCTGTTTGAGCCAAGCCGTACTTGCAAGCTTAGTGATTGATTGCTTCTGTGTATTCACAACTCACCGATGTATATTATTTTACTGCATTTTAATTAAAATCTTGTATAATTGGAGCATTTTATCATATTTCATAAATGCCAAAAAAAATATTCAAGCCTATCATGTAAAATAAAAGATTAATGAGCAAAATCTCTCAATGAATGTAATCTAATCAATGTTTGTGTCATGTACGTGACACCACACAACTGCCACAGGCAGCACACACTGCCTTCCCAAAGTTTACATTTATTAGTGGTGTCGAAACTATTGTCCCAATAGGGTTTCATGTTGACGGGTAATAATTTCAATTATCCACTGTAACAAGTGGATAGACTAACAAGGATCCAGTTCTTGTCGATCCGGGCTTCTGGAACAAAACTGTTCTCAGTTTGCTTCATATGTCAGTCAGTTACACTTGAGGAGCGATCAGAGTTATACTCCTCCCATTCAAGCAGTTAGACTCCAGCCAGTGTTCATTGCAGTTCATCATTCCTCCTATTAACCTTACTACTACAGGCAGACATCCCTTCCCAACTCCAGCTAAGTACCCTGTCTAGTCCTATGCCTGTGCACTGATAGGTACTTAGCCTCATCCCATGTCTGCCTAGATCAAGGTAAATCTTATTCTGTAACCTGGTATTAGCCCATATATGCTAATTCACCATAGGTGTAAAAGAGTGAAGGTGGGCCACACTTTGGTGAGCATTGGCATGAGGCAGGCAGCGCCACCCTTCCTGGGCCAGCCATGGCATATGGAGTAGGGCTGCCATTTCCTTTTCTCCATTGCCGTCACATTCCCAGTCACAGGTGGCTGGTGCCCATTTCAAAGCTGAGTGAACCAACAAGTAACAGGCAGACATCCCAGAAAAATCCAAGCCATGACCAAGATTTGAACTTGGTTTCTTGCTTTGTAGTTAGCTGCACTATTTGCAGGGTGCACTGCCTGTGGCAGCTGTGTTGTGACAGTGCTACATGTCACATACTTGATACTAACATTGGTGGTAAATTATATTTGTGGGAACTTTTTAGACCTTTACACTCACTCTATGGTCTCCCAGCTAACACACAAACACAGAAAACACAACTAAATATAATCATAAATAACCAATAACTTACCTGTGGTTTGGGCTGGCTGTGGTCGGTGGTGAGTTGGTGTCACTGTGCATTCCAGGCCAGTGGCTAACTGTGTTTTCATAGCAAAGACAGATTATTTGCTGCTGTGCAAGTTTCCGGGGTTCTAAGTTCTTAGCAACTTAGTGAATATTCAAAGTGGAGAAGATATGACTTGAAAGGCAGCTGCGAGTCAGGCAGTTCCACTCCTCATGGGCTTCTTCCTATATCAAAAACAATAGCTACCTATAATCATCTCCATATCTCTAATTCCCAATTTATTTATAAAAGCAACTAATACTTAGTTTTTACTAAATTAACCTTAATTATCCCTTAATTTAACTTTACAATTTATATACAAATCACACCATAAACCAATAAGGCATTGGTATTATGCACAATAGTGGAAATTTCCACAACATTCACAAATATGTTTTGCTCTTTATTCCTTTATTTCACATGGTAAGTTTGAGTGTTTTGATTATTATTGTCTTTTAGTATTAATGAATTATAATAAAAATACTGCAATAGTGCAAGATTTTTATTTGAATATATTGAAAATTGTTGTGTGTACTACTCACATACTTGGCAACATTGATGATGCATTCTTTGAGAGATTTTGTTCATTAATTCTTTATTCTTTATAGGCTGGAATATTGTGCTTATCATCTTTTAGTATACATGAAATATGATGGACCATATGAATTGCAACATAATGTAAAATGCAGTAAAAACAAAGAAATACCTGAATGGGGAATAAATGACAATGGCCAACCAACACTCAGCTTACACATTCATCTTAGTCCACTCAGCTTGTTCATTCCAGCTTCCCCCTTCCTGTGAATGAATGGAATTTAGTAACAGGTTTAATCCTTATTTTTCCTTATGAAAGCAGGCTTTTTTGTGCCTTACTTTAGATCCTCCAGTATCCAAAAAGTGCTGTGGTGTGCACCTACCCTCACCAACAGTCAGTCTACAAATGTTACAGCACAACAGGGATAGCAAACATATATTCTCCAGGCTCTGTTTATTGGTTTTACAAACATTCTTTGTTTCCATGACCATTAGTAGCATAAATAAATTTCTTTTAAGTAATCCAAGTCAAGATCATTGATGTAGCCCTCAGTGATGGAAGTAGTCAGTGGGTTAAGCAACACATCACACAGGATATGTTCCCCATTCATTAGCTTGTTTTCAGCAATTTTTATTTATTTATTAACTCATTTATTTTTATTATTATTATTTTCTATTTCCCTGCACATCAGTATCAGTATCTAACACCTTGTCTCTTCCACAGAAGTTCAAGAAACCACTAGTGGTCATCAAAAGTGGTGATAGTCAATCTGGTTCCTTACTGCATCCCAAAGTGCATAAATTGTTTTGAAGGGTAAGTACCTGGAAATAATGGAATACATGAAGGGGTACATGACATGGTCAGTGTGTATGGGTGAATTGTACAAAAAGATGTTTTAGGAAGAATATTGTCATGTAAGAAATTAATTTAAATCAAGATTAAAGTATTAAATATACTTTTAAATGTACATGAGAAATATGAAATGTATGAACATATAATTATTTTGTTTTATTGTACATTTAGCACCTAGTAACAATTATTCAGGACTGAATAGCTATTTTTATTATATTCAAAATAGACCTAAAAATTTTATTTATATGTTTTCAGTCTTAAAGCTAGAGAGAAATGTTTTTTTTTAATTAAGCAGCCTAGAGGCTAAGGTATGCAGTATGTATTTCTCAAAAGCTCCCAGAAGAGTGCATGAGGCTGAATCTTAAGAAAATTAGTTACTCCACAGTAAGCTTTTCTTGGTTCACCTTATGTTTTGACAGTACAAGAGGGAAAGGAGTTGATGATCATCATAACTGCCATGTTTGTTAAAGATTCTTTAATCCATACATCTGTCATGGCCTGAATCTGGTTTCTGCTTTATATTTGTGAATATATTGACTTACTTATCTGACAAAACCCCTTCCTTCAGTGTAGTTTTTTTTAGATCAGATTCACTAATGTAACAGGGTTTCTGTATTTCCTGTTCATCTATCCAGTTATTTGCATCTAGAACTTCTTTGTGGAAGGGTTCCAGAGGCTCACATTAGGAAACACATTTTTTTTTTAGTTAACTAAATTTCTGCTTACTGCAATAAGTACAAAAAAATTTCTGCTTACTGCAACAACTACAAGAGAATTATGCTTATTGCAACAGGTACAGAAAATATTTCAACTTATTGCAACAGGTACAGAAAATATTTCAAAGTCTGGCTATCAATCCTCATAGTGAACATTTATTTGTTAATGAAATTCACTGAAAATATGAGGCAAAGACTAGCCAAGCAGTAATATTAACACATGCAGACTGTTCACTTGAAGCAGCACAGTCACATACACATCTCCAAGGGATGTAAAAAGCAGGTAATGCACCATATTAAAGAGGACTTTTTAAGAGATAAAATGTATATACCTATCATAATTACTAAAATGTAACTTAAAAGATTTTCCTTACTTTGAAGTCCTGTTGACTTTTGGTAATCCTTGTATAATTCCTTCATTCTTAGGGAGCAGTCACATACTAAGAGTGGGAGGGCTCAGCCATACCGTAAATCAACCCATTGGTGATGTGACTGTGTCGTCTGCTTTGGGGTACTATCAACATGATGGGTGCATGGTGGGGGTGGACAGCAGCAGGAGGCGACATTGTTGCCATTTGGGAAAGGGTCCCAATATGGACCTCCTTCATATATTTTATGGACTAATCCAGTGTTTTACTTAGATATTATAGTAGCAAATGATTTATGATTTGTTGGAATATATATCTAAGTTATGAAAGAGCAAATTTAACTCAAATGTTCTTATTCTTATGAAAGACTTTGTTTATTATGGTTATAAGCCCATGGAAACATCAGTTGGCTCAACTGCTGGTTGTCTACACTTCCCTGTTTCATAGGCCATTGTGCTGATTTTTGCAGTTATCCTTGTTCATGCTTGCTTTTTCAGCTGGAATATCCTCTTGTTTATCATCTTATTGTTCTGTTGTGAGCTCCACCAGTAGTTCCTTATCACCACACCAATTTGAACATTTATCCAATTGACTCATATTAAGAAAGGCATAATCAGTTGAAAAAATCTGGTCACAAAAGTGGTGGTGTGACAGCAGCCTGTGGCTTTACTGGATAGTTGGGAGAGAGTGGTGTGGTGACACACATGGGATTAACAAAGTTCAAATACAGCACCAGGCAGCCAGCTGCATTATTTACATTGTTTATGATTATGCTAATGTATTTGTTATTCAATCTATCATTACATGTATTATTATACATTACACTATTGTAACTTCAGTATGTATAAAATGCTTTAATTATGAAGTTTTCCATATGTATATGTCTGCCAGGGTTATCAACTTAGCTCACAAGCATCCCCAAGGAAGAAAAGGGAGTGGGTTCATTTGTGGTACCCAGTGGCTGGGGATCCCCATCAAAGGGAAGGGGAAGATGGTAAGGTTGATTTATAGTACAGCTGTCACCCCCCAAGGAAGCTTAATTCTCAAGGAACACAAAGCCTTAACTAAAGCTCTGATCCCACTATAGTACTGCCACCTTTAGACCATTTCCCTAATTAGCAGAGAATGGATAGACTTAATGGGAAATTAATTCATTCTTCTTACTCAATTCTTGGGACATGCAATTAGAGAAGGGCAAGAGCAGAACATTTTGCAAGAATATAATGGAAAAAAAAAGTTTTGTGGGTACATCTGTGTATGAAAATTTACTATTCCAAAGTAACAAATTTACAATTTCTCATATTCATTTCTTCTTCCCATTTAATACTCAGGGATAAAAATATTCCAAGTTTGATGGAACTGATGCCTTTGATCAGTTGCTGGGACACATGCAAAGGCAACACAAACTTACGATTGCCAAGGAAAATACATCTTTTCCCTTAGATTTCTCCAAAGTACCACACAGTACTGTTTCCATCCCTTAGAATGCTTCAATGTATTTTCAGTGGGAATGGAGAGGCCACCTAAATTCCACATCTAGTCTTTTGCTTCACTGCTTCTGTCTAACATCTAACAAGGTATCAATACTGTTTGACATTCATGAGGTTCAAAAATTCTTCTGTATGTACAATTAGTTATATAGAAAAGATTATTATCTTAACAGTCTGATGTTATATGTCACTATATCTTCAAATTTAGTCAGGAACTGAAGTCAAGAGCTAATCTGAGTTTTAATTTGACCTTATGTTGTAACGTTGTTTTAACTCATCCCTTCAGTGCAGCATCCTTGAAAAGAACAGCAGTTTGGCAGTGACTAAAAACAAACTCTCAAAATCTTATTAATATGCTTTTCTTTGATAGTTAATTGTCCACTCATCACATTCAAGTTTTACCTTTAAATTCTAGATTTTTTTGTTTTGTATTTCATTACAGTCATTACCCGTTTTATCAACTCACTGCATTATTTGCATAGGGTTTCAAGATTTGTATATTTATATCTAGTATGGTATTTGTTATATATGCTCAAGGTGTGAATCAACCTCATCCAACCGGAACACTCAACTTTCTCTTCAACATCAACAACTGGTGACCCCTGGACAAGAAACTACTCTTCAGCATTGGAAGAAGATACCAAGCCCAGCAATGCAAAACCAACCGTTTCCACCGTCACAGTGAAGCTGTCACCCTTCTGCGCCAGTGAGGCTGCATCATGGTTTCGGCAAGCAGAAGTTCAGTTCCGACTGAGGAAAGTTACAAGCCCTCAAACCAAGGCCGACTATGTACTGGAAGCCATCCTTGAGACAATTTTTCCTCGCATCACAGCATGGCTGGACAACCAGGACAAAGATGTCATCTACGACGACCTCAAGCAGTATCTCCTTCAAAGAGTTCACGATCTCCGTCAGCGCCTGGCTCCGACGTCTTCTAAATCTTCGTCTAACACCTCTGGGAGACACCACAGCACATGCAGCATGGAATGAGATGCAAGCTCTAGCTACACTACTTGAACATGATTCTACTACTGGCAAACCACAGCGGGTAGACTTGCTGTGGGAGCTGTGGCTGCAACGTCTTCCCTCATCTGTGAGAGCTGCCCTACACGAAGCTGATGACTGCCCCGTGGAAGAGCTCATAAATAAGGTGGACAATCTTATCAATACCGCAAAAGTGTCCTGTGCCCCCGACACCATCTGCCCTGTCTTAGTTGACAACCTGCCCAACACCAATGCTGCCAGGCCACCTGTTTGCAAGTGGCTGCCCGACAACCAGACGTGCAACTGCAAACCAGGAGTTTCCAGCCAACATGGACAGCATGGACTGTGCTACTACCATCACAAATTCGGAGGTGGAGCTTGCAAATGCACCCCAGGTTGCCAGTGGCCAAAAAACTGTTAATGAGGCCACCACTGACCACAGCAGTGGCCTCTTTGGACCCCAAGCCTGGGAATATCAATGCGCTTGCTTTACCAGCCTCTGGTTTCTTCATCACAGACATCTTATCTGGCCGTAAGTTTCTGGTGGACACAGGCACTTTTTGTTTCCTGTTTCCAGTCACAGCAGAGGACAGAAACTGCCCTTTGACACACTGATTAGACATCAAGCTCATCGCAGCCAATGGAAGTACAATTCCCACCTACAGCACCCACACCATCCCTATCCAAGCAGCCGAACGCAGCTTTTCTTGGGATTTCGTCATCGCTGATGTCAAGACGCCTCTCCTAGGAGTGGATTTCCTGAGTCATTATGGATTGCTCATTGATGTTGCCAACCATAAATTGCTGGATGTAGCAACATTCCGCTCAACTCCTCTTGGCTCCCACTGCCAACACACAGAAATCTGTTCATTGAGAATAGATATCCTTTACAACATGCTCAGACAAGAATTCCCTGAAGTATTCTGCCTAGAACTCCATCAGCAGCATGGTCACTCATCAAAACATGGAATTTTCCACTACATCAAAACAACAGATCCCCCAGTTCATTCCAAGTTTAGACAGCTATCCCCTGAAAAACTTCAAGCAGAAAAACAAGCTTAAGCCGACATGGAACAAATGGGCATATGTCAGAAAGCCTCTAGTCCATGGGCATCTCCTCTTCACCTCGTCAAGAAAGCTGATGGCACCTGGCAGCCCTGTAGCGACACTACAGGCAACTTAATCTTTTTACAGAACCAGATCACTGGCAATTCCCAACATGGCAGACCTTATCTCCAATCGACATGGGGCCAAGATTTTCTCCAAGCTTGATCTCCTGAAAGGGTATTTTCAAGTTCCAGTTTACCTCAAAGACATACCCAAGACAGCAGTCATCACACCCTTTGGGACTTGCACATTCAATTACTCCACTTTTGGTCTTCGAAATTCAGGGGCAACCTTTCAGCACCTAATAGATGGCATCCTCAGAGACCTTCCCTTCTGCACCTGCTACGTGGACAACATACTGATCTTCTCCAAGAACTCAGAGGAACATCTCCAACATCTCCGAACTGTTCTGCAGCAACTACAGGACAACGGCCTGTTTGTGCATCAGAACAAATGCCAGTTTGGCGCTACATCAGTGGAATTCCTTGGACACCAGATATCGTCCACCAGTGTCTCCCCCCTTTTGGGTAAGGTGCATGCTGTTTCAAAATTTCCTTGTCCCACCACCATCAAAGGACTCCAAGAATTCATCAGTATAGTAAACTACTACCATTGCTTCCTGCCGAACATTGCCCAGCTCATGGAACTGTTCTACAGTTCTCTCGTTGGCAAACCAAAAGAGCCGGAATGGGGACCAAAACAGGAATGAGCCTTCGAGGACACAAAGGCCGCCCTCACCTCAGCTACAACTCTTTCCTTCCTGTGCCCCAGCACTCCTCTTACACTGACCACAGATGCGAGTTCTGTTGCTGTTGGAGCAGTCATCGAGCAGACCATCAAGGGTACGACACAACCAATGGGATTCTTCAGCTGGGAACTCCGGCAAGCAGAAACAAGATATAGCACATTCGACCATGAACTACTGGCTGTCTACCTCGCTGTTCACCACTTCAAACACCTCCTAGAAGGAATCCCATTCACCATTCGTACGGACCATCGCATACTGGTTCATGCTTTCTCCAAACCGGGTGATGCTTGGTCAGACCAACAATGGCCAGCACCTCTCCAGCATTGCTGAGTTAAATTGCACCATTGAATACACCCCAGGAAAGATGAATCTGGTGGCCAGTGCCCTCTCAAGAGTGGAAATAAACTCAGTCTACCTCGGAATCAACTATGAAGAGATAGCAACTGCTCAAGAGAATGACCCTGAGACTGCAGCCTACCGCACTGACATAACGAGTCTGCGATGGGAGGATGTTGCCTTCGGAGACAGGGGCCATACCATCCTCTGTGATGTTAGCACCGGTTGTCTGCAACTTCTCATCCCGGAGCCCCAACGCAGCAAAATCTTCAATGTTGTCCATGGTTTGCCACACCTATCTGGATACTCAACTGCCCATCTCATAAAGGAGAAATTCATTTGGCACGGAATGAATAAGGACATAAGGCAATGGGCCCAATGCTGCATTACCTGCCAGACAAGTAAAGTTGGCTGCCACACTGAGTTGGGGATAGGAGACTTCCACCAGCCCAAGTGTCATTTTGGACATTCACGTCAACATGGGTGGCCCCCTTCCACCATCAGATGCCTCACAGTACCTCTTCACCACTACAGAGTGTTCCACACACTGGTCAAAAGCAATACCCATGACAAATGCTACCACACGAGATTGCGCTGAGGCCCTCTTACATGGATGGATCAGCTGCTTTGGTGTTCCAGACGACATTACTTCTGACTGGGGCCCTGCCTTCATCTCTCAGCTGTGGACGTCCCTGGGAGAGTTGATGGGGACAAACATCCATTGCACCACGGCCTACAATCCAGCAACCAACAGCATGGTGGAGCGGACCCACCGCACCCTAAAAGCTGTGCTGATGGCACACTGTACCTGACCAGATTGGAAGGCCCAACTACCCTGGGTCCTCCTTGGGATGCGGTCATCACCGAAGGAGGGACTGCATGTTTCCCCAGCCGAGATGGTTTTTGGAGAAGCTCTTGTTGTTCCAGGAGAATTCTTTCCATCATCCAATACAGCCGTTGATGACAACAATCTCGCCAGACTACGGCACACCGTGGGGAAGTACCAGTCATGTGTCCAAACACACAAGACATCGCCTTCATGATACTTCCCCAAATCACTAAACTCCTCTAAGTACGTCTTCGTAAGGTACAACGCTTACAAACCACCCCTCACTTGCCCTTACTGGGGACCCTACGCCGCCCTAGAATGTAACTCCGTAGGCATTTTGCATCAGTATAGCCAGAGGCAGTGACTGGGTGTCAATCAACCACTTAAAACCTGCCTACCTTGAGGAAGAGGATTCCACGCCTATATTGCCACTTGTTGACAACCCAACTTCTACCTCACACCACCTGAGTGCATGTCCTCCTGCACCATCCCCTAAAGATGGACCTTGCCCCACCTCGTCCCGCAGTGGACGGCTCATCCAACAGCCTGACCGTCTTGACCTCTGACCAGGCAGGGACTCTCTTGTTGGGGGAGTATTTGTAATGCTGTTTTAAGTCATCCCTTCAGTACAGCATCCTCGAAGAGAACAGAACAGTTTGGCAGTGACTAAAAACAAACTCGCAAAATCTCATTAATATGCTTTTTCCTTGATAGTTAATTGTCCACTCATCCCATTCAAGTTTTACCTTTATATTCTAGATTTTTTTGTTTTGTATTTCATTACAGTCATTACCCATATTATTCACTCACTGCATTATTTGCATAGGTTTCAAGATTTGTATATTTATATTTGGTATTTGTTACATATGCTCAAGGTACGAATAAACCTCATCCAACCGGAACATCAACTTTCTCTTCAACCTCAGCAGTGTCAAAGAGGTGTCATTCATCCAACTCATAACTAAGATGTGGGAACTGAACAAAGATCAGTCAAGCCAGAGCATCTGAAGTGCTGTCTAGTTAAAGTATCAACCAGTCCTCTGTAGTGATGTGCACATGAGGTGAACCACACATTTTTCATGCTGTTCTTACATTCCCTGCAAATTTTACAAGACAAGATTTAGCAATAAACATCTTTAAAATGAAGAGTAACTGAAACATTTCAGCAATTAAAAGGATTTATGCACCTGATATATATATACTGCATTAAGGACAGCTTCTTGTGGGAGTAGGTCTACAATGGAATGTGTGTAAATGCTTGCTGCATTTACTTTTTCTCCTTCAAAATAATGTTACTGAGGCTCTTCAAAAAATGCAATGAATCATAAGAAAAATGGATCCATTCACTATTGACAGCAAACAATGTCATGCCAAGACTGAAAGAGGAACAATGCATTCTGTCTTGGTCAGAAAGTGCAGTTACTCTAATTTCATTGCCTTGAACTTGATGAACATGTCATGATTTTCACTCTCTGTAAATATCAGTCCTTCCCACATAAGAAAAAAAAAAACCTAAAAAACATTTTCACTTCTCACTAGCTCTTTAATCACAAACAAAAATGCATGATTCTCAAGTTTCCAACTCTTCAAATTCTTCCTTCCAATAATGAAATCAAACAACTGGTCAAAACTGAACGAATCTTTAATGATACTCATTACATGACGTACACTGCCACTAAGAAACTTCCTCTACAGGACTGCGAGAGTTTGTCGTTCCTGCTAACAAAATGTTTCTGAATGAGAATTGCAATACTTAATCCTTTTAGGATTGTATTGACATATACAGTCTGAGTTACGAGGTAATGAGTTACAAGTATTCAGAGATGCGAAGTCTATTCGTAAAATGAAATTGAGCTCTCGATATTGTTCCCTTTGCTAACCAAAAGTTCAAATTTGACACTGCACCATATTTACCTAGTATACCACTTTGCCACTACCCACACAGCACAGCAGCATAGCAAAGGTGCCCACCACCCAAGGACACAGACCCTGTAGCAGTTTATTTTGAGATGCTAGTTTAAAATATAAATTTAATTTAGAAACTTATCATATTGCACCGCAGTGAGTCTGGCTTGAGATTCCACAGCATAGGGATCTCCACCAGTCAGCTTCTGAGAGGCATAGGGATGGGAGTGTTGCACTGCATGGCACAGAAAGCCTGTTCCATTACATTAAGTCCCCGAATAGGCAAACATACCTGTTTTATTCTTTCAGCCAGCCATATTAATAAATTATATAAATAAAGGCAAGTATGCTCCAGAAAGAGAGGGAGAAAGGAAAAAATGTGCATGAGAGAGAGAGAGAGAGAGAGAGAGAGAGAGAGAGAGAGAGAGAGAGAGAGAGAGAGAGAGAGAGAGAATGTCTCATAACTCATGGCTACACCTACTGGACTTTGGCTACACCCACTCTAAAGTCCACCAATAGGCAAACAAATTTGTCCTATGCTTTCCAACAGCCATCTTAATTAATAACATGAATAAAGGTATGTATAACCCAAAAAGGAGAGAGAGAGAGAGAGAGAGAGAGAGAGAGAGAGAGAGAGAGAGAGAGAGAGAGGCGTCTTATTTTAACCCGGGTCGTATGCCTGGCATGTTCAAGTCTTGCGTTTGGCAGAAGCCTCAAGCCTGTCACCACTCAGTATTATCACATCACCCATAAGACAAGGTGTTCTCTCTCTCTCTCTCTCTTTCTCTCTCTGTTATCAAGCAAGCAAGCATTACATTGTTTGCAGAACATTGATACTGAAACGTATCTTGCTTGTAATTGTAACTCAAACACCCTCTGTACTGCTAAAGCAAACCTCCTCCTCGTCTTCTTCCTCCAGTATCTTAAAACTTTTAACTCTCATACTGATCAAAGCATGTCATGGATGGCCATTACCACATTTGCCAGCACATTAGACATGCTTTTTTTTCTTGAAAAAAGTATCTAATAATTACCCTGCGTCTAATACAGCCATAATACAGCTACCTAGGCTTGTATAACTGGGTTTATAGCTGTGGAATTGAAACAGTAGTACACTAAGCAAAAACATTGTAAAGTATAATATTACTAATAAAATTCTCTCTCTCTCTCTCTCTCTCTCTCTCTCTCTCTCTCTCTCTCTCTCTCTCTCTCTCTCTCTCTCTCTCTCTCTCTCTCTCTCTCTCTCTCTCTCTCTCTCTCTCTCTCTCTCCTCCCTCTTTCCTCTCCCTTGTCCCTTATCTCTGACATATAAGGAGAAGGGGAGGTCATAGGGTGGGAGATTTGAGACAAGACAAAAGAGGAAAGGACATAATCCAGGGAAGGAGAGTACATGAGTTAAGGAAGTTGAGGAAGGGTGAAGGAGGGTGATGGGAGGACAAGGAGAAAGTAGAAAGAATACATATAAGCAGCAAGTGAGAAGTGAGTGAAGAATTAGAGAGAGAGAGGAAGTATTGAGAAATTTTCTCTCTCTTTCTCTCTGTAGACACCATTACATCTATAAGGGATCAGGATGACAAACGACCCAGTCATTTACTTGCTTTAATGCAGTTAACCTGTAGTGACAATTTGACATCAGCATGAGGAATATTGAAACACAATAAAACATTCACATGCAATTAAGGCACAGAAGCATCATAAAGAGATAACATTCCATCATAATAAAGTGCAATATAATAACCAAAATACATAATGGTTTATGCCTTAACAAGCATTCAGTATAAAAGAAACTCAAATGCAATACATGTATAATAATTCTTAGTGTATTTTAACATGTAGCAGTTACTTAGCTAATTAACCACAACTCAACACTTACGACTATGAGAGTCAGCATTTGAGGATCTATGGTTTATGGAAAAAGTCACAACACCTCTCTCTCTGATGACTGGGCACAATCTACCCCCTTCTGAGGCTGATGGACCAGATATGTGACCCCAGATGATCCATTCCTCTACAGAGTCAGCAGAATCCCTCCATGTCTTATCTACCCTACGCACCATGTCACCAACTTTACCATGTAAACACAACCCTCACTACTGTTCTACAGCTAAGCTCTCCACAGCTAGTTCCTCTCACACAACTTCACTTCTGCAACCAACTACTATATTTGATTCAATTTCCTTAATCTCTCACCACCAGCCTCACAGGACCCTGTGAGGGGACACAACTGGCAACTACTCTCTCTCTCTCTCTCTCTCTCTCTCTCTCTCTCTCTCTCTCTCTCTCTCTCTCTCTCTCTCTCTCTCTCTCTCTCACACACACACACACACACACACACATAAAGAAGAGAGAGAGAGAGAGAGAGAGAGAGAGAGAGAGAATGGGGGTGGATGGGTGGGCAGGTGGGATGGATGAAAGGAGGGAAAGGGGAGGGCACACACACATGGTGTGCACAGTGCAATGCATCACATCAGATGTGAGGGCAAAACACACTCTTTTAGAGATTTTGGTGAAACTTTTGATGCTGCTGTCTCAGACATATCAAAAGCTTCCAATAGAGTCTGGCACAAAGCTTTGATTTCCAAACTACCCTTTTACAGCTTTTATCCTTCTCTCTGTAACTTCATCTCAAGTTTCCTTTCTGACCATTCTATGACTGCTGTGGTCAATGGTCACTGTTCTTCTAAATAGTTCAGGCAAGGAAGCCACATAACACCTAACTTCTGATCTCTCTAACATTTCTGACTGGGGCAGAGAAAACTTAGTATTATTCAATGCCTTAAAAACTCAGTTCCTCCATCTATCATCTCAACACAACCTTCCAGACAACTATCCCTTCTTCAGCGACACTCAACTGTACCCCTCTTCTACTTCTTCTGTTTTTTTACTTGTAGTCTAAACTTGAAACTCCACATCTCATCTCTTGCTAAAACAGCTTCTATTAAGTTAGGTGTTCTGTCATCTCTGCCACCTTTCCTCCCCCAAGCTGCTAACTCTATATAGGGGCCTTATATGTCCATGTATGGAGTTTGCTTCACATGTATGGGGGAGGGGGGGATTCCACTCATACTGCTCTTTTAGACTTTTTTTTTTTCCATTAAATTTAACATGAAAATTTTTCCCTACAAAACATCCTGTAAAATAGGGGTACATCTTACGTAGAGGTGCATCTAATACGCCAGCAAATATGGTAGATAAAACATTACAGCATCCTAGGAGGCAGAAAATGTTGCTCTGTCAGAACTATTGTTCCAACAGAGAAATTAATGATGATGGGTAATAATTTCAATTGAAGTATAACAATCTCCTATAATGACTCAATGAACCAGTGAGGGTTCAGTTCTAGTGGATTTGGATTTTTGGAACAAAACTGTTCTCAGTTTTCTTCACATTCTGCAAGTCAGTCATATTCAAGAAGTGGTCAGATATACGTACCCTGCTCTCTCATTCCAGTTAGATCCCAGCCAGCACTCACTTTGCATCAACGCTCCTTCCCAACCCACTACCACCTTGGTGGATATTCTAGCCAAACTCCAGCAAAGTACTCTGTTTAGCTACCTGTGTGTCCGCCTAACCAAAGGTTCTATAACCTGGCCTTAGCCTGTGTGTGCTAAGTTGTCAAACTGGTCATTCAAACTGAATCCTCATTGGTGATTTAACTTGTGCTTGCCATACGTATCTGCATGTTGCTAAAGCATCACAGAAAATGGCAACCACACATGGATGACTTAAGGTGATATGGCTGACAATGCTGTGGTAGTTCAACACTTCACACCACAGTAATCTAACCCCCTAGTAACAACCTGTCTTGTTATATATCACTCCTTAAACTTAAAATGGAGGATCTTAAGAAACCAAAACAAATGAGAGAGGAGCTCAAGGCTGGCATCACCACTCTCACCAAGGATCCTGAAAAAATCATTCATGCCACTGACACACATGAAGCAGTCTGGGAAAACAACTATTATGAACATCCTAGCCAAAATTCAGACCAATAATGAAAAGAATCTATGAATTATTAGATCCAACCACTCAGCAGAAAATAATGGTGGATATATTACATGATGATGAAATAAATGAAATCCTCACCAAACTAGAGGACACTCAGGAAAAAACCAAACCAGAAAAGTAAGGAAACCCATTCAAACTGCTCAAACTTAATTTACCTTCCTTTAATGGCAATCTGACCAAGTGGGTCAAGTTCAGGGTACTATATGAGTGCTCCATTCATCAAAACTGATTTAATATCTATCCAAAAGGGCCAGCTGGAGGGAGAGACAGCACAACTGATATCAGGTTTCAAACTTGAAGCCTCAAACTATGAACCAGCCATCCAACTACTTAAAAGACAATTATGGCAGGAAAGAGGCTCAAGTATGCCCTGGTGACCAAACTAGCTAGCCTGCAAAAACCTAATCATGATATCACTAGCATCAAACAATTTACAGCAAGATATGAAAGCCTATTATATAAGTCACTGATTGCACACAATATTAGTAGAGAAGAAATATGTTCCAAATTCCCCATAAATGATCTTCCAGCCCCTATAAGGGAAAACATAAAAAGGTGCTGGAAGAAAATGTGTTGAACATTGAGGAAACTTTGGACTGTCTGAGGAATGAAATATTTACTCTTAAAAATAATCTATCTATTGTTGAGGAGGTACATTAGATAGCTATAAAATAGGGAAGAAAAGCCTAAAATTCAATGTAAACTGTGCCAGAAATAAAATCATCCATGGCTTAAATGTCCCGAATATGGAAATCATGACACAAAAAGAGCTCAGCAATTAAGACTATGCAATGGATGTCTAGAACCTGGACATTGTACAAAAGGCTGCATAAACCCCAACATTAAAAACTGCAAGTACTGTGAGAAAAATACTACCATGCCCTCTGAGTAAAATAGGGTTGCCATACGTCCAGATTTTCCCGAACATATCCGGAAATCAGATAACGAAATCTGCATCCAGGGGGATTTTTGAAAATCCCTCAAATGTCCGGAATTTCACCTTCCATCATTACTAACTGTTAAAAAATCACATTTATTAAATTTCCTTGGGTTGAAATGATTGGAGAGAGAGAGAGAGAGTTCACCGAGTGGCAGCTGCTTTGGTTTGGTTTCGGTCAAGACTCTGACGTGTATGGGTCCTGTATGAAGTTGGTGCTCGCAGCCTTCCCAACACCGCCTCACTTGACGTCACGCTTGCGCCCCAGTCTTTCACCAGCTCTGATAGGGGTCAGTTTGGATTACTGTTTGCGGCTTTGTGACCTTGTCATTACAACTATTACTTGTTCTTGTCAAGATGCCCAAATGAAAGTGTAAATTCACTGCAGAGATGCAAAACAAACTCCCGTGCTTCAAAAAGGGCAGGGATGAGTGGGAAGCCGAGTGTTTGGTGTGTAAACCAGGAACATTTGTCTCACTGGCACATAAAGGCATTAATGACTTACAGTCACATGTGAGCTCTGAGAAACATAAGAGAGCAGTGCAAGAAGAGGGTTCATCAATGAAGATGACACATTATTTTGTTAAACCAGGAAGTGAAGCTGAATTCAAGATTATCAGCCATATGCAAAGGTAAATAAGTTGAGTTTCTTTTAATTAATTTACATGTTTTCCAGTATCATATCAGGACCATAATCAGGTTAGTGAAGGTGTCTGGAATTTTGATAGTTCATATATGGCAACCCTAGTGTAAAAAACCTAAGGCAACAAATACAACAGAAACAGAGGCCAAACCAAGGGAGACAACAACATTAACTTTAACAACTCCCAAGGAAAGAACTATCTTACCAACTTTAATGTTACCCCTCAGAGGAAAAAGAGGAAAGATTACAAGATTAAGGGCCTTATTAAATCAGTGCTCACAAAAGACCTTTGTTCTACAGTCCCCATTAGCCAAATTAAAATATAAATTGATAGGCAAAGAGAATGGCTAACAAATAGTCCCAAACTACAAGATCAACTTGAAATTGACAATGTTATATAAAAAAAAACAGAACCTAGTTAAGGTTTTAGGATTAATCTGGAAACCAGGTACAGACACACTTTCAAAATCAGTGATTCTAAGGATCCAGATAAGATAACAAAAAGATCATGCTTACATAATTATGGTGTCAAGGATTTGATCCATTATGCCTACTACTCCTTGTGACAAGTTAAGAACATTTTTACAAGGCCTATGGAAACTAAAAACATCATGGGACCAAACCCTATCTAATGAACCTCGTGATCAATGGCATCTATTCAAAACAGCAAGTAAAACAGAAATCCTTAAGGCAACCATAATACAGCAGGGAGCAGACTTGCATATTTTTAGTGATGCCAACAGTAAGGCACATGGAGCTTGTGCTTACCTTTGTAACAATGGACAAATAAATCTGATAATAAGTAAAACAAAGGTTGCCCCAACTAAAAAACCTTATCATCCCTAAATTAAAATTAACTGTTGTCCTGGCTGCTAGGCTAGCCACTTTCATTCATGGAGCCTATGAAGGTGCAATTAACATAGAGTACTAATATATGGAGTGACAGCCAGATCATCCTATATTGGCTACAAAGTCAAGAGGCATTACTTGCATATATGGCCAATAGGGTATGAGAAATCAACCAACTCATTCTCATTATAAAGGTGAACTATGTAACGACTAAAGATAATCCAGCGTATATCCTAACTCAGGAAATAAGCCCAGGTGAGATGAATAATTCCTCAATGTGGTGGCAAGGCCCCTCACGGCTACCCCACAAGACTGAGTGGCCTAAAGGGCAAACTGACATGGCTTAACCTACTGAAACCAAAATAATTGTAAATATAGTCATGAGATTGACACTAAACATTATGTATGTATTGCTTCAAGTACCCTGTTTGCTTATTCTGGCCTATGCTACCCTTTCAGGAGTGAGTTAACACAAGGATGTGGTTAATTTTTCATGGTGTTAGATGTGAAAATCTTTCCTTTCATTATTTAAATAACATATAACTGTGCCTTCATTTAATACATCCGAAGGCTAGTATGTCTCAAAATGAGCACAATACTTTACTCTAACATGTTAACCATAATCCAGCTGTTAGTGACCTCTTTGGTTCCATCTAAAGTTGACAACCTTCTATATTTTCTGGCATATAATAACTTATACTTTTTATAGTTCCAGTATTTTAACAATAATGTCTATATTGAAGGGTTCCGGTTAAATTGATAAAATATTCAGGTTGCAACATGTGCCAAGTACAGTCCACTGGAGATACAGGTCCCAGCTATGATACTCATCAAGGTTAAAGCACCATAGAAGCTGGTTGTAGTAGATTTGATTAGTAAGGATTAATTTTGATATTTTTTATTTTATTATAACTTATTTGTTCCTTTGCATTTCTGAACTTTGCTTTTAACTGTGCCTCCTGGGAAAATTTAAGTATGCTGTTTATAGTGCAACCTCATTTTGCATGCAGATATGGCTTGCTAAGTATGTACCTGGTGTGGATAAGGATAATTCTGATCAATTCCTTAATTTTTATTTCACCCATTATTGAAAATGTGTACATAATTTCATAACCCTCTCAATTATAGGGAAGGGGAAGGGTGACCAAAAAGGGAAGGAAGAAAGGGTCCTCTCTGGAGGACATTTCACTAAGGCATTGACTGATTAAAAATCTCAGAAACAAATAGTGAGATAAGGAAAAACTTACATCTTAGGACAGACATTGGAGGAATAATTCCTCTTTATTCAAGCCATCCTTGTTTGCATATAGCTATACGGTGGTGGGAATCAGCATCAGGGGAGCTGTTTTGCTTTGGCAATGGGGACTCTCTCTCTCTCTCTCTCTCTCTTGTAAGCCAATGCTGTTTTCTGTGACAGGCTTTTTTTTTAAGGTTGCTCAGTTTTCTTTTCCATCTTATATGTTCACAAAAATCTTGTGCTTGCTTCAATTTGGAAAATGTTTGCTTGCTTGGGTTTTGTGTGGCAGTTTCATTGATCTTCATTTATGCCTACTTAATTTTAATTTTCCTTTTCTTTTGATTATGTAGGTCTACTGCCTTTAAGGGATGATGGGCACAGGTATGTTTGTACCTTTGTAGATTACTTCACAAAGTTTGTGAAGTTTTTTGCACTTAAGGATAGAGTGCATGCAGTGTTGCTACATGCATAAGGTCCTTCATTCACAAGTAAATGATGCTTTAAGTTCTAATAATGCATCCAAAGAATATGTCACTTGACACACTATTGCAAGATTCAAATTAAATTACACTTACTGTCTTAAGCAGATAATACAGAGGATAAGAATGAAATGGGAATTGGAGTTCTCTTCTATTTGTTACTATTAACAATGGTTTCAGATGGGGTGCACCTGGCAGGATACTGTCAGACCAAGGATGAAAGTTTTGTTCAAAGGTGAGTTAGTGTGGTGCTGTTAACCTGTATGTGTTTCACTTACTGAATAAGAGATGGTAAGAGAAAAATTATTGATAAACATGAATTGACTTATTTTTCTGTTGCCTTTTTTTTCCTTTTTTTTTTTTAAGACGTCAAGACACTTCCATAGCTGTACAAGGCTTTTAACACTATGTTAAGAAGCTAAGAACTAGTCACTGGCCTCACATTATTTATTGAACATTTTCTTAATGTATGCTGCAGGTCAATGATGACCTATGTAGAACCTATGGAATCAAGAGGAGCATAACTTCAGCATATCATCCTCAGACAAATGGCTTAGCTGAAAGGACTAACAGAACATTCAAAGCCAGGATTGCCAAGTTGTGCAATGAGAGGATGATCAAGTGAAATAAATTCATTGAAGGTGCTTATATAATTTCCAAACAGAGAAACATTCCAGCACTGGCTTCACACCGTTTCAAGTCATGTTCGGTCATTCAAAGCCAGGATTGCCAAGTTGTGCAATGAGAGGATGATCAAGTGAAATAAATTCATTGAAGGTGCTTATATAGTTTCCACATACAGAAACAGCCCAGCACTGGCTTCACACTGTTTCAAGTCATGTTCGGTCATGAACACAGGCTGCTTGATTATCATGTTTTTTCTCTTTGAATGGTTATATTTTTAATTTCTATCCATATGTAGTTAGTTGTTACCACTGAGAAAGGTTGAGTTTCATCAATGATTCTCACATCAAATTTGATGGTACTATTATTCATATGGACTGAGAAAGATCTTTAAATACAGGACAGTGGGTATGAGTGTAAAGAAAGAGTTTTATGAGAGAATAGTGGTGCCCAATGTGTTGTACAGTGCTGAAACATGGAACATAGGAATAGTGGAAAAGAAATGGGTAAATGTAACAGAGATGAAGTATTTGAGGATTATGTGTGTAGAGTAACATGAAGGGACAATAAGAAATGAGGCAAGAACTGGTGCTTTGAGAGATTTGGCTGGATAGGCAGATCAGGGTTTGTTAAGATGATTTGGGCATGTGAAGAGATCGAAGGATAGAAAATTAGTAAAAAAGAATAATGCAGTTAGATGTGCATGGTGAAAGATTAAGAGAATGCCCACACCTGGAGTGGCTGAGAGTTCTTTCTATTTTTCCCTTTATTACTTGCAATATTTCACCTTCACAGAAGGCATCTTCAGGCTAAAATATATGATTATGTTTAATATAATATAAAAAAAATATAATTTAAAAAATAAGAGCAAAAAACAACACATAAGGGGCATAATAAAAAGAAAGAAAAACAAAAAACTGACATATGTATAACAGTGGGTCATACTGTTAACTAAAAAAAAAAAAAGAATAAAAAGCAATGAAGATAATACAAGGAGCAACAGTGATATGAGTAGAAAAAACTAAGTGAGCTCTAAGGAAAACAAACCTGGTGTGCACTCACTGGTAGAAGGGTGAGGACCGAGAGGGTGGTGTTGTGAGAGTTAGCTTGACTACTAGCTCAGAAGCTGAAGCTCTAAGTAAAGGTTTATGAAAGGTACAATTGGGATGATGATAACTGGTTACTTAATTCAGGTTTTAAGTGTTTAATGTAAATAGCTTCCAGTATTTTAATGTCTGTGTGCATCTGCTTTATGTAATATTCTGAAGCCTTTTTCTGAAAAAGGATGGTCATGTTTGTGTGAGTGGGTTCTTATTGCAGAGAAAGGGGATGAGCTAGTTGTTTCTGTGAACATGTCAAATTACCTTTATGTTCACTAATTCTAAGCATAAGATTCCTCTTGGTTTCTCCAATATATCAAGTCTTACAACTCAAACAATTACATTCATAAATGATGTTGGAGATGAGTCCAGTAGGAATGCTGTCTTTAAATTTAAAGGAACAGGCAATACTAAAGTTATTAGTGAAGATGAAATTGAATCTAGTGTCAGGGTATTGTGTTTTAAATATGGCATTGTCTTTTTCTAATAGCATAACTAAGGTGCCCATAGTGAGGTAATTTCATGTATTTCTTAGGTGTCATCTGGGTGTCATCAAAGGAAGGCTTATTGAGTTTACTGTCTTGAAAGTTATAGATAGTATTATTGATGATGCTCAGCAGGAACCCATTTTTATGGAAAAATGTTCTTAAAAAGTTGATCTCATCAAACGTAAACAAATTAGAAGATAGACTGTAGCAACAACAAAAGAGATTTCTAATAGCATTAATCTTAAATAACTGAGGAATAAAAGAAAGATAATCCGCAAACCAGTGAAAAATGGTTTGCATTAAACTACTGTGTGCAATTGATCATTATTACAAGTCACCTATACATCTAAAAATGCAATAGAGCCATTGTTTTCTGTGTCGCATGTGAATTCAGTATTGGGGTGTTTTGAGTTAAGGTAACTGAGGCATTTAGGTATGTGTTGAGATTGTTTAAATAAAAGGAAGGTGTCATTAATATATCTTCTTTAAAACAGAAGTTTGTATTCACGAGGGTAATCATTCAGGCACTTGGTTTCATGGTGACATAAGAAAGCATTAGCAAGAGTGGGGCCAAAACAAGAACCCATGGCCACACCATCAACTTGAACATATAATTTATTGTTAAACAAAAAAAGGGAAGTATTTAAATGCTAAGTCTAATAAGCTGACAAATTGTTTTTTTAGTGTAATTAAAATACAGTAAAATCCCTTTCATCCAGCATTTGAGTATCCGGCACATTTTTTTCCCCCGAGCCTTAAAATCAATAAAAAATCAATGTGTACTCATAAAATCGATTAAAATTCCCGCGCGAGGCATACTTTGTCCCCTCGCCACCAGAGCGCACTGCTTCGCGTCACCCGCGGCCCACTGCACTGTGTTTACTCAGTGACTCAGTCCCGTTTGTGCACTGTTTATTGCCTGACGCCTTCATCATGCCTAAAGTTGTAGAAAAGAGGAAGCGTGTTGTGCTTGCACTTAAGTAGCTGATCAGATCAGCTGCTGATTAAGATCAGCTGATCTTTGTTATGGTAAGATGCATGAGTGTAGGGTGGTGATTGTGGACATAACTTCACTTCTATTCAAGTATCCGGCAATATTCAAGTATCCGGCATGTCGGCGGTCCCGTTGATGCCGGATAAGAGGGATTTTACTGTAAGTATCATGGTCTTCAAATAGTTCACTAGTGGCTCATCCCCGGGCATCCTTTATGGCTTTCTGGAAACTCACAAATCCTGCAGTCCTATCAAGCCCATCCTCAGCACCATTAATACTTTCAATTATAAATTAGTTAATGAAACCTCTAACATCAAATAAATTCACCTTAAAAAATTCTTATGGTTTCGTTAAAGAAATAAATTAGAAGTCAATAACATTGTCATGACAAGTTTTGAAGTAAAGTCACTATTTACTATTATTCCCCTTGATGAAACTATTCAGACCATCTGCAATGAACTACTTAAAGACTAATGCTCCTTCTCAACCCACTACCATTTTTGGTGGATACTCTACCCAAACTCCAGCTAAGTACTCTGCTTAGTTGCAGGCCTGTGTGCTGATAGGTACTCAGCCAACTGCATGTCTGCCTAACCAAAGGTAGTATCTATAACCTGGCCTTAGCTTGTGTATGCTAAGTAAGTAGTCAAAGACAGAAAGGGGAATGCCTGTGGAACAAAGGAGAATAATTATGGGTAACAAAGTGAACAGAAGGCAGCATTGATAAAGGTATGAGAAAGGATGCAGCATGAACAGTCCATAGAGAAGAAGCCCAAGTATCATGTATGATTCATGAATAAAATATATGGAAGGGGAGGCTCACTACATGATATGGTAGGATAAGCAAGCAAATTGGACCCTTCTTACCAATGACCAGCTGGCTGAGTGTGAGCAGTGAATATGCAGATATGTCTGAGCACATCTGCACTTTTCTTCCAAGGCAGGTGAAGAAGTTTTAAGGCCACAATATAATGAATTAGTCAGAGCAGTCAGGAGGTTAACAAGGAAAGCTAAGGGCAATTATGAATTAAAGATAGCCAGCCAGCTGAAGACAAACCCCAAGGGATTTTATCAGGTATACAGGATGAAGAATAAGGATACTATAGGTCCATTAAAGGCAGCAGATGGGGAGCTGGTTGGTTCTGGGGAGGAGATTAGTAAAATTCTGAATGAGTATTTTTTAACTGTCATCACCCAGAAAAACATGCAGGATATGCCAAATAGTAAACAGATGTTTAGAGCAGATGAGAATAAGAAGCTGACATATTTCCATAACAAAGGAGATAGTGGAACAGGAGATAGATAGGCTAAAAAAGTTCAAGACACCAGGACCAGATGAAATATATCCCAAAGTACTTAAGGAATGCAAAGAGGTTATTAGTGAGCCGTTAGTTTCTGTCAGGTGAGATACCAGTAATGTGGAGGCATGCTAATGTAGTACCCATCTTTAAGAAAGGGGATAAAACTTTAGCGTCCAATTATAGACCTGTCAGCTTAACTTCAGTTGTGGGTAAAATATTGGAGTCAATAATAGCGAGGAACATTAGGGAGCATTTAGACAAAAATAACTTAATAAATCAGTCACAGCATGGCTTCAAGAAGGGGAAGTCTTGCCTGACGAACTTGTTAAGTTTTTACAGTAAAGTGTACGAGGCAGTAGATAATGGTGATAGTTATGGCATCTCATATCTGGACTTTAGTAAAGTATTTGACAAGGTAGCCCATCAAAGGCTCCTGAGAAAGGTTAGGGCACACAGGATAGATGAGAGGGTGTTGGGCTGGATAAGGTCATGGCTAAGCGACAGACAACAAAGAGTTGTAATAAACAGCTCTAAAACCAAGTCGGGTCATGTAATTAGTGGGATGCCACAGGGATCAGTATTAGGGCCATTATTTTTAATATATATATCAATGATTTGGATAGTGGAATTAGTAGTGATGTTAGTAAATTTGTGGTTGACACAAAGATAGATTAATTAGGTCAGAATCAGATGCTATTGCCTTGCAGGCAGATTTAGATAGGATGAAAGAATGGATGGACAGATGGCAAATGCAGTTTAACATTAACAAATGCAAAGTACTTAGCGTAGGTGGAGGAAACCCATACAGTAGGTACACATTAAACAACCAAACTCTGGTAGGTACAGGGTACGAGAAAGATTTAGGAGTTATAGTTAGCTCTGAACTCTGTCTAGGAAAACAATGCATGAAGGCCATAAATGGCAAATAGAGTATCAGGATTCATTTTTAGGAGTGTTAAAAGTAAAAGGCCCAAAGTAATATTAAAGTTGTACTTGGTGCTGGTCAGACCTCATCTAGACTATGCTGTGCAGTTCTGGTCCCCACATTACAGGAAAGATATAGGTTTATTAGAATCAGTACAGAGGAGAATGACTAAAAGGATACAGGGGATGAGGAGTATTCCTTACAAGGCGAGATTGAAGCTCTTAAATTTACATTCTTTAGAGAGAGACGTAGGTTAAGAGGGGACCTGATAGAAGTCTTTAAGTGGTATAAGAGGTATAATAAGGGGGATGTAAGCAAAATTCTTAGGATCAGCAACCAGGATAGAACAAGAAATAACGGGTTCAAGCTTGAAAAATTTAGGTTTAGGAAAGAGATAGGAGGAAATTGGTTCTCAGAGTGGTAGATGAGTGGAATGGACTCAGTAATCATATTAGTACTAAGAAATTAGGGAGCTTTAAGAGAAGATTAGATGAGTTTATGGATAGGGATGATAGGTGGAAATAGGTAGGTATATTTTGTACTGGGACTGCCACGTGTAAGCCTGGTTGCTTCTTGCAGCTTCCCTTATTTCTTATGTTCTTATGTATTTCATTTAGGAGAGTTTTGGCCATATATATATATATATATATATATATATATATATATATATATATATATATATATATATATATATATATATATATATATATATATATATATATATATATATATATATATATATATATATATATATATATATATATATATATATATATATTTTTTTTTTTTTTTTTTATGTAGGAGGGACACTGACCAAGGGCAACAAAAATCAAATAAAAAAAAAACCCACTGAGATGCCAGTCCCAGAAAAGGGTCCAAAGCAGTAGTCAAAACTTTAAGGATAAGTGTCTTGAATCCTCCCTCTTGAAGGAATTCAAGTTATAGAAAGGTGGAAATACAGAAGCAGGCAGGGAGTTCCAGAGTTTACCAGAGAAAGGAATGAATCATTGAGAATACTGGTTAACTCTTGCATTAGAGAGGTGGACAGAATAGGGGTGAGAAAGAAGAAAGTCTTGTGCAGTGAGGCCGCGGGAGGAGAGGAAGCATGCAATTAGAAAGATCAGAAGAGCAGTTAGCATGAGAATAGCAGAAGACAGCTAGAGATGCAACACTGCGGTGATGAGAGAGAGGCTGAAGACAGCCAGTTAGAGGAGAGGAGTTGATGAGACAAAAAGCTTTTGATTCCACCCTGTCTAGAAGAGCAGCATGAGTGGAATCCCCCAGACATGTGAAGTATACTCCATACGTGGACAGATAAGGCCCTTGTACAGATTTAGCAGCTTGGGGTGTGAGAAAACTGGCGGAGACGTCTCAGAATGTCTAACTTCATAGAAGCAGTTTTAGCTAGAGATGAGATGTGAAGTTTCCAGTTCAGATTATAAGTAAAGGATAGACCAATGATTCAATGTAGAAGAGGGGGACAGTTGAGTGTCACTGAAGAAGAAGGGATAGTTGTCTGGAAGGTTGTCGAGTTTATAGATGGAGGAATTGAGTTTTTGAGGCATTGAACAATACCAGGTTTGCTCTGCCTCAATCAGAAATTTTAGAAAGATCAGAAGTTGGGCGTTCAGTGGCTTCCCTGCGTGAAATGTTTACTTCATGAAGGGTTGGACATCTATGAAAAGACATGGAAAAGTGCAGGGTGGTATCATCAGCGTAGGAGAGGATAGGACAAGAAGTTTGGTTTAGAAGGTCATTGATGAATAATAATAAGAGTGGATGACAGGACAGAACCCTGAGGAGCATCACTGTTAATAGATTTAGGAGAAGAACAATGGCCATCTACCACAGCAGTAATAGAACAGTCACAAAGGAAACTTGAGATGAAGTTACAGAGAGACAAGCATAGAAGCTGTATGAGGGTAGTTTGGAAATCAAAGCTTTGTGCCAGACTGCATCAAAAGCTTTTGATATATCCAAGGCAACAGCAAAAGTTTCACCAAAATCTCTAAAAAGAGGATGACCAAGACTCACTAAGGAAAGCCAGATCACTAGTAGAGTGGCTTTGACAGAACCCATACTGGCAATCAGATAGAAGGTTGTGAAGTGATAGATGTTTAAGAATCTTCCTGTTGAGGATAGATTCAAGAACTTTAGATAGGTAGGAAATTAAAGCAATAGGACGGTAGTTTGAGGGATTAGAATGGTCACCCTTTTTAGGAACAGGTTGAATGTAGGCAAACTTCCAGCAAGTAGGAAAGGTAGATGTTGACAGACAAAGCTGAAAGAGTCTGACTAGGCAAGGTGCAAGCATGGAGGCACAGTTTCAGAGAATGATAGGAGGGACCCCATCAGGTCCATATAAGCCTTCTAAGGGTTTAGGCCAGTGAGGGCATGGAAAACATCATTGCAAAGAATTTTATTCAATAGGTAGCATGAAGTAGTCAGAGGGTGGAGGACAGGGAGGAACAAGCCCAGAATCATCCAAGGTAGAGTTTTTAGCAAAGGTCTGAGCAAAGAGCTGAGCTTTAGAAATAGATGTGATACCAGTGGTGCCATCTGGTTGAAATAAAGGAGGGAAAGAGGAAGAAGCAAAGTTACTGGAAATATTTTTGGCTAGATACCAGAAGTCACAAGGGGGAGTTAGATCTTGAAAGATTTTGACACTTTCTGTTAATGAGGGAGTTTTTAGCTAGTTGGAGAACAGACTTGGCATGGTTGCAGGCAGAAATATAAAGTGTATGAGATTCTGGTGATGGAAAGCTGAAGTACCTTTTGTGGGCCACCTCTCTATCATGTAAAGCACAGAAACAAGCTGTGTTAAACCAAGTTTTGGAAGGTTTAGGTTGAGAAAAAGAGTGAGGAATGTATGCCTCCACACTAGACACTATCACCCCTGTTATGTGCTCGGCACACAAAGACAAGTCTCTGACATAGAAGCAGTAGTCATTCCAAGGAAAATCAGCAAAATACCTCCTCAGGTCCCCCCAACTAGCAGAGGCAAAACGCCAGAGGCACCTTCGCTTAGGGGGATCCTGAGGAGGGATTGGAGCAATATAACAAGATACAGATATGAGATTATGATCAGAGGAGCCCAACGGAGAAGAGAGGGTGACAGCATAAGCAGGATTAGAGGTCAGAAAAAGGTCAAGAATGTTGGGCGTATCTCCAAGATGGTCAGGAATACGAATAGGGTGTTGCACCAATTGCTCTAGGTCATGGAGGATAGCAAAGTTGAAGGCTAGTTCACCAGGATGGTCAGTGAAGGGAGAGGAAAGCCAAAGCTGGTGGTGAACATTGGAGTCTCCAAAAATGGAGATCTCTGCAAAAGGGAAGAGAGTCAGAATGTGCTCCACTTTTTAGAAGTTAAGTAGTTAAAGAATTTCTTAAAGTCAGAGGAGTTAGGTGAAAGGTATACAGTACAGATAAATTTAATTTGAGAGTGACTCTGTAGTCGTAGCCAGATCGTGGAAAACTCGGAAGATTCAAGAGCGTGGGCATGAGAGCAGGTTAAGTCGTTGCGCACTTAAACTCAACATTCAGCTTTGGATCGAAAATGAGGATAGAGAAAATAGGAAGGAACAGAAAAGGGGCTACTGTCAGTTGCCTCAGGCACCTGAGTTTGAGTGAGGAAAAGGTGAGGCTTAGATTAGAAGAGGAGAGGTGTTCTACAGATTGAAAATTAGATCTTAAACCGTGAATGTTGCAGAAGTTAATGAAGAAAAAGTTGAGGGGGTGTCAAAACACTGAAGGTCATTATCAGAAGGGCAGTGAGACCTGGGGACATTTGTGGTCCCCTCCCCAGATGGGGACTCCAAGGCTGGTGTAGGAGTGGGCATGATAATTTTGAAATTTTGAGTGAAGGGTGTGTGTGTGTTATCAGGTGCATGTAGTTTTGTGTGGAGGAAGAGAGTTGTCTTTAGAGGGCAGGATGTGACTGCCTCCTCGTGTTGTGAGACACAAAGGGAAACGTTCAGTGAGGTCACAGCTGGGTTTAATGATAAGTTCACAGCACCCCCTGATCTAGTGCTTTAGACATCACTGGGAGTAATTATCGTTTCAGCAGATGCCTACTGCCTCCTCCTCTTATGCATAAATGTATTCAGTTTTCAAACTTCTCAAACTTAATTCATTCCTGAGTGCCATTCAAAATCCAAAATGTTTGAAAACCGACATTATTTTCCCCATAGGAATAAAAAATGTAAATGTAATGTAAAATGGATTAAACCGTTCCACGACACCAGTCTACCCTGTCTTAGTGGCTTATGATGGATGCTCCCACAGCCAAGATGGTTACTTCACAACATCTCCAGCACACAAATTATTTATCCAGAAAGGATGTGACAGAACTCATCAGAAGATACTGCTTAGACCAATGTAGTGAAGGAAACCTTACAGAGGGACAAAGAGAGGAGCAATCCACTTACTGTCAAAATAAAGGTAATCATAACACTTGGACATTATATTGTTTACTAATATCCCCCTTGATGAAACCATTCAGATCATCTGTAATGAACTATTTAAAGACCACGATAGTTTTAATTATACTAAAAACAATTTATCAGCTTATTAGACTTAGCAATTAAAGACTCCCCTTTTTTGTTTAATAAATTATATGTTCAAGTTGATGGCGTGGCCAAGGGTTCTTGTACACTCTTGTTAATGTTTTGAGTCACCATGAAACCAAGTGGCTGAATGATTGCCTTAGTAAATACAAACCTATGCTTTGAAAAAGATATGTTGATGACACGTTTCTTTTATTCAAACAATCTCAACAAATACCTAAATTCCTCAGTTATCTTAATTGAAAACACCCCAATATTGAATTCACATGTGACACAGAAAACAATGGCTCAATCGCATTTTTAGATGTACTGGTAACTCATAATAATAAACTGCACACAGCAGTTTATCACAAATCAGCTTTCACTGGTTTGGGGATTAATTATCTTTCTTTTATTCCTCAGTTACTTAAGATTAATACTATTAGAACCCTCCTATATTGATGCTATAGTCTATCTTCAAATTGGTTTATGTTTGACAAGATCAACTTTTAGGGAGTTTTCCATAATAATTGGTTTCTGCTAAGCATCATTAATAATACTATCTATAACTTTCTAGACAGTAAACTTCATAAGCCTTCCTCTAATGATGCCCAGATGACACTTAATAAATTTACCACCTTATACTATTAGAAAAAGACTTTGTGCCATACTTGAAGCACAATACCATGATACTAAATTCAATTTCATCTTCACTAATAACTTTATTGCCTGTTTCTTTAAATTTAAAGACAGCATTCCTACTGGACTCATCTCCAACATCATTTATGAATTTAATTGTTTGAGTTGTAAGACTCGATATATTGGAGAAACCAAGAGGAATCTTACACTTAGAAATAGTGAACATAAATATACTTTGACATGTACACAGAAGCAACTAGCTCATCCCCCTTTCTCTGCAATAAGAACCACTCACACAAACATGACCACCCTTTCTTGGAAAAAAAAAAAGAAAAAAAAAAAAAAAAAAAATATATATATATATATATATATATATATATATATATATATATATATATATATATATATATATATATATATATATATATATATATATATATATATATATATATATATATATATATATATATATATATATATATATATATATATATATATTTCATCCTTGTATTATCTCTGTTGCTTTTTATTAATTTTTATAGTTAACAATGTGATCTACTGTCACGTGTCATTTTTTGTTTTATTATGCTCTTTACATATTTTTTTTGCTCTTATTTTTTTAAATTATATCTTTTTATATTGTATTAAATATAAAAATATATTTTAACCTGAAGATGTCTTCTGTGAAGGTGAATCATTGGAAGTAATAAAGTGAAGAAAAGAGAAATCTGGATGCTTTCCTTGGTCATCTCTATTGTGTCTCAGAACTTCATTATATATACATATATTATTGTAAGCAGCACAATAAAGTGTTATAAAAAGGAAGAAAGACACAAGAATGAACAGGAGAAGAATGGAGAGAGAGAGAGAGAGAGAGAGAGAGAGAGAGAGAGAGAGAGAGAGAGAGAGAGAGAGAGAGAGAGAGAGAGAGAGAGAGAGAGAGAGAGCTGTGGATGAGACTTGGATGTATCCCTGAAGCCTGAAGCTTCTACTACAATATTTATTCACGCAGTAACTCATATTCCCAACATAAATTTCCTTACTTTCCCTTGTCCATTCAATTCAAATTTTACCCAGTATTTAGTAGAAGAGTTGCTCTTGAATAAAATAATCAGTATTCATCTAGTCCCCCTAATTTGACCATTAGAATTTTCATAAGTAAAGCGTTTTATTCATGTAAGCCAGTGTGGAAAGCAGAGAGTGCAACACACAAGCATGTGGGTGTATGTGTGTATGTACAAGGGTAAGTCAATAAGTATCCGCACTTTTATTCTAATTGTTTGTGAATAGGCTGTATGGCTTTGTGTGCTATGGCGGGTTGTAGATGGCTCCGCCCTCCTCCCTTGTGGTTGGTTTCAGCGTTACCACTTCCGTGCGCTCTGCGCTGTTGAGAAGTAAGGATGAATGCACCACTCTCCATTTGCACCAAAGAAGAACAACGCTCTGTAATCCGTTTTTTTTTTTTGTGGTCTGAAGATGTACCAGGAGCTGAAATCCATAGAAGACTTTCAGTACAATACAGGGGCAATGTTTTACCACGACGTAATGTTTATGAGTGGATTGAGCAATTCAAAAGCGGTCAGACAAGTGTGGAGGATGAGAAACGCAATGGACGCCCAGCCACAGCCACTACTGATGCTGAGTCAACCCTCTGCAGGAAAAGTGATGCTCACAGTTTTTTGGGACTCACGAGGGCCAATTCTGGAACATTACCTGGAAACAGGGTCAACAGTAAAACAGTGAACGCTACAGTGATATGCTTATCAACAAGTTGAAGCCGGCAATTCGCAACAAATGCCGAGGTCTATTGTAGGAAGGCGTTCTTTTGTTGCATGACAACGCCCGTCCACATACCGCCGCCCACACCATTAATACTCTTCAAGAACTTCATTTCGAGGTGTTAGAACATCCTGCATACAGTCCTGATCTCGCCCCTTCTGATTACCATCTGTTTGGTCCACTTAACCCCTTCGTTACCGATGAAGTACCATAGTACTTCATGTGAATTTTCGGCTGCCGAACCGATGAAGTACGTGCGTACTTCATCGGTTATTAATGATAGCCAGGGCTCCATATTTCTCGTTTTGTATGGTTTTGATTTAGGACAGTGACAAATTGACTAATTGGCACCTTGTGTTTCAAGGCCGTTGGGCGGTGGTGGCGGGGATGGTGATGTGAATTGCCGCCACCCCTCAGTGTGATTTGACAGTGACACGCGTTGCGTCATGGCGT